>NC_134485.1:163226988-163591988 GCF_040206685.1 Ascaphus truei
GTGCAGAGGGTCACAGACCCCTGCACCTATACAACCTCCCCTAGCTGTGTCCCAGCTCCAACTGCCAGCAAGCCCTCAGAGCACCAACTGTAACAACTGCCTCAGCAGGGAATCCTAACACTCCATTGGCCAGGCCTAGTCACCTGACTCCGCAGCCCTGTGGCCTTCTGGGGGCTGTAGTCCCTGCGGAACCCTTTTATCATTGGCGCTGCGTGCGCTACCTGTAATGGCCGCCGCAATGCTCCCTGCGCAGGCGCAAACCTTGTAATGGCCGCCGCGACTCTAGGCAGCCACTGCGCATACGTGCGCATATCTAAGATGGTGGCGCACTGAGCGCTCTCTTCTCCAGAGCTCCGTCGATGCTCTCGCCCAGCGTGACGGCCTCCGCAGCACCCACCCATCTCCCAAGCTGCAGTGGAGATAAAAGCCAAACCAGGGAGCCCAGGCCACATTATATATATATATATATATATATATATATATATATATATATATATATATATATATATACACTGGCGACACACTTTATTCGAGCTCGGCTAGTCCCACGAATACGGGTATACCCGGGTGTATTGAGGTTTGTGACTGTTTTCTGCCCGAGTGCATTGAGTTATTTTCCGGCAGGGATTGAAGCATTTTATTCCCGTTTGCTGCAATACTGCACAGTACATATATATATACTGCATTACAATTCATGAATTTATGCCATCTGGTAGACACGCGAAGCATTGCAGCCTATTAAATCCTAATCATTATCATTTAACAGATCAGCCGCCCATCAGCCAGGCATGAACCCAGGCTGGGAAGGCAAATGCAACGGGGCTTGTCAGAGGTGAGGAGCGGCGCATTCCAGGTATCTGCCAGGTACATACCGGGTATTTGCTCGAATAAAGTGTGTCGGTGCAGTATATAAATAAAGCAGAAAATAGCCATACTGAAGAACTCATTTATTATGCACTATATATATATAGTCAGTCAGTCACACACCCCCAGTCAGTCACCCCCCCCCCCCCCCAGGTTCCCGTGTCTACCCGCGAGGTGGGAGATGGTAACAGGGGTTTTCCCCACCAGTCCCCGCTTCCCCCCCTGGTCCCTGTGGCTGCCCGCGCAGGGGGGGGGGGAAGCATGGTGCTGGTCATGGCCTTTCCTCTCTTCCTTTCTACCCCACCTCGAGTCCCAGGGGTTTCGCTGGCCGGCCATACTCACTGCTGCCCCTGGCTCTCCCCCCTCCGCTCTCCTCCTCCTCCCTCCTAGGAGCACGTGTGCAGGCCTCGCTGCCTCCTGCCTGTGAGCTGAGAGCGGGTGTCATCTGTCGTGTCAGCTTCTTCTGTGATGTCGGCTTCTTCTGTAAAATTTCTTGTGAGCTACGGGAGGTGTGGGGGGTTGGGGGAGCTGCTGCTTCTTCTGCTCAACGTTGTGTGTGTGAGTGTGTGTGTCAGACCGTGTGTGTGTCAGACAGTGTGTGAGTGTGTGTCAGACAGTGTGTGAGTGTGTGTGTGTATGTGACAGACAGTGTGAGTGTGTGTGACAGACAGTGTGAGTGTGTGTGACAGACAGAGTGTGTGTGTGTGTGTGTGTGTGTGTGTGTGTGTGTGTGTGTGTGTGTGTGTGTGTGTGTGTGTGTGTGTGTGTGTGTGTGTGTGTGTGTGTGTGTGTGATTTATTAAATGTTTTTTTTTATTTCCTTAAAGCAGGCATGGGGACGGGACTAGGTGCGGTGCTGGGGTGGGACTAGGGTGGGGTTGGGGGTGGGACTAGGGCGGGGTTGGGGGCGGAAATAGGTGGCGAGTAGATTTTTTTGTTCGGCGAGTAGATTTTTGGGTGATTTGCCGACCACTGTATATATATATATATATATAATATATATATATATAAATTTTATTTAATCAGTCAACCTGTAGCAGTTGAGTTACATTTCACATTCTTAGTTGTATTGCCTGTTGGATACTTTAGGTAATCAGATAGTCCCCTCCTTTCCCTAAATCATGTGGATGTGGGGCTTGGCAGGTAAGCCTATTGTGTATTTTAGTTTTCACTGTTGTTGCTGTCCTCTTTTATTAAAAATATGGATAGGTCTACTGAACAGCGACATCTCAGTACTAGTACTAGTAGTAAAAGAACAACTATCAAAGACCCAGGCAGGGCCCTCCAAGAAAAAGTCTGGCTTAGCGAGAAAAGGGGCATTGTTTTTCAACTTGGGGAAAATAAATATTGTATAGCCAGCATCCCATAAACCAGCGGTGTGCAAACTGGGTGGTGCGCCCCCCTGGGGGGGCACGAGACTGTCTGTGGGGGGGGGGGCGCAGGGTTTACAGAGGCCCTGCATGCTTCCCGAAGACACTTAATTTAAGTGCCAGGGGAGCGGCGAAGGCCACTGTAAACCTCACTTACCTTGGCTCCGGCGGCCTCTTACATGAGTCGCCATGGCAACATGGTGGAAAATTACACTGTGAGGTCATGTGACGTCACGTTGCCATGGCAACGGGACGTCATGATGCCACTGCCACCGAAACAAAGGTAAGAGGGGGGGGAGCGCGGAGACAGGGGAACTGCCGAGAGGGGGGCACAGGGAAAAAAATTGCGCTCCCCTGCCATACACCACACACAGTGGCAAGGAAAGACTAGTATCTAGATGAAGCTCATCAAATTCAAAATTGCTTGGGGCCCAATTCTTAAATCAGAGTGACAGAAGGGAAAAATTAAATAAATAGTCACTATACCCTCCGAGTAGACTTTTATCTTGAGCTTTCCTTATCCTTTCCCCCCTCTTTTCCCCCTCCCTATTTCTCTCTCCCCCTCTCTCTATCACCCCCCCCCTCTCTCTCTCTCTCCCTCCCTCCCCTCTTTCTCCCTCCCCTCTCTCTCTCTCCCCCATCCCCTCCCTCTCTCTCTCTCTTCCCCTCACTCCTTTCTCTCTCCCTATCCCCATCACCCCTTTCTCTCTCTCCCTTCTTTCTCGCACTATTGGTCAGGGGGCAATTGGGTTGGGGTTATTAGGCAGTCAGTTTTGGTGCAATCGAGTGGTTGTGGGGGTGATTTGGCGGACTCACCTGCTCACCTGCCTGTCTGAAGTGGACTGTCTGCTGAGTGCGTTTGGGCCACATGGAGATGCCTAGTGGGCTGCATGTTGGCCAGCCCTGATCTAGATGTAGTGCTACCACTAGTACAAGAGAACCCAGTACAGAGTACTTTTATTTATTGATGGTGTTTTTTGGGGTGTTTTAATTTGTAATTCTGGTGTTTATTTGGTAGTTGTTTTAGTGATTGATGTTAATTAGGTTGTGTTTACTTGTATATTGTTGTTTATTTGGTGAGTCTTTTTATTGAATTGGATATTTGAAAGGGTTAAAAGTAAAAGCCAGACCTCCATTTTGTTTTAACCATTTCTGCCTGAACTTTCCCCCTAATATATGGGCATGCTTTAACACTGTTCCAATCAATGGGTAGTGGGGGTGGTGTCCTCAGGAAGAGTGGTTAGGCCTCCTGGGTGGGTTGTGGGGGAGGACGGGTTAACACCTTAATGACTAAAGTAGTTACTAACGGCTAAGGTGATTAAGGGGTTAGGGGCCATTAGATTGTATTTTTTATTGTATTGTTGATGCCCACGGAGGACAAGGACGACAATGAGGATGATTACGGCCTTCATCGTGGCAGGGGTAAGTGCAAGTTTAATTTATTTTATGCTGGTTTATATTTTATTTTAAATGGGCAAATGAACTATTATCCATATCTGGACAATAGTAATTTTGCCTCATTACTGTACCGTATGTATTGGGGGGGTATTTATTTCAATGTACTGCATATTTTTTTTATGCACCGGATTGGTACCGCAGGCCAGCGGGGACCACTTTTATGCTTTTATGTGTGTTAGGGGGTATAGGGTTTGTTAGGGGCACAGGAGGAAGGTGGTTTGTGCATTGGTGGATGGTACATATTGTAATGTTTATAAGGGCAGATGGGTTGAGTAAAGGGCCAAGTACCCCCTTCACTCACCCTTTCTGCCCCTAATAAACCTGCTATTGTGCCATAACCTATTCATTGACTTAGCGGCTATCCGCTAAGGTAATGAAGCTGCTTTAATGTAATTTTTAATAATAGTGTGTGGGAGCAGGGGGTCTCCTGAGCTGAACTTTGATTTCTGCCTCAGGGACCCCCTGCTTCCCAAGTTACAGGCCCTGGTATGGGGCATCGGATGCCGTCATTGCCGCCATTTTTAAATCATCCGCGTCACGTGCCCTTGGGATTTAAATACTGGAGGAGATACCAGCACACCATATCGGGGCCTGTAACTCGGGAAGCAGGGGGTCCCCGAGGCTGAAACCAATGTGGTTCAGCTCACAATTTAACCAAGAAATTCCCAGAGGGGGGAGAGATATCTAATATCAAATATATTCATCACCCTGTGGGAATGCCGCTTCTGACACCAATTGTAAGCTTCTTGCAGGTTAAAATGGGCCAGGGACCTCAGGTTGTCCCGGGCACCTGTAAGGTTCTTAAACTCAATACGGGCCGGTGACATCAGGTCAGCCGGACATGACTGGAAACAGTGTTGCTCTGTCCGGGGATACTTAACCACGCCCTGGGCTGTCGGATCTCGATCTGATGACGGACGAGCACTCGGGAAATGAAGAAAGAGACACAGATACTGTTACACATTTTAGGGAAGGACCCTTTGAGATCCCTATAGAGGATCCAGAACTTGATATGTTTGTTGACAATACACAATGCACAGCAGGTTCAGAATGTATTTGAAGCAATGTTACCTCCAAGGGCTCTTGCAGTAATAAAGATTGCTGCCCATACTAACAGGGCTGACAGGCTCTCATTAGGAAATACCTTTGCAGATGCTACAGCAAAGCAAGCAGCAAGCCATCCATATGTTGAGGATGTATCATATCTGCCAATTTTATAACTTTTAACCATTTTCTTTCCAACGGTTTCCCTTTTTACTATAAGCAGTAGTTATTGTCAAAATCAGTGGGTAATATATTTTTTGAGTCTCTCTAGGCGCAGGTCAAAGCTGAACGTGCACCTACTTGAGATGGGTTAATGGTCAAGCATTTCCTACGCAAGAACGTATGAAAAGGCCCATTTAAAGTACTACTCACCACAAACACTGCAGTAAAAGTTGCGGAATTATCATTGTCGATATACATCACTCACGTCAAAATAGTGCCAGCCACGGCACAAACAGCTAATAAAGACAAAGCGCCTGCAAATTAGTGTTTTGAAGGGCATAATACTCCCTGACCACTAATCATCGAGGGAGAAAGGTCACAGGCAAAAGTCTAGGCCTCAACACACGAACTTTGAACTTTTTATCATTTATTTACAGGTTTTTATTATTTTTCAGTTACAATGTATGCTCCATTAGGTTTGCGTAAGTGGCTTCCCATAAGGATAACAAAATAGTAGAAGGTTTTATTTGCTTAACTCTGTTTATTTTGTTTGGATTTAGAGATTAATAGAATCTCCTGATGTGAGGACGTTTTATCAGTCAAACACACGGTTATGTTAATTGCTCACAGGTAGACTCAGAAACAGGAGAGATACACCCAATACACAAGAGTTAAAAAGTAGTTTATGGAAAGAACAAGTTTCGGCAAGCTTATTCCCAAATGTAGGAGTTGGGTTACTGTATGACAGGATTACAGAGGTACTAGATGTCCTCAATCATACAATCACAGCCATTAACTCACTTGACCAAGAACAGGTTTAGATCAGACGAATGGCTCTACAGAATGGAATGGTTCTAGACTATATTTTAGCCTCAAAAGGGAGGAGTATGTATGCGCCCTAGATAAAGAGCAATGTTGTGTATTTATCCAAGATTCAGGATCCGTTGGGACTTGCTGGTTGGATTGGTTCACTGGGAGCGAAGCTAGCGAATGCTTTGTATGTGTGTTTGTCTTACTCATTACTCTCTATGTATGTGTTATGTGCAGCAAACTTTGATCCAGAAGTGCGTTGCACCCCCCACAGACGCTAAGCCTCTTTTCTGTGATGAAGATGTCGGCAGTCCCCCAGAAGAAGAGACTGAAGAAGAAATCAACTGGGTCGATATAATGGCTGGAAAGGAATGAAGTCATGCACAATTGGACAACTTCTTGGTCCAGCAGGACAATGAAATGGTTGACCGTTCTTTAAATAGACTGTCTCTTAAGAATAAGGGGGACTGAGAAGATTGATTATGAGGATATGAGGAAGGTGGGAGGTCACCCAGGGGCGTGAGTCAACCACAAGGAAAGGATCACAAGTCAGCCATATTGACCATAGCAATTCATTTTGTCTGTTTTGCCATTCTGAGTAAATGCAGTATGAAAGATGCGTGCAAGCAGGATGTATGAGCAGACGCTCCCTGTAGAAATTATCCCCCACCAATTCTCAGAAATAGCTAACCCTCAGTTTGTGACGTATGGAGACGTAGGCCATTTTTCTTTATCTGCAATTGTGCCCCAAGGCTGCAAAGTGTTTTCTGTTCAGATGTAGGCATGAATATGTAGAGTAAAGTTCGCTTACATAAAATAGTTTTTTTTAGCATTGTGACAGGGTGAATGAACATCACCAGCCCTATGCCTGGCAGACCTATGTTTAGGTCTGCAGTGCAGCAGTGACCAGGTTAATATTCAGCTGGGAAGCTCTTGTCAATAAGTCTGGTCCCAGCTGCCTCATCAAAGAGCTTAAAAATCCCCAGGTTGCACACACACATGCAGTCTGTCTGATCCAGTGAGAGATACTGAATTGCTGAGGGAGAACTACTGCTAAGGTCTGTCTTCAATATACTATTTTGATGAACTGTTTGCTTTACTGTTACGCTGGAATCTAAACAGCCCTTGTTGGGAAAGGGGCCAACCCCGCTCAGGACTTATTTTCTGTTTCATATGCTGAAAATAAGCTGTTTTGTTTTTGTGTGCCATATTTTTAAGGCTTAATAAATAAGCATTTGCAAGAAACCCACGTGTGGTTGCATGTACCCTGCAACATATGGTGTCAGAAGAGATGTTGAGAGGCCCCTGCAGTTGAAGGGCCACACAAAAAAATGGAAGAATTTTTAAAAGAGTTTCTGTGCACCCAGGCCCAACTACAGGCAGAGAGAGATGAAAGACTATTGCAGCAGCAACCCAGCTCCTAATCCAGCAGCAGGCAGCACAGGATGAGCGGATGACCAGGTTGCTGACCCAATCCCAGGGGTCTGCCAGTCCAGAGCTTGCGAACAAACCCCCGGTTCTCCTGAGGAAAATGGCTCCGAATGAGGATCCAGAGGCTTTTCTACTGACGTTTGAAAGGGTTGCCGAAGCCCAGGGCTGGTCTTCAGATCGCTGGGCAACTGCTTTGGCCCCACTCTTCATAGGAGAAGCCCAGGCCGCATATCAGGACCTCCCAGCGGATCAGGCAATGGACTACAAACAAGTAAAAGCCGCCATACTGGATCGCGTATGTCTGACCCCAGAGACCTACTGGCAGAAGTTCCGGAACCCGAAGTACACCACTAAGATGAGACCCCGGGTCCTAGCTCAGTGGTTATTGGACTTGTGTACTCGCTGGATACAACCCGAGCAACACACTAAGGAGACTATTCTTGAACAAGTTGTTTTGGAACAATTCCTACAAGTAATAACTCCTTCCGCACGCTGTTGGGTAAAACACCATGCTGCTGATACCCTAGCTTTGGCTGTCCGACTCGTTGAGGATCAGGCGAGTGTACTAGACCTGACGGATCCAACTTCACTGGCACTTGTGGACACCCAAAGAGGGAGATCGGACAAACGGGGAAACTACGGCCCCTCTGTACACAACTGCCAAGTGCCACGAAAAGAGCAGTCCTTCCAGCAAGGGAGAGGTCCAAATGCCGAGCACCGCCGAGACCCTCATCCACTTTCTGATGTCGGCTCGTCGCCAAATGAGAGGAACTTCCGAGGACGTCGCCCACAGGACCCATCATATGCCTGGTCTCCAGTATCCGGTCCAGCTGAGCGGTATCCGCGGCACCCTCTTGCGAGGGAACCCTCTCCATGTTCTGCCTGCAGAGAACAAGGCCACCGGCATGTAGACTGTCCTCAGATTGATTGTTCCTTCAGCAGTACAGTCGCCTCGGCCTTCCCCAGAGAATGTTGCAAGCCCTGGCTAATTCCAGCCCAGATTGGGGGTAAAACCATCCAGGCCTTTGTAGATTCAGGCTCTGGAAAAACACTGGTCTTCCAGGAACTGTTACCTGACGTGCTTTCCTTTGACTCCCCATGGAGTATAGAGTGTATACACGGCAATGTAAAATGGTATCCGACGGCCAAAATCCTGCTACAGGTAAAAGGTCAGGAGGCCAGGATCGAAGTAGGAGTTGCTCCTTGGCTCCCTGCCCCTGTTTTGCTTGGCCGTGACACGCCTTTCTTTTCAAACCTAATGGCTCCAGTCTCTCAGGAGGAGCCTCATTCTCTGGCTCAGGAGAAACCTTTTAAACTGTTCCCTTTCTCAGCAGACCTGTTCCCCAGTAGACACCGGGTTCCAAAGACTCGGAGTCAAAGACGCTGTGACAAACAGGACTGGTTGCAGAAATCTGGGACTCAAGGTGGCCATACTAATAGGCATAAGTCACAAGTAATGACTGGGGATGGCCAGAAGGAGGGAGAGATAGGCACTGGGGATTTACCAGAGCTATGTCTCCCTGATTTTCGCCAGAGGCAGAGGGAAGACCCAGTCCTGGCCAAACAATATGATAAAGTGGTAAAAATTGATGACCAGATATTGAATGCACAAGGGGTAATGGTGTTCACTCATTTTGAATTGTTGAATGATATCCTATACAGGGTGAACAAGCAGACACAATCAGGGGAGGTCACCAGACAAATATTGGTTCCCAATGCATTTGTTAAAACTGTCTTCACCCTAGCCCATACTGTCCCTTGGGGTGGTCACCTTGGTAGAGATAAAACCTTGGACTGCATTTTGTTCCACTTCTATTGGCCAGGGATGCAAATTGATATTGCTAAGTTATGTGCTGCATGTCCTGAATGCCAGCTAACTAGTCTGAAGGGACAAAAACCAGCCCCATTGGTTCCTCTACCCTTGGTGTCAGTTCCCTTTGAGAGGATAGGTGTAGACTTGGTATGGCCTCTGGACCCTTCTGCGAAAAGACACAAGTTTACCCTCGTAATAGTCGACAATGCAACAAGATATCCTGAGTCTTTCCCCCTGAGGACAGCAACGGCGAAGCAAGTAGCCAACAAATTGTTGGAGCTGTTCTCACGGGTTGGACTCCCCCAGGTTATGTTGACAGACCAAGGTACAAATTTTATGGCTAAACTGATGCAGGATGTCTTAAAATTACTAGAGGTCAAGTCTGTTCGGACATCGGTCTACCATCCACAGACTGACGGATTGGTGGAAAGATTTAATCGAACTCTGAAAGGTATGCTGAGAAAATTTGTAGATTCAGAGAAGAGAGCCTGGGATGAACTTTTCCCTTTTCTGCTGTTTGCCGTGTGGGAAGTTCCCGAGGCCTCCACAGGATTCTCTCCATTTGAATTACTGTATGGCCGCCAACCTCGGGGTATCCTAGACCTCATAAAGGAGTCCTGGGAGCGTTCCCCTTCTAAGAATTCTGTGCAATATGTATTAGACCTTAGGAAGCCCCTTAGATGTGGTCGGCCATTTTTCTAGGGAGAATCTTAGATCAGCCCAGGACAGTCAGGAGAGACATTACAATCAAAATGTTCGCATGAGAGTGTTTCACCCGGGAGACCAGGTGATGTTATTGTTACCCAGTTGTGAGAGCAAACTCCTAGCCAAATGGTAGGGCCCATTTGAAGTACTCCGCCGCACGGGTGATGTGGATTACGAGATCGCTCAACCAGAGTCCAGGAAGGGTAAACAAATTTACCATGTGAACTTGCTGAAACCCTGGAAGGTGCAGCGGTCTCAATTCATCCACCCAGTGGAGGAGGAAATGGACCTGGGTCCTCAGCCCCCACGGGAGAACATCTTTGGTGATGAGAAAATCCCAATGGGTAGACAATTGTCCTCTGAACAAAAAGGGGACTTGTTAGAAATAATAACACAATTCAATGATGTTTTTTCTGATTTACCAGGGCAAACTAATTTAGTTTCACATGTGATAGAGACAGCACATGGGGTAAAAGTACGTTCTCGTCCTTACAGGTTGCCTAAAGCCGTAAGGTCCTGGTAGAGAAGGAGGTACAAGAAATGTTACACTTAGGCGTGATTGAGGAATCATGCAGTGAGTTGTGTAGTCCACTAGTTATGGTCCCTAAACCCGATGGGAAATGTAAGATTTTGTGTAGACCTCCGAAAGGTCAATGCGGTATCCAAGTTTGATGCATATCCGATGCCAAGGGTGGACGAGTTAATTGACACCCTTGGTAACGCGGAATATATATCCACGCTGGACTTGACAAAAGGATACTGGCAAATACCCTTAGAGGAAAAGTCCAAGTGCAAAACAGCTTTTGCCACTCCCATGGGTTTATACCAGTTTGTGACAATGCCATTTGGACTGCATGGAGCCCCAGCCACATTTCAGAGACTCATGGATAAAGTGCTGAGACCTCATAGGGCTTATGCCGCAGCCTACCTTGATGACATTGTCATTTATAATAAACACTGGCGGGCCCATCTAAATAGGCTGAAAGCGGTCTTCAAGTCTCTAAGAGAGGCAGGGCTCACCGCCAACCCTAAGAAATGTGCCTTAGGTAAGGCAGAAACCAAGTACTTAGGGTATGCAGTGGGAGGTGGAAAAGTAAGGCCACTAGCCGACAAGGTAGCTGTCTGAAAGAAGTTCCGACCCCCCCGAACAAAAACGCAGATACGCTCCCTGTTGGGTTTAGCAGGATACTATCGGAGGTTCATCCCCAACTACTTGGAAGTTGCAGCCACACTAACAGACACGAGTGGTATGGTCAAGGGAGTGCCCGAGAGCCTTTGAGGAGGTAAAATGGTGTCAATCAGAGGGTCCCATCCTTAGAAGTCCAGACTTCGATAAGCCATTTATCGTGCAAACCGATGCTTCAGAGATAGGGCTGGGGGCAGTGCTCTCACAACAGTTTGAGGGAGTGGATCATCCGATCCTTTTTCTGAGTAGGAAATTGTTCCCAAGGGAAAAAAACTACTCCGTAATTGAGGAGTGCCTCGCAGTAAAGTGGGCAATCGAGGCCTTGAGGCACTACCTGGTGGGAGTCCATTTTACGTTGGTAACAGACCATGCTCCATTAAAGTGGTTAAATACTATTAAGGACTCCAATGCTAGGTTGACCAGGTGGTATATGGCCCTCCAACCCTTCTCGTTTGAGATTCAGCACAGGTCTGGAAAAGAAAATGCCATTGCTGATTTCTTTTCTAGAGAAGGGGTGGATGGTCGGGCTTCAGCCGTGGGTGGCCCAAGCCACAGACTAAGGGGAGGAATGTGACAGGGTGAATGAACGTCACCAGCCCTATGCCTGGCAGATCTATGTTTAGGTCTGCAGTGCAGCAGTGACCAGGTTCATATTCAGCTGGGAAGATCTTGTCAATTAGTCTGGTCCCAGCTGCCTCATCAAAGAGCTTTAAAAACCCCAGGCTGCACACATATGCAGTCTGTCTGATCCAGTGAGAGATACTGAGTTGCTGAGGGAGAACTACTGCTAAGGTCTGTCTTCAATATACTATTTTGATGAACTGTTTGCTTTACTGTTACGCTGGAATCTAAACAGCCCTTGTTAGGAAAAAGGCCAAGCCCCGCTCAGGACTTATTTTCTGTTTTATATACTGAAAAGAAGCTGTTTTGTTTTTGTGTGCCATATTTTTAAGGCTCAATAAATAAGCCTTTACAGGAAACCCACGTATCGTTGCATGTACCCTGCAACAAGCATTATGTGTATAAACTCTGTATTTTTCCATTTTTTAAGCAGGCCCCCTTAAGGGGCATATTACGTATTGAAACTGTATAAATGTACACTGGCGACACACTTTATTCGAGCTTGGCTAGTCCCACGAATTCGGGTATACCCGGGTGTATTGAGGTTTGTGACTGTTTTCTGCCCGAGTACATTGAGTTATTTTTCAGGCAGGGATTGAAGCATTTTATTCCCGCTGACTGCAATACTGCACAGTATATATATATACACTGCATTACAATTCATGAATTTATGCCATCTGGTAGACACGCGAAGCATTGCAGCCTATTAAATCCTAATCATCCTCATTAAAACAGATCAGCCGCCCATCAGCCAGGCATGAACCCAGGCTGGGAAGGCAAATGCAACGGGGCTTGTCAGAGGTGAGGAGCGGCGCATTCCAGTTATCTGCCAGGTACATACCGGGTATTTGCTCGAATAAAGTGTGTCGGTGCAGTACTGTCATTTATTTTTAGCAGGGAGCTTTACTTACTAAAATATTATATGAATCCCTTAGCTGCCATAATGCGCTAGTCAAAAGGAGGGACTGAAAGGGTTAAAAGAAAAAGCCAGACCTCCATTTTGTCATAACCATTTCTGCATGAACTTTTCCCTGAACTAAGTGATATATGTACGCAAGAAATGACCTCCAAACATGCATGCCGTTTTATCAGCTTTCGCCAATTATTGTCAGAAAAACATCACTATTCTGTTGTCTGGACACCAGTACTGTGTTTTCTTTGAATCAGCTTGGCCGCAAGTTTTGCTTACAGATATCAAGGCTATAGATAATGTGTATGAGTGGAAAATTCCCAACTAGGCTGTCATTTTAGTAATATGCTAATATTATTACGCCTCTAATTTACGCCACTAATTTACGCCTCTAATTAACACTTTATTTTCCTGTATAAATTGTATTGCTTTTCTGTTATAAAGTTGAGATTAAGAATCAGAATTACTCTCTATGTCTCTTTCTTCATTTCACGAGCGCTCGTACGTCATCAGATCGAGATCCGACAGCCCAGGGCGTGGTTAAGTCTCCCCGGGCAGAGCAACACTGTTTCCAGTCACGGTCGGCTGACCTGATGTCACCGGCCCGTATTGAGTTTAAGAACCTTACAGGTGCCCGGAATAACCTGAGGTCCCTGGCCCATTTTAACTGGCAAGAACCTTACAATATTGTTGGTTGTTTATTTTTTAGGTTCACCATTGACTGCCACAGAGTTAAATCATGCCCATATTATATGAGCATGCTTTAACACTGTGCCACTATACAGTTGGTCAGGATGTACCACTGTGCCAATCAATTGGTTTATTGGCCTTTGAAATAGTTTTATTTTTCTATGTAATGTGTTTTATTTTGGGCCTGTTTATTTATTGCTATAGTGTTAAAGTATGCCAGCGTTATTCAGCGTGCAGCCGTCAGACGAAGACGAAGCGCTGTTCCATAGCGTGAAACGCGTTGAGGGGGAGACCGTGGTGTAGCCTTGTGTGTGATGTCCGAATAAAGTTTTTTCATTCAACCCGGAAGTAGCCTGGATATTTGCCACTTGCAGTAGCGCTGGATCTTCTTTCTCCCAAGTTACAGGCCCTGGTATGGGGCATCGGGTGCCGGCATTGCCGCCATTTTTAAATCGTCTGCGTCACATGACCGTGGGATTTAAATACTGGAGAAGATACCAGCACACAATTTTGGGGCCTGTAACTCGGGAAGCAGGGGATCCCTGAGGCTGAAACCAATGTGGTTCAGCTCAGGAGACCCCCTGCTCATGTACAATATTAGTAGAACAGTAGAGAGGCAAGAATCCTAGCTTGAGCACTCAATACCCTGGATGTAATATGACACTGATTCAAACTTATATCTTTAATGTTTATCTAATTAAAATAATGAGGTTTAAAATTCAAATTAGGACACACATATATAATCCAAAAATTTGAGTGTATATGACACTCCGGATTGTAGAATGATATGAACAGTTGAGGGGAATTAAATCAAGTGTTCAAAGAAGGGAGCTGGTATGCAGTTTTCCCTAAATAAGAGTTCTTAGGTAGAGCAGAGATGAGGAGATGGTGTAAAAACCTACCTATTGTAAGCAAGTGTAGCTCATAAATCAGGGCTAAATGAATTACTTGCTGGCAGTGGATAATGCAGCTGACAGATACCCAAAACGGTGTGGCTTGTTGTGTATGCCTGTGCACATATTCATGAATGTGCTCAACTGTCAGGTACTGTGCTAAAACATATTCTCATGAAATAATACTCTATACCACTAAATAACGGTACAATCTCTGAGGTATGAAAGTGAAATGACTGCTGGCATTGAATAAAGCAGCTACCAGATACCAAAAAACGGTGTGGGTAGTTGGGTATGCCTGTGCACATATTCATGAATGTGCTCAACTGTCAGGTACTGTGTTTAGACATGATCTCATATTGTGATGAACTGTACCACTACATAAAGGTATAGTCAAGTGAGTTGGTGCTGCGGTGTAGTGGTAAGCATACCTTGTTTTCATATGGAGAGTGAGTACAGCCGTGCATGCCAATGAAGGTGTTTACAGCAAACTATCCTCACTATCAGCCCACCGAGTGAACTCTGAAACTCTCACCCAATTAGAGAGGGTGTGTGCAGGCGCTAGGTCCGGCAGCTACTCGCTCTGCGAGATGAGAGGCTGCCACGTCAGTGCTGACCATGCGCGTGCACGTGAGAGGTGCCGACGCGCTCGTTTCGCGTGAGAAACGCTTTCTCAAGGCTTCAATCAGAGGGGGAGGTCCCATAGAAACAATCACGATATTTATAAGCTCAGAAGTGTTTCTATTGGTTACTCAGCTCACCCTTGTTGCCAACCCATGTAGTGCTCATGTTAATACATATATGGCACTTGTCACATATTGTTGAGTGGCTCCAGGACATATAATAGTATTAGCACAATGCATGTAGTAGCACAGTAGCATATAATTCATTAATAATACTACACTACTGCATATAATGTTCCAGCTGTGTGTTAAAATACACAGAGCTCAGGGAAATAGAGTGCTATAATGGGAGTCTTTATTATATTCCTTGACCCCTGAAGTGAAAGTGTTACTCACACTTCAATAGTAATTATGGGTGAGTAAATATTTGAAATCATAATCAGATAAACATATTTGTCCACTGTGAGGAAGGCTCACAGTAATAGGACTAAGGGTTGATTAGTAGTCGGTACCCTTTAGAGCCTATTCCACCCTATTCTGGTTGGGTATTTGAACCCTTTTTTCTTTCAGTCTTGTTGTGCAGTAAACTGGGATCTTTTGTAGGAGAACCTCTGTCTCCTTATATGTTTTTGTCTGTCATCCCCATCCCTTTTGCACCGACTGTAATTATAATATTTATTATTATTTTTTCTGCTATTAGTGGTGAGCGGTATCTCACAAGTTATACATATATCCACACTTAACCCATTCAGCATGCGGTCTAACGAGTTGGTTTTTGTGCATGGCGTGCTGTGGACATCTGCGTGGATGGGTGCTATGGAAGATGAGATGGGGGTTCCATGGAGAGAAGCGGCAGCATCGTCGAAGAAGGATGGAGGAGGTGACCTGTGGATTTCCGGGAGAGAAGCGGCAGCGTCGTCGAAGAGGGATGGAGAAAGCGACCTGTGGATTTCCGGGCGAGAAACGGAAGAGTCGTCTAAGCATAATGGAGAAAGTGAACCGTGGATTTCAGGGACACCAGCGGCAGCGTCGTGGACGAGCAGTGGAGAAGATGGGCTGTAGATTTCCAGGAGAGCGGCGGCAGAGTCGTCGAAGCATAAACGAGGAAGTGGCCTGCGGGTTCGATGGGTTGGCTGCCATTTGTTTTGCGTTGAGTGTACATCACCGAATTTCTTCTTGACATAATAAGGCTTACGTGTATTAAAACCCTTAGCCTTTGGGGTCAGCAGAAGGTTTTCTTTATTGGCCTTAGCCTGTCGCTTAGGCCTTGGCTTGGAAATGGCTGCCGCCTTTCGCTTTTCTGTGTGATAGTCACGGCAGAGGCGAGTGGCTTCTTGCGTCCGTAGAATCGGGGTTGATCCATGAAAGCAGATGGCACAATGCAGTATCTGGACAAGGGCAAGTTCAGATACAGATCATCGAGTGGGAGGCTATGCAAAGTGTGTAACCTTTTATGCATGGCGACGAGGTACAGGTGTTAAAAGTGGGCGTACTCTAATGTGAGTCATTAACGTATAAATACACCATCCATTTTGTGGATTCACTGCACATTGAATACACATCGACTAAACATCGAATATTCTTGTGTTTGTATTTCTTTCTACTCGCAGCAATGCCTGTTAAAAAGATTTCAAAGGATCTCAGCATGAGAGTTAAGGAGATGTATACGAGCGGACATCAAATTGCAGATATCCAATGCTGGTTAGCTGCTTCTGGCCTCGTTGTGCCATCAACCACCGTATGCTATCATGCACACGGAAAAACCAAACAACGCACGAGGACACCAACGTTAACTAACGCGTAAGTATATTTATATAACTATATAATACAGTATATCTATTATTGTTTATATTGCTGCATATTAATAGAACTATATATTGTGTAGATCTATCTCATTTTATAGTTATTTCGGTATATTTATATAACTACAGTATATAATAAAGTATATCCATTGTTTATATTGCTGCATATTAATAGAACTATATATTGTGTAGATCTATCTCATTTTATAGTTATTTCGGTATATTTCTATAACTACAGTATATAATACTGTATATCTATTGTTTATATTGCTGCATATTAATTGAACTATATATTGTGTAGATCTATCTCATTTTATACTATTTTTACTGTAAATGATGTGCTGTACTTGTGGCCTACTGCACTGTAACTTACCGGATTGTTGTTTTTCTGTACATTGTAGGGAGACAACTCTTCTGGTCGACAAAATTAGTGAAGAGAATGATGAGAAGAGTGCCTTAAGGGTCAAATACACTCTGCAGCAAAATCATAATCTCACTGTATCCGAGACCAGCATAAAGAAGATGAGACACAGAATTGGATGGAAATATGGACATGTGAGGTTAATACTGGACAGTACAGGAGGTTAAAGTGTTGTTTAAGAAACTGTACTGTACCTATAAAATTATTCCTTGTCATTACAGAGCGTACCCTATGATAAGGGACGTTAACAAGATCAAGAGAGTGGTCCAGGCCCAGGCATGGATCGACAGTGGAGAAACTTTCCAGGATTGCATCTTCACTGACGAGTCTACTGTTTCGCTGGAGAGATTTGCCACCTTTGCATTCCACAAAAAAGGTCGCATATCTATGAAGCCGCGTCCAAAACATCCAGTGAAGATGCATGTGTGGGGTGCCATCTCTAGGCGTGGACCAGGATGCATCGTCATCTTTGAAGGTACAGTAAAATGTATGTCACACGCTTTTGACTTATGCACTGTACTGTACTAGTGTGCAGTTTTTTGAGCACTTTTCTTTTCTTGTTATAGGAATCATGAATACAGCTTTCTTCCAAGAGAAAATTGTGCCTGAGATTGTGGAATACATCACACATGAGTTCCCGGATGGTCACCGTTTCTACCAGGACAATGATCCGAAGCACACCGCGTCAACAGTGCATATCCTTGAGTGCGGTATCAACTGGGTGAAGACGCAAGCGGAGTAAATGTGGTAACCGTGTCTCATTTTTTCCCACTGATTTACTGTGTAATGTTGCACTTTAACTAATTGTCCTTTGTTTCCAATGACAGATCGCCAGATTTCAATCCAATCGAAATGGTCTGGCATCAGCTGAAGGACCATATCCGAAAAGTCGTGAAACCCTCCAAAAAGGATAAGTTGGCGCAAGGCATACTGAGTTTTTGGAACGATGTACTCACCGTGGAACGATGCAATAAATATATTGACCATATTGAGACTGTGTTGCCCATTGTGATCGCCCGTAATCTTCAAGCATCAGGAAGGTAGTATGGTATAGTACTGTACTGTAGTATTGTAAGTACAGTATGATACAGATAAGTATGGCACAGATTTTTTTCCACCTGAGAGAGCAGCACCAGCCATCTGGTAACAAAGTATTTAAAAGTAGTCACAGTATACAGTAGTTCCAGTATAGACTAGTTTGACAGTACTAACTGCCTACTGTTGTCCAATATGGAGTAGCTATACAGTACACAATGTCATAATACAGTATGCACCTAACTGCTCAAATTTTTTCTTTCCAGAGAGAGCAGCACCAGCCATCTGGTTACAAAGTATTTAACAGTAGTCACAGTATACAGTTGTTCCAGTATAGACTAGTTTGACAGTACTATACAGCACAAAATGCCATAATACAGTATGCACATAACTGCACTAATTTTTTTTTTCTTGTTTTTTCAGAAAAAAAAGATGGACTGGGGGAGAGGGGGGTATCGTGTAAAGTGTGTGAACTGTTTGTATAGTTGTAACGTACGTGCTTGTCACAAACTGGTACCGGACCGCGGGGCTGAGGTGGGGATGTATAAACACCGACCTTAAGCCACGGAGTCAGGTCCGGAGTGCGGATTCCATAATCAGACATAGCCAGGTCAGGATTGGAGAAAGTAGGGTTAACGTTATCCAGGCAGTGGTCAAGGCAGGTAGCACAGGAGCGGTGGTCGAGGAAACAAGCCAAGGTCATCAACAGCAAATCTTGGGTGAAGGTACTTCAGCACAGGAGGCTAGAACCTTGAGAGAAGCCACTGCAGCGGAGATGCTTCAGCAAAGGTGCTGCAGTGCATCAGGAAAAGGCCAGGAGTACACTCCACTTGGAGGAAGCAGGAACCAGAGGTGCAGACACGCCACCGGAAACGCTGGGGAAACCAGCATAGCCGCTTCCGCGAGGCGAAGGTGAAGTCTGCTAGGAACAAGGAAAGCAGCACCGGGGCTGCTATGCAAGAAGGCTTTGGGATGCCGGGGACTGGAAGCAGGATACAAGGCACAAGGAGCCCAGCAGGCCAAACACGGAGTCTGTGACATGCACAGTTACTTGCAACTTGGATTGCAAAGTCTATGCCCAGCAACTTCCTGAGGGCGGGGCAGGCACTAAATAGCATAGGAGGCCAATCAGGCCAGAGCTGCACAGGAGGCAGCAGGAGGCAGGTGATTGCAGAAGCAGGGAATAGTTTGTCTGGAACCTGCAAAGCTCTGGATGGATGGGCTCCAGCCAAACACAGGAGTGGATTCCTGACATTACCCCCCCCCCCCCTTCACGCAAAGCCTCCGGACGAGCAGAGATAGAGTACCACAGAGGTCTGGGCGACATGGAATTATTTCTGAATCCTCTTGGTATAGTTGTAGATCTGCGCCGAGGGCGTTTGTCAATGAGCGCTTTTTTCAAATGTAAAAGCAGTGGCACTGCAATCAATACGGGGTCAGCACCCCTAGGTAGGTGAGGTTTAGAGAACATCAGGTCCGATGTCTGGGCATCTACACAGAACGCAGTAGGCACGAAGGAAAAAGCAGAGAGAAACCTGCCCGTGTCCAGAGAGAGAGCACAAGAAGCAGGGACGAGCACCTCAGGCAAGGCAAGGAAGTCCAACAGGAGCATTGCAGTGTTTAATGATGACAACGTGAAATCCAGAGAGAACACATGAGGTAGTACAGAAAGTTCCATGAGGGATAATCCTAAATTTGCAGTAGCAGTCATGCAGTCAGAAACGGGTACCTCAAATACTGTGGGGGTAGATGAAGCCAGTCCACGTCTTCCCAACCGAATTCCAGTTTGTCATGGACTGTATATGCCTTTTTCTTATAGGTGTTTCTGAATATATTTGCTGCAATTAGATGATATTTAAGTTCACTACATATGTAAGCATAACGTTAAATTATTGCAATATCTTCTTGAGAGAAGGGTGATGCTTTACTGTGAGGATCTTAGGCTTAACCATGGTTATAACAGGACATGCAGAACAGTCACTGAGTATTTGAGAAGCAGCAAGAACCAAACTAGGTATTTTGATTGAGTCAGAAGGCATTGTGCTAGCCTCTGAAGTGGATTTCTGTGAAACAGCAACGGCCAGAGTAGATGCGTCAGTAGAATCAGAGGAAGTTGCACTTGTCTCTGAAGGGAATAATTGGGAAACAACAATAGGCATAACAGAACCTGGGGGAATCTTTATGGCAAGAACCTTAGAAACAGGGCTAGGTGTATTTAACCATGCGGGGACATCAGGAAAAACACCTCTTACAGCAGGTGTTTTAGTGACAGATAAATCACATGCTACAGGAGAGGCAGAGGGAGGAAAACATGTTTTTTCATCAGGTGCTTTGGAACTTTCACAAATTAACTCAGGAACTGCTGGAAAATCCTGGGATGCAGTAACAGGGAACTGAGAATTTGCAAAGGAATCAGAGACAGAAAGGCTGATCTCTGAAGTGGTAGATTGAGAAACAGCAAAAGGAAAGACAAATGCTGTGGGGGGTTCTAAAGAGACAAGCTTGGAGTCAAAGGTAGAAATCTTACTTTTCTGAGGGGCAGCAGTGATTACACTTGCTCCTGTAAAGGGTTTAGAGAAAAGTGCACTGGTCTCTGAAATGGGCGTGAGAGTTACTGCTAGGTACTGCAACATGATTACAAAACGTTGACAAAGATAACATTGAACAAGAAACTGGAGCTTAAGATGTAATAACAGGAATTTGGCACTTCGCAGAGAAAGGAGAAAAAGGAAACTTTGACTTGGAAACCTGAACTGTCAATGCAGGAAAGGAAGGCTCTAATGAAAGAGATTTAGAGACACAGGCAGGGATTTCAACTTTTTGAGAAACTGGAGGAGTAACACTAGGTGCTGCAAAGGTTTTAGAGACAGGGACGCTGGTCTCTGGAGTTGGAACTTTAGTTAGGGCAGAGCGGTGAAAGCAGTAAATCCCAACAGGCTCGGTAGCTTGAGCAATACAGTAATATGCAATGGGAGCTTCGCAGAGCTGACTTGCAGGGGTTAAATCAGGCACAGCATTAGAGTCAGAGGAAAGCGAACTAGAGTTTGAAACTGGTGACTTGAAAAATTCCTCCTTAAACTTCTGACATGCAACATCAGCTTGGGAATCCCAAGAAAATCGGGGTACCCCAAGGAGTCCTGTAGCAGGACGTGAAGCACAGAGGGGCTGCCTCGTAGCAGAGAGGGAGTCCAGGGACTGGTCATTCTTTTTCATGAGCCGGTCCAAGGTTAGGGAGAATCTTCCAGACAGGGCCAGCATTTCAGACAGGGACAGGCTTTTAGACCGGGACTGGTTTTCAGACAGGGACCGGCTTTCAGACAGGGACCGGCTTTCAGACAGGGACAGGCTTTCAGACAAGGAGGTTAAATCAGGGCTATGGACCGTGGCAGCTTCTCCCTTAGGCTTAAGAGGAACAAAATCAGCTTGGTAATTTCCATGAGAAGGAGGAAACCCCAAGGGTTTAGCAACAGGACTGGTTGCGCAGAGAAGCAGTCCCATAACAGCATCGCAGGCAAGGATAGGATCCTGCTCTCTTATGTGCTGGTCCAAAGATAGGGATAATTCATGAAACACATTTTGAGTCTGCGCCAGTTTCACAGGATTCACGTTTTCCCAGGTCACAGGGGAGCCAGGGGCAGGAACATAGGAAATCATAGTCTGTTTTAGCTCTCTAAGGTGCTGGGCCTTAATCAGGAGTTCTTTACGGAGCTGTTTCTGAGACGGGGTTAGGCCAAAAAACAGGGACTGGGTTTCAGGCGGAGGCAG
Source organism: Ascaphus truei (assembly GCF_040206685.1). Lineage (NCBI taxonomy): Eukaryota > Metazoa > Chordata > Amphibia > Anura > Ascaphidae > Ascaphus > Ascaphus truei. The sequence continues at coordinate 163,248,591 of NC_134485.1, forward strand.
TCTTTCAAATATATACTGATCTTTAGACAGGGGCTGATTTACAGACTGGGACCAGTTTTCAGAGGGGAACCGGCCTAGCCCCACCTCAGCGGGGTCCGAGTTTGTGCGGCTGGACATACTGTAACGTACGTGCTTGCCACAAACTGGTACCGGACCGCGGGGCTGAGGTGGGGATGTATAAACACCGACCTTAAGCCACGGAGTCAGGTCCAACCAACCCGATGTCCACAAAGTAACCCCCACCCAATGTGTGGTACAGCGCTGCCCACTAAAGTGTTGTTGGTGCACGTGTATTACGCCGGTGCTGCCCGCAGACCAGACCCGTACCCTGTGCCGAAGGGGGAAGTAGGGATACACGCACCAGTAGCAAAGGGAGCGAGTCCATAGTGTGGTGTTAAGCGTTGCCAGGCCAGATATAAGTAACGTAGACAATACTTGCCCGTACCGGGTATAAGAGAAGAATAGTGATTGCCTTGCCGAGGTCAGGGAGGGGAGAGATGAGGAAGGTTGAAGTCCAAACCGTGATCGTGGGATGTCAGAGAATACGTAGTCCAAGGAGAGCTGAAGTCGAGAGCCAAAGGGGGTAGTCGTACGAGTCGTGTCAAAACCTGTAGTAACAGAGAGTACACCAAACACTTCCTTACAGAGACTATATTGAGCGATGACTGAGGGCTCTGAGATGCTAGATAAGGCTGGGCTGACCAATCAGGGATGGAGGCGGGTCAGGAGGATTGCAGGGAGCCTCTCTGGATAGGTGTGGCTTATACAACCCAGGTGAGCACTGGTAGCACTCTGATTACACCCGTGCAGTGTACGGGGGCGAAGCCTCATAGCAGGAGTGGAAGTAGAAGAGTGGATGCAGGGTGTGCGCTCTGTAAGCTGCGTGTGCACGCGACCAGCATTGGAGGAGGACACACGGGTGTGTGCAGGACGGAGGAACTGACGGTCTGTGGAGGCAGGTAAGCGGAGGTTGCACTGCGCGTCCTGAGTCTCCCGGAGGGTAGTCTGTGTGTTGCACAGACGGCGCTGACAAATCAGGTTCCTAACAATGATAGGTAAAGGAAAGGTTTCCTTAGGAACAGTGCTTCAGCGAAATGGGGTACATTGGCAATGGTTGCTCAAAAATGTAGATGAATAGGTTAGGACAAGGTTAATAAAGTAATACAGAGTATTGGACCCAGTGCATCATAAAGCAGGGAGTGATATAAAGGGTTAATCTGTCTTTGATGAGGACACATGTATAATGCTAGAAAAGCACCTCATCAGACTAGAAAAAATCTCTCTTACCTGCGGCACTGTTACTGGTCAGCAACTCCCCTGAATCCATGAATGGGGAGAATCAAACTCTTTTGGAACCTTGATCCATTGTGTGCGTGCATCACGCTGAGTAGGTAAGTGTATGGAAGATAATCCAAGGATAGCAGCGGAGCACAGCTGAACGACGGGATCAACACCAGCAATGAGAGGGTTAAAATTCTTCTTTATTGAAACATGGTGCAGTGGGGGAGACAGCAAAAAACTATAACGCGTTTCAGGCTATAGCCTGAAACGCGTTATAGTTTTTTGCTGTATCCCCCACTGCACCATGTTTCAATAAAGAAGAATTTTAACCCTCTCATTGCTGGTGTTGATCCCGTCGTTCAGCTGTGCTCCGCTGCTATCCTTGGATTATCTTCCATACAGGTTCCTAACAATGTGAGGAGTAAGGTACCAGCCTGGTGATGCTTCCTCCGGGCGCGCAGATGTCGTAAGATGCAGATAGGATCCACGGATTTGGTGATGAACCGCGATGCCTCCGCCTCTATGGTGGGTGGGTTCCGCGTGGATGGTACCATCTTTAATAGTCTCTGTAGAACCGAGGGATGATCTAGTCCCAGATCACCTGAGGCCAGGATGCCGCCGCGTTCTGGCTGTGTCCCTCACTTTAATACAACAGGGGCAGTGTCCCTAACTATGGGCCTGTCCCTGCAGCAACCACAAGCTGAGGCACACTTGGGAAGTCTGGATGAAATGTAAAACTAAGTTCAAACTCACATCCACGGGCTCACAGCTCACCCCGATTAAAAACAATCCCAAGTTCCCACCAGGATGCGAACCAAACAGTTTGAACAATTCAGATTGAAGGGGATCAGGGCGGTCACCAACCTATTGAGCGATGGAAGACTGATGAGCTTTCAAGATTTACGCACCAAATATGAGGCACCAGAACTGGGTGCATTCAAATATCTCCAAATTCCACATTTTCTCCAAAAAATGTCCCCAAAACTTGAATTTCCCCCTCTCACAAACTTTGAGATGCTGTGCCAGGTTGACACTCATCAAAAAGGTCTAATAACTAAAATATACGCTGAAATGGAGATATCAGCGGACCCCCCCGCACATGACTATATGCTCAAGTGGGCAGCGGAATTGAACATAGTTATAGACAGAGGGTTGGGAAGATATTTGGGACGCAGCCTCAGGAACTTCCATGTACCACGTCGAAGGAAAATATCTACAAATTCTTGTTTCACTGGTATCTTACCCCAGTTAGATTGAAACAAATCTACCCCTTCGCATCAGATGTATGTTGGAGAGGTTGTGGACAGAGAGGGGACATGGCCCACATTTGGTGGTCATGTCCAAGAATTCTGAATTTTTGGCTCACAATACAAATTCTAATAAACGAGGTAACCAACCTCACTATCCCTGTTGATCCACTAACCTTCCTACTGGGCAGGCCGATAGAGGAAATTGACCGCCCAGTATGGAAATGTATTGTATGTCTTTATTTATATAGCACCATAAATGTACATAGCGCTTCACAGTAGTAATACATATCATATAAATAACAAATAATATAAATAACAGATCATGGGAATAAGTGCTTCAGACATACTGTAAAAGTAACATTAAGGAAGGAGTCCCTGCTCCGAGGAGCTTACAATCTAGTTGGTAGGTAGGGAGAACGTACAGAGACAGTAGGAGGGAATTCTAGTAAGTGCGTCTGCAGGGGGGCAAGCTTTATGTATCATGTGTCCATGATTATCCAGTGCTATTCATATGCTTCTTTAAGCAGATGTGTCTTAAGGTGAGTCTTAAAGGTGGATAGCGAGGGGGCTAGTCGGGTATTGAGGGGAAGGGCATTCCAGAGGTGTGGGGCAGAAAGTGAGAAAGGTTTAAGGCGGGAGAGAGCTTTAGATACAAAGGGGGTAGAAAGAAGACATCCTTGAGAAGAACGCAAGAGTCGGGATGGTGCATAGCGAGAAATTAGGGATGAGATGTAAGGAGGGGCAGAAGAATGTAAAGCTTTAAAGGTGAGCAGGAGAATTGAGTGTGAGATACGGGATTTAATCGGAAGCCAGGAGAGGGATTTCAGGAGGGGAGATGCGGAGACAGATTTAGGAAAGAGTAGAGTGATTCTGGCAGCAGCGTTTAGGATAGATTGTAGGGGAGACAGGTGAGAGGCAGGAAGGCCGGACAGCAGGAGGTTGCAGTAATCGAGATGTGAGAAAATGAGGGCCTGAGTCAGAGTTTTAGCAGTTGAGTAACAGAGGAAAGGGCGTATCTTTGTGATATTGCGGAGGAAAAAGCAACAAGTTTTAGAAACGTTTTGAATATGAGAGGAGAATGAGAGAGAGGAATCAAGTGTAACCCCTAGGCAGCGTGCTTGGGCTACTGGGTGAATGATCGTATTTCCAATAGCAATGTGGAAGGAGGTAGTAGGGCCAGGTTTGGGAGGAAGTATAAGGAGCTCTGTTTTTGCCATGTTAAGTTTCAGTCGGCGGATGGGCATCCAGGATGATATTCCAGAGAGGCATTCAGAAACTTTGGTCTGTATAGCAGGTGTAAGGTAAGGGGTTGAAAGATAAATTTGTGTGTCGTCAGCATAGAGGTGATATTTAAACCCAAAAGATGTGATTAGGTCACCTAGAGAGAGTGTATAAAGAGAAAAGAGAAGAGGTCCCAGGACAGAGCCCTGGGGTACCCCCACAGAGAGCTCAATAGAGGAGGAGGAGGTGTTGGCAAAAGAGACACTGAAAGTACGATGGGAGAGGTAAGAGGAGATCCAGGATAAAGCTTTATTCTGAATACCAAGAGTATGGAGAATGTGAATGAGAAGAGGGTGGTCCACAGTGTCGAATGCTACAGAGAGGTTGAGTAATATGAGCAGAGTGTAATGACCTCTGTCTTTGGCAGCATTGAGGTCATCAGTTATTTTAATGAGGGCTGTTTCAGTAGGGTGAGCAGTGCGGAAGCCAGATTGTAGAGGGTCTCGGAGAGAATAGGTGTTGAGAAAGTGTAGCAAGCGAGAGAATACAAGACGTTCAAGGAGTTTGGAGGCAAAAGGCAGAAGGGAGACAGGTCGATAGATAGAAAGACAGGTAGGGTCAAGCTTGCTGTTTTTGAGTAATGGTATAATGGTTGCATGCTTGAAGGAGGATGGAAAGGTACCAGAGTAGAGGGAAGAGTTAAAGATCTGTGTGAGCATAGGGATTATAGAAGGAGCAAGAGGTTTTAGGAGATGGGAGGGAATGGGATCAAGAGGGCAAGCTTTAGAGGAAGAAGAGAAGATCAGCAATGACACATCCTCCTCCGAGATAGCGGAAAAAGAGTCAAGAAAGGCAGGAGGAGAGTTGGGAAGCATTGTGGGATGGGAGGAGGCCACAGATGGGATGTTCTGCCGTATGGATTCCACCTTTTCCTTAAAAAAGTCAGCAAAGTCGTGAGGTGAGATGGAGGAAGAAGAGGAGGCAGCTGAGGGTGGTCTGAGTAGAGAGTCAAAGACAGAAAAGAGACGGCCTGGGTTAAACTTGTGTGTGTTGAAAAGTAGGTTTGTTTAGCCTGAGAGAGGGCAGAGTTGAAACAGGACAGCATAAATTTATAGTGACTGAAGTCTGCGAGGCGTTCAGAGGAACGAATGGAGGAACGCAGCATGCGTGTGTGGGAGTTTAGCCAGGGTCTGGGGTTAGAAGGGCGAGGATGGCAGAGAGAAAGCGGGGCATGAAGATCAAGAGAGGAAGATAAGGCAGAGTTGTAGTTCCTGACCAGGTTGTCAGAGTCTGAAGCAGAACTGATAGAGGAGAAGGAGGAGCGTAAAGTGGAATCAAGAGCTGGTAGGTTAATAGAGCGCAGGTTTCTGCAAAAACGAGGGCGAGGTGGAGATGGAGATGGAGAGAAGCGAGAGAGCGAAAATGAGATGAGGTGATGGTCAGAGAGAGGAAAAGGGGAAATGGAGAAATCGGAGAGAGAGAAGTTTTTAGTGAAAACCAGGTCTAGGTAGTGTACATCCTTGTGGGTGCTGGCTCCAGTCCACTGTTGAAGGCCAAAAGAAGAGGTTAGAGAAAGAAAGCGGGAAGCCCAAGGGAGAGAGGGGTCATCAATGTGGCAATTGAAGTCCCCAAGGAGAAGAACAGGGGAGTCTGAGGAGAGAAAGAAAGAGAACCAGGATTCAAAGTGAGAGAGAAAGGCAGAAGGGGGATGAGTAGAGGAAGGTGGGCAATAGATGACCGCCACATGGACCGGGAGAGGAGAGAAGATCTGGACTGTGTGAACCTCAAAGGAGGGAAAAGCAGGAGAGGGGGGAATAGAAACTGTTCGGTAGCGGCAGAGAGAGAAGAGCAGGAGCCCCACGCCTCCACCCCTGCCACCAGGGCGTGGAGTGTGGGAGAAGGAAAGGCCACCATAGGAGAGGGCAGCTTCCAGAGCAGAGTCAGTCTGAGTGAGCCAGGTCTCAGTTATGGCAAATAGGAGCAGGGAGTTAGAGCGAAAGAAGTCATGCACAGAGAGGAACTTGTTAGAAAGGGAGCGAGCATTCCAAAGGGCACAGGAGAAAGGGAGAGAGGAGGGAGGGTGGCAGGGGATGGGTATGAGGTTGGAGGGGTTAACACCAGAAGGAGTAGAAGTTGCATGTGGAAGGCGAGGATGAGAGCAAGTAGAAATAAGGCAGGGACCAGGATTGGGAGAGATATCCCAGAAGCAAGGAGGAGAAGCATGGACAGAAAGAGAATGTGTGAGTATGATTTGTAGGGGTGTGTTTTAGTGCAGGAGGTATAGCTGTGTGGTGACAGAGGGCGCAGGTAAGAGAGGAGTTCATGTGAACTGAGAAGTGGTGAAGTAAGGAGAGATGGCGAAATATGAATAGAGTTAGAGACATGATGAGGCTGGTGGAAGGAAGTGCATAATTTGAAAATAAGTGAGGTTACAGCAAATATAAAAAGTAAAGGTGGCATCACAGCAATAGTAATGTGTTGAGATGTGCAGTCTGGGATGATATCCTCCTTTCCAGCGTAGATCAAATGCAGGAATCAGAAGCAGTAGATTGTGTCCACTTTTTCCACTTCTTTTTGAACTTCCTTTTTTAAACCTCCATACTACTTTAAAGATTTCTACTTAAAAGCATTTCTGCTTAAGAGCAAAGGCTGCAGGCAGCAATGGCTGTTGTGAGTTTACTTATATACATTTAGAAAGTCATCTGGTTGGTACAACAAACTTAATTAGCACATGTGAGGGTAGTTAAAGCAAATGGTTTTTCAAAGATATGCTGATCTCTGAAGTGGTCACTTGGGAAGAAGTATCAGAGAAGCCAATAGCAAGCGCAGACTCTGCGAAACGGGGTTTAGACCCTGAGGCAGGGGTTTCAACTCTCTAAGTAACGGGAGATGTAAGAAAAGTCTCAGAGAGGGGGAAATCTGTGTGCTGGCATATAGCTAAAGCAGATATATGAACATCACTTTTAAGCGCGAGCAGTGTTTCAGAAAACGTTTCAGGACGCTCGGCAACAGGAACTTTAGCTGGGACAGGGGAGTGAAAACAATTGACTCCATAGGCTCAGCAACTTGAACCTCAGGGGAGGCAAAATGTGCAACGTTTGCTTTTAACCCTAGGGGTTGAGAACTAACAAGGGTTAACGCAGGCAGTGCTTGAGAGTCAGAGAAAAGGGAATCTGATTTTGAAACCAGGTTCAAGGTTCATCTTCTGGTGCTGGGAACATAACATTGGCGTGGGGATTACAAGAATACACAGAGGGTTGCTCAAAGGTTTCACTTGCAGGGGTTAGAGCAGGCATGACATCAGAATCAGAAAAATGGGAAGGAGATTTAGAGTTGAAGGCAGGAATTTCAACTCTCTGGGAAAATGGAGGGGTATTACTAGGTACTGTAAAAGTTTTAGAGAGGGAGGAATCTGCGTGCTGGTTCATGGCTTAGGCGGATTCATGGGTATTCCTTTTAGATTGGGCTAAAGTTTCAGAAGAAATCTCAGGGAACTCAGTAGCAGGATCTTTAGCTGGGGCAATGGGATGAAAGCAATGAACTTCAGGGGCAGCATAATGTGCAATGTCTGCCTTTAAAACCAGGAGTTGAGAACTATCAAGGGTTAAAGCAAGCAGTGCACGAGAGTCAGAGGGAATGGGATTAGACTTGGGATCTGGGGCTATGGAAGGTTCATCCTCAGGCTCTAGGATAGTGACAGTGGATTTGGGGCTACAGGAATGCACAAAGGGTGTCTCAAAGGGTTTACAAGCAGGGGTTAAAGCAGAAAAAACATCAGAGTCAGAGAAATGAGAGGTAGAATCAAAACCAGGGATCGTGGCAAACTCTTCTTTTGGCTTAAGAGGAAAAAAATCAGTTTGGTAATTTTCAGGAGAAGGGGGTACCTCCAAAGGTTTAGTAACAGGCCTAGTAGCACCAGGCAACCATCCAGTAACAGCGTAGCTGGCGAGGAGAGGGTCACCATTTTTTATGCACTGATCCAAAGCTAGGGACAGTTCATGGATCATACTTTTAACCTGCGCCAGTTGCACAGGATTCACTTTCTCCCAGGTAACAGGGGAACCAGGAGACGGGACACAGGAGAGCAGGGTCTGTTTTAACTCCCTAAGGTGCTGAGCCTTAATAAGGAGATCTTTACGGAGCAGTCTTTCAGACGGAGTAAGACCTTCATACAGGGACGGGATTTCAGACGGGGGCATTATTTCAAACAGGAACCGATCTGCCGATAGTATTTCAGACATGAGCATTCCCACCCTCACCACAGGGCGGTCCGAGTTTGTGTGGCCGAGCATACTGTCACGCTTGTGCTCACCACAAATCACGATCGGACCGCGGGGCTGAGGTGGGGATGTACAATAAAGGATAATGGAGTGGCGCCAATCCTATTTGACAAATGCAATAATTACATGCAAATAATAGTCCCGCAGCTGGTGTCCCAGGAGGTAATTCAAACTCCTCCTTATATGTGATATTGTGAAAAATAAAGTTGTCTTCCAGCGCGTGGTCTTATTGCTCTTTTCCTTCCGTATATGTAAAACAAAGAACACACCACAGACAAGTGGTATAATAGGCACTGAGGAAGCCAAATCTGGCGAAACGCGTTTGATGTGGATACCTTTCTGATCTTCTGGAGCCACCATACCTTTGGGAACTGCGGATCACCCAATCAGCATTGTCAGCCAGCAGAGAGGACGGCGCATGCGCGGTGCGCAGGAACGGACGAGGAGAGGCACAACAGACTGTGCACAAGTCTAGGGAAGCCCCTTTCTCCCGTGGACACAAGCTGACTGTCAGAAGCTGGAAAACGGGTGACTGCAGAGCACCTCCTTATAGAGCTATTATACAACGACACTGGTTGGCCGTTTGTAAGTGTATCTATCACATCTTTTAACATTTTTTCAATAAAACAGTATTATGCTATGTCTCTCTCCACTTTTTAAGGCAACAGCAGAAAGAACATAGAGGAGCACATATTACGGGAACAACACACAGGCAAGTGTTAAGTTCTCTACTTCTCTATTGATAAGAATTTGATTGTCGACGCATATTATACCACTTGTCTGTGGTGTGTTCTTTGTTTTACATATATGGAAGGAAAAGAGCAATAAGACCACGCGCTGGAAGCCAACTTACTTTTCACTGAGGTGGGGATGTAAATACACCGACCTTAGGCCACGAAGCCGGTTCTGGATTGTGCAGTTCATAGTCGTTCATAGCAAGGTCAGGATTGGAGAGGCCAGGGTAATCCTTTGACACGCCAGGGTCTGGGTTGGAGATAGTAGAGACGTCGATATCTAAGCAGGGGTTCAGCAACAGGAAGTCAGGTGCGCTCCGTTTCAGCGTAGGAGCAGTAGCAGCGCATGAGTGGCCCCTGCGTGAGGAGCGGGAATGGCCCATAGTACCGGTCACAGCAAAGGGAGAAGGCAGACTGGACAAGGCACACCGCAGGACAGTGCTGGCAAACCAGCACTTCAGCACAGGAGTCCAAAACAGGCCTCTGTGAGAAGAGATAGCAGCAGACCTAGGACTCAGAAGGCAGACCTCTGCTATGGGAAAAAGCAGCAAGTCACAGGAACAGGGATCAGGAACCAGATTTAGGAACCAGGAACAAGAATACAGAACAGGATGGCCAAATAGGTAGCTTGTAGCAAACACAGTAACATGCTATGATTGAGGCAATGTGAGAGAACAGTATAAGAAGGCCAACAGGCCAATCACAGGAGAGAGGTGTGAGGGCATTCCTCCAATGAGAGAGCACCGAGGCAGGACTGCAGTAATTGACAGCACAGGTGGATGTGAGGGGAGGTTGTCTGGAAACAGCACAGTTCTGTAAGGAAAGGGTTTCCACCAAACCCAGGAACGGATTTCTTACAAATGTGCAGACGGTGGAAGTTGGACTGCCATGGATTCATCAGTTACCTGTCTGACATGTGGGTGAGTGATCGAAGTAGGACAGTATAAGACATGATCTTGAACGTTATGTTAACACATTTACCAAATCTCTTGCTGCAGTGGAAGCACTGTATGCTAGGTGATAATGGTGAAAGGCAGGGTTGCAAACCTGTCTAAGATGTGAATGTGCTCACAAGTGATCTTTTTATTTGCTATATATATATATATATATATATGATGTTTTTTGCACAGAGATAACAATACAGTGTGTATACCTATAGTGCTGCGACCTTAGACCTCACACAAAGATCCAAATATATAAAACACAAACAATATAGACAGAGGGCGCAACAATATGTACTATTGGAAATTAAAATATAAATGTACAAATTGGCTAATGGAGTCCTTGTTGAATAATTAGATCCCAATGAAGTATAGTCAGTGTAGTAGACCAAAGAACACACTATTAGCCAAACCCCCAGGTCCTACCATGGCTCAGGGGAAGAAGAGACAGAGAGGCTGTAGGGGGAGGGTACACAAGGGGAAAACATCCCAACAGTCCAAAAACTTGGAGATTACCCAAGAAACCCTAACAGGCAGTGGGATATATAATTTATCAGATTTCTCATTAACTTATCCCAGTTTAAGTTACTCAAAAAGGGACTAAGATTCTCGCCTGTTTAGAAAACCAATGTGTTTGACTTTTACATTGATTTGCATAAATTTATATGCAAGATGAGTTTGAAGCGACAGTTTGCAAAGTTTACAAACAATGTAGAGAGAATAGAACTAACCCAAGGAAGGGATGTCTGTTTTGAACAATCAAGTAATAGAGACTCCCAAGGTACTACACCCAACCAGATAACATTTGGGAGGCTAATAGGAAATAGCTCTGAGTGGTTACAATTATTTAATGATTTAGAAGGAATAAATAAGGTACTTGGATCTCAGGCCGGTGTTGGTGATAGTTTCAATCCAGATAGAATCTGAGGGGTCTTTGACAAATGGGTCAAATGAATGGACAAATTTGTTTAATGAAACAGAAGGAGTGGATATATCTCTTGTATCTCAGACCAGTGTTGGAGGTAGTTCCGTATTTAACAATGAAGGAACTCTGAGGGATCTTACTAGTCTCTATGAGGAGAGCGATAGAGATAAAAATATATCTCATACGGGATTAAAACCGAAATCGGTATTCTACCCATATGAGTCAAAAGGTCCCTATACAGAGCTTTTTGGGAAATTGGTGGAAAGAGATTTTCAGTCAATGTATAGCAATAATAGGTACTACGTAGTTCATGACAACCTCACACGCCAGGAGAGACAAGCATTAAAGGATCTTAATGACAATTAGGATTTAATTATCCGCCAAGCAGACAAAAGTGGAGGTATGGTTCTACAAAACCGGGTTGATTACTTAAAAGAAGACTATAGGCTGCAAAGTGACAGTATATCATATCGGAGGTTAAATAAAGATCCTACAGTAGAATACTCTAGTATCCTTAAAAATCTCTTGGTTCAAGCCAAGACGGTAGGGATTCTTAATGTTAAGAAATTCGAATATATCTATAACTCTCACCCATGCATACCAATTCTATACCACATTCCAAAGATCTACAAAACATTAAAGGATCCCCCTGGCCGTCCCATTGTGTCTGGAATAGATTCCATGACGTCGAACCTTTCTCATTATGTAGACTCTTTCCTTGCACCACTCACCTCCTCATTACCATCATATCTAAGAGATAGTATGGAGGTTTTAAATTTACTATCTAAGATCACATGGCAGGATAATTTTATTTGCTTAACCCTGGATGTTGGTTCGTTATACACCTGCATTGAACATTACGCTAGGACTTCAAGCAGTTTCATATTATTTATATCAACAAAATAAATTATCATCTGCACAACAGGAATTTATAATTGACAATATTAAGTTTATTCTATACCACAATTTTTTTTTTCATTTGAAGGGAAGTTCTGCATCTAGACCAATGGGACGGTTTGCACCTAACTACGTGGGCCTATTTATGGGTTTGTGGGAGGAGCAGTATGTGTGGGCCCACAACCGATTCCGTGAATACATAGTATTTTACGGTAAATTGCATCCTAATTATTTGGTTAGGGATGAAAGATGACCTGGTATTATTTACCCAACATCTTAACTGTAACAATCATTGTCCTAACTGGGGAATCCAACCCAGTGGAGGTTCATTTTTTGGATCTTCAATTAAAAGCCATAGGTATCATATTGAGAGTAAAACATTTTATTAAAAAGTAGATGTTAACTCATATCTTGATTATGACAGTAATTATTCTCGACAAAAGCTCCGAAACATACCCTATGGTCAATTCCTAAGGGTACGGAGAAATTGTTCGGAGCTAGCAGATTTTGAGAATCAATCTAAAATTCTTGAACCAAGATTCCTTTCAAAGGGGTATAACATCTTTCTTGTCCCCATTTTGCAGCTCAGTCCATAGCTGCAGTAAAAGAAATATGTGTAAACTGTGCAAATTGGTTTTGCGACACAAGGGAGAGCTGCTAGCGCAAAACCAAGCGCTGATTGAAGAAGTGTGGCTAAGTATGGGTGGCTGCTTTGAAGTATAGGGATCACTTTCTAAGCCCTAGACCTCTCAACCGCAGGGTCAGTTGGATAAGTGGTTTGCAGTTTAGCTGAAGTGGTTTTCTGTCAAAATGTATCAGTCGCCTTTCTAGCTGCTTAACTTCAAGTGGAACCGCAAATTGGCGCGAGAAGTAGGTTAAACCGCAAACCACATCACACCCCCAGTCAATTAAGTAGCTAACTCGTGCTAGGAATGAGCTAGCACTCTAATTTTTGGAGTGCAGTTAGGAAGAAAGAAACCATACACACACATATAAAGTTTATAATAGTTGCATAAACAGAACATACTTTTATTAATAAACTGTATTGTACTGATGGTTTTAAATGTGAAAACGGGAAAAAAATTCTGTCAGCCCGGGAATAAATCCTTTAACATGTAAATATGTTAAGGATGAATGAGCTGAGGGATTTTTCATCTCCGTACTTCAGAGGCACCTTGCAGAGTTGGTGCCTCCATGTCTATGAGAAGTCCGGAGTTGAAAAGTCTCAGCAATCCTAGGTGTTAGAATGGCCGGGATATTGTAAGTGATATAACAAAGTGTAAATGCTGCAAACCACAATATGATAAAGAGTGATACAATTACCGGTGCTCTCATCAATGTACGATCGGCTGCATCCAATCCACGGCATACAAAAAGGAATGAAGATGGGCACACGGATTTCCAAAATAAAGAGATTTATTAAAGCATACACAACGTTTCGACCCTAAGGTCTTTGTCAAGTGCAAAAAGTGGCTTAATGAACAGAACATCAATGAATCTTTAAATAACACCCATAATTACCCACAGTGCTTCCTGTTCTAATTGTTCAGCTTAAACACATGTGGACAAAAAACAAAGAATGAAGTGCGCAACCCAAAAGACACCTTAACTGTGTAAAAAACTATATAATATAGTGTACCATACAAATAACCCTTGGATATTAGTGCTAAATAAAGCAATTATAATGCTATACAGGGTACTACTCTACTGTGAAAGTAAAAAGCAAACCATGCATTCCGTTGGTTTTAGCGTGTGCTGCTAAATCAGAGAGTGGCTCGGCACTTACACAAACTAGGAGAAAAAGACAAAAAAGCGCAAAACGCAAATGGTGAAGTATGTCATAAAATATTTTTAGTGATAAGGAGGTAAGTATTCTGCGTACATTAAGATTGAACAGTAAAAGCATTCACGTGCAACATTGCACGAAGTTACCACACTGCGGTCATCTGGATGGAAGGTATAGTGGAAGACCCAGTGGATTGTCTCCTGTCGCTATCAAGATGTCATCTGCGTCTCTCACAGCCTGGACGTCTCGCGATCAGCAACCAGAATCCTTGGGCTAATAGAGTCACCGCACTGCTCGGAACATCTGTTTGGTATGGAGCACTGTGTGCACGCCGAAAATGCGGAAGTCTGTATAGCTAGCAGCGCACGTCCGTGTAAAGGCGCTCTCACTGCAGTCAGGTCGACCGGTGCACAGCAACAGCGTTCAGTCCCGGCACTCGCGCACTCCAATGACATCACTGGTAGCGTGTAAGGTATACACGGAACGCACTAGGCCAGTATTAAGTGCCGCTGAAGCATAGAAAAACTAACGTACTCAAACAGTACTGGCAGGTTAAAAGGTACCATATATTAAAATAATCCAACGCGTTTCGAAGCTAGAAATGCTTCTTCTTCAGGGATAAAATTCACTGTCGCATATCCCCAGCATTAAATACACACACAGCTGCCACCTCCCTTCCCTTCATAATTATAAATGTAGCAATAAAAGTCATATCATCAATAAGTCCCCTGACCCTAATACTCCGTCATTTTAGCTTCTGGCAAGCATTGCATATTATTAACAGTGTTACCGTATATTCATATTGACCGCAAAAACTTCATCCGGCTAGCATCTATGCTATCGTCGCTCCGTTGACGTCATCAGTCAATGGCTCCTCCTCCTTGTATCCTGTAACCCTCGGCAACGAAACCACCGTCCGTGGTCTTGCCTCCTGGGTAATGTCGCTCCGTTGATGTCATCAATCAGCGAATCCAACTCCTCCTTGTAACCCTTAGGCTAAGGCCCTGGTCTCTCTGCTGTAACGCGCGGCCGCACTTTTGGCGTGCGTTCAGCCGATTCCCCGGTCTGCAGCTTACTGCAGGAGGAGAGACCGGGGGGGGGGGCGTGGCGGAGGAGTGACGGGGGCGCGGCCATGACGTCACCCGGCAGGTTCGCCCTCATTGGCTGAACCGCCGGGGGGCATGCCTAATCGCTCGTCGCGAGTCCTGCTCTCAATTCTATTGAGAGCAGGAATAGCTCTCACGCGAGCGCTGCGGCCCCCCCTCGCAGCGGGCCGGCGCCATTGCGGGGAGGGCTCTCGTGCGCGCAGCGTCCGCCACAGCGGATGCTGTAGTAGGCAGCGGGGGCAAGGCCTTAGCAATGAAACCACCGTCCGTGATCTTGCTTCCTGGGTGATGTCACTCCGTTGATGTCATCAATCGGCGAATCCAACGCCTCCTTGTCGCTTAGCAACTGGCAAACAGCCATTGAGTGCCTCTCTTGCTCTTTGCTGCTACGATGTCATCGTGAGATGCTTGCTAATCCTCAAGTTTAACCCCTTAATGGCGGTCTAAGACACGTGTTCAGAGGTACGCAATGGAGACTGTTTTAAGGTGAAATTAAAATAAGGCTTTATTGCGCCTGTTGCTTTAAACACAGCAAACATGTAAATCAGGAAACAAAATCCGCTCCACTCTGGAGTATATATACACTTGTGATCCAGTTATCTTTAACTGCGTGGTTAGCCCAGCGATTCACCAGCCCAAATCATAGAGACATTTCTAAATATAGATAGACATAGATAATAGTCTTCTAAGAAAAGTCTTATCTGTTAGCTGTGTTGCTGTAGGGGAAGCTTCTCTGCTCTCTTGGATCTGCACCCCTGTGTGCTAAGGCAATGTCCAGCTCCAAGTTTAGAATCTTGTCCCCTTTGTCTTGTTGTCAGCTTGCCGCTCAAGACATCTGTCCTTCCTTGGTTCAGCCCAGTTGTGGACTAAGGAATCTCTCTTCCTGTCTCAGAGGCAGGCTTTTACTAACACCTGTAATCAGCCAGGTGGTGTTAGTTAATTGCCTACCAGCAGCTAACCACCACACTGCTGGATTAGAGGCATACAAAAAGGAATGAAGATGGGGCACACGGATTTCCAAAATAAAGAGATTTATTAAAGCATACACAACGTTTCGACCCTAAGGTCTTTGTCAAGTGCAAAAAGTGGCTTAATGAACAGAACATCAATGAATCTTTAAATAACACCCATAATCACCCACAGTGCTTCCTGTTCTATTTGTTCAGCTTAAACACATGTGGACAAAAAACAAAGAATGAAGTGCGCAACCCAAAAGACACCTTAACTGTGTAAAAAACTATATAATATAGTGTACCATACAAATAACCATTATATATTAGTGCTAAATAAAGCAATTATAATGCTATACAGGGTACTACTCTACTGTGAAAGTAAAAAGCAAACCATACATTCCGTTGGTTTTAGCGTGTGCTGCTAAATCAGAGAGTGGCTCGGCACTTACACAAACTAGGAGAAAAAGACAAAAAAGCGCAAAACGCAAATGGTGAAGTATGTCATAAAATATTTTTAGTGATAAGGAGGTAAGTATTCTGCGTACATTAAGATTGAACAGTAAAAGCATTCACGTGCAACATTGCACGAAGTTACCACACTGCGGTCATCTGGATGGAAGGTATAGCCCCAGTGGATTGTCTCCTGTCGCTATCAAGATGTCGTCTGCGTCTCTCACAGCCTGGACGTCTCGCGATCAGCAACCAGAATCCTTGGGCTAATAGAGTCACCGCACTGCTCGGAACATCTGTTTGGTATGGAGCACTGTGTGCACGCCGAAAATGCGGAAGTCTGTATAGCTAGCAGCACACGTCCGTGTAAAGGCGCTCTCACTGCAGTCAGGTCGACCGGTGCACAGCAACAGCGTTCAGTCCCGGCACTCGCGCACTCCAATGACATCACTGGTAGCGTGTAAGGTATACACGGAACGCACTAGGCCAGTATTAAGTGCCGCAGAAGCATAGAAAAACTAACGTACTCAAACAGTACTGGCAGGTTAAAAGGTACCATATATTAAAATAATCCAACGCGTTTCGAAGCTAGAAATGCTTCTTCTTCAGGGATAAAATTCACTGTCGCATATCCCCAGCATTAAATACACACACAGCTGCCACCTCCCTTCCCTTCATAATTATAAATGTAGCAATAAAAGTCATATCATCAATAAGTCCCCT
Source organism: Ascaphus truei (assembly GCF_040206685.1). NCBI lineage: Eukaryota > Metazoa > Chordata > Amphibia > Anura > Ascaphidae > Ascaphus > Ascaphus truei. The sequence goes on from NC_134485.1 coordinate 163,265,138, forward strand.
GACCCTAATACTCCGTCATTTTAGCTTCTGGCAAGCATTGCATATTATTAACAGTGTTACCGTATATTCATATTGACCGCAAAAACTTCATCCGGCTAGCATCTATGCTATCGTCGCTCCGTTGACGTCATCAGTCAATGGCTCCTCCTCCTTGTATCCTGTAACCCTCGGCAACGAAACCACCGTCCGTGGTCTTGCCTCCTGGGTAATGTCGCTCCGTTGATGTCATCAATCGGCGAATCCAACTCCTCCTTGTAATCCATAGCAATGAAACCACCGTCCGTGGTCTTGCTTCCTATGTGATATCGCTCCGTTGATGTCATCAATCGGCGAATCCAACTCCTCCTTGTCGCTTAGCAACTGGCAAACAGCCATTGAGTGCCTCTCTTGCTTGTTGCTGCTCCGATATCATCGTGAGATGCTTGCTAATACTCAAGTTTAACCCCTTAATGGCGGTGTAAGACATGTGTTCAGAGGTACGCAATGGAGACTGTTTTAAGGTGAAATTAAAATAAGGCTTTATTGCGCCTGTTGCTTTAAACACAGCAAACATGTAAATCAGGAAACAAAATCCGCTCCACTCTGGAGTATATATACACTTGTGATCCAGTTATCTTTAACTGCGTGGTTAGCCCAGCGATTCACCAGCCCAAATCATAGAGACATTTCTAAATATAGATAGACATAGATAATAGTCTTCTAAGAAAAGTCTTATCTGTTAGCTGTGTTGCTGTAGGGGAAGCTTCTCTGCTCTCTTGGATCTGCACCCCTGTGTGCTAAGGCAATGTCCAGCTCCAAGTTTAGAATCTTGTCCCCTTTGTCTTGTTGTCAGCTTGCCACTCAAGACATCTGTCCTTCCTTGGTTCAGCCCAGTTGTGGACTAAGGAATCTCTCTTCCTGTCTCAGAGGCAGGCTTTTACTAACACCTGTAATCAGCCAGGTGGTGTTAGTTAATTGCCTACCAGCAGCTAACCACCACACTGCTGGATTAGAGGCACATTTGTGAACAGGGATAAGTCCCCTGTTACAGGCGGGTTGAGCGTAGCTTGTAACTAATGCCATGTCCAGATAAGCTTGCAATAGGGATGTGATGGTGACTATTTGTTCGAGGTTCACGCATGAAAAAGAGCGGGGGAGAAATGTGTAAGCACAACAATAAAACAGAAAAATACCCCAGATATGAAAACCATAGTGATCAGTGTAAATATAAAAATTAAAAATGGAGGCATGATTGTCCAAAGGTAATTTAATAGATATTAAGCATAAAAGGAGAACAGGAGCAAACAGTAGTAAAAGCATTATCACTCTTCAATTAAACTATTTAAAGATAAATAATCGTTGAACCCATATGGGTGAACTGTATTCAATGTATACGTCCAATAAGCCTCTCGTTGTAGCAGTATGGTATCCTTTTCTTTCCCCCCTCTTGCTATCTTAACATGTTCTATACCCATAATTCGCAAAGAAGATGTAGTGTGGTTGAAATCTGCGCAATGTTTTATGAGAACAGTGTCCTCAGCATGTAATCCGATCTTGCTCTTATGCTCTATAAAATGCATTTTTAACATTCTTGTGCTTTTCCCCACATAACACAGTCCGCAGGGACATTTGATCATATATATGGTATTACATGTGGTGCATAAAATGCGATCCTTAATCATATATTTTTTCCCACTATGAGGGTGGTAACATTTATCCCCCAAGATTAGGCTATTACATACACTGCAATTGTGACATTTGTAACAGCCAGCTTTGGGTTGTGCCATGAAATGTGGTGTTTTATAGTGCATCGGGTTATCTGCCTTTATGAGAACCTCCTTAATGTTCTCTCCCCTTTTGTAAGCAAAACAGGGGAATTCCTTACAAACATTGTTTAGACTCTCATCAGTCTGCAAAATTCTCCAGTGCTTTTTGATGATATTCTTAACAAAACCACTGGCAGTTGTAAATTTGCTCACAAATGTCATCCTAGGTTGTTCTGATGAATCAATGTTTCTCTTGGTGTAATGTTGAATGCATCAACAACATCTGCTCTTGTATGCCCACGATCAACAAACCTCTCTTCAATATCCAATAGAGTTTCTTTTAATTTATAATCTCTATCTATGATACGAGTGGCTCTGATTTTTTGGGAGAATGGTAACATGTGTTTAAGATGTTTGGGGTGAAAGCTAGTACCGTGTAGAGTGGAGTTCCTATCAGTGGGTTTTCTGTATAAATCAGTGTGTAAAACCCCATTATCAATGGTCAGTAATACATCCAAATAAGAAATTTGGTGATCGCTCCAGCTATTAGTGAAGCGTATGGTAGTATCTAATCCTTCAAGATAATCAAAGAATCTTATCAATTCATCTGAGGTACTGTTCCAAAGAAAAAACAAATCATCTATATATCTGCAATAAAATAGTATGTTATAAAAAAAAATTTGTAGGATAGATATATTTCACCTCAAAATCACACATATAAAGATTTGAATATGATGGTGCCATACTGCTACCCATCGCAGTCCCTGCTGTCTGCAAATAAAAACTATTCTCAAATTTAAAATATTTTTTATAAAGAATAACATGTAGAAGCAGTGCTAAATAATCGACTGATGGGTCAGCTTTGTGTGAAGATGTGAGATTGTGACGGATTACATCCAGGGTGTGAAGGGAGCGATAATTCAGGAACACCCCAAAACAGAAAAGTACAAATCATGGTGCAGTAAAATCACATATGATTGATAGAACAAAACTTGGCTCGTGCAGAATGCCTACTTACAAAAAGTAAATGAAGAATCAGCATGTAGCGGGGAACAAGGTATGCAGGAACTCGGGAGGGCTTTCACTCAAGATGACACTCATGAGGAAACACAGTGGAGAGAAACCATAGTGCAGACCAGCAAAACTTTATCACAATAAAAAAGCTAACGAAATGTGTACAAATATAATAGGCACATAAAGATATGGTAGATATGGTAGAGCAGTGAATCTCACACCAGGGAGGTGGTATCCAGGCCGTCTTCCTTCGGTACTCCCGCACCTGGATAGTGTCGGATGGTGTCTGACGTCACATCCGTCAAAGGCTTGACAGCTTCCGGTTTACGCAGGAGAGGAAGCAGGTACACGGCAAAGTGGCCCCCTCTCTTCTGAAGCAGAGCGAACTGCGCAAGATGTGGAAGCTCTATGCGTTTCGCTGAACTAGTGTCAGATATTTCTCCTGAGGAAGCTGACGCTAGTTCAGGAAAAGATACATTGATGATGTGCTGTGCGTCTGGAGAGGAACTCCAGAGGAATTAGCCCTTTTCCTTTTGTATCTCAACAAAAATCCTTACAATATTAGGTTCACTTCTAATAGTGATCCAACATCCATAAATTTCCTTGACCTTACCTTGTATATAGAGAATGGGATGGTGCATATTAAAACGTATCACAAAGAGGTAGACACCAACACGTACCTCTTGGCGTCTAGCCACCACCATCCCAAGTGGATTAAAAATATCCCACAGGGCCAGGCATTAAGGATAAAAAGGAACTGTTCCCAAAACCATATTTATGACCAACAAATACTTGAACTAAAAGATAAATTCCGAGAGCGTGATTATAATCAGATAAAGGTCAATAACGCTATTGCAAGGGTTAATGATTTAGATAGAGCCACACTAGTCAGTATGGTCAAGAAAAACAAAAAAGATAGAGAGGGAGAGTTTATACCCTTCATCACAAGGTATAATAGTATGGCCCCCGAAATATTAAGAACCTTTAAAAAGCATTGGGGGATTCTCCAACGAGACCCCATTTTAAAATCCGTATTACCTTCGAATCCACAAATTGTGTATAAGAAAGCCAGGAATTTAAAGGAATCCTTAGCACCTAGCTGTCCCATTGGTGGGCCCAAACAAGGCAATAATACATGGCTGGGTAATTTAAAAGGCTATTTTTTATGTGGCAAGTGCATCGGATGTATCTATAGTAAAAAATGCGATAAGTTCCAGTCTACGGTCACCAACAAAGTATATGAGATTAACACATTCATTAGCTGTAGAAGCACCTACTGTGTTTATCTACTACAATGTCCATGCGGACTTCAATATGTGGGGAGGACAGGGAGACCCCTCAAACGTAGGCTAGCTGAGCACATGTATAATATAAAAAGAGGGTTTGAAAATCATAGTGTTTCTAACCATTTTAAATTAGTTCATAGTCAGAATCCTGAAGGACTAGTATGCAAAGGGATAGAATGCCCTAAAATCAACTGGAGGGGAGGTGACAGACTCAGAGGTTTATCCAAAGGAGAAAGCTTCTGGATATACACACTGAGGACACTGGCACCCAAAGGCTTAAATATAGAATTTGATCTAGCCTCCTTCTTGAGGGACTAATAACATCCTATCTATTGCGCATTCAATGTCTTTAGGAATTTTATTTCATTTATGCCATCCATTTAGCGTGTCACTTAATCCCAGGGCTTAGTCTCTTGAGGCATGTTTAAATGGTAGGCATTTAGACCAGGAGATTTTAACATGTCATTATGTCATTATGCACTGTAATATACTTCAGGTGGTTAAAGCTTCCTTGGGGTATAAATAGTGTTCATTCACATTAGCTCCTTATCCTTTGAGAAAGTGACGTCCCCACGTCACGAAATGCGTTAGGGGGGAGGAGCTTAGAGGAACCGTCGGCAGAGGAAGTCCCCAGTCACGCAGACGACGCACAGGTTGTGACGTCGGCAGGACTAGCGCCAGAGCACACTGCAGACAGTGAGGGGAGTTTGCGTATTGGAATTTACTGCAGAGAGGAAGCAATATCGCCCTGTCTGAGTTGCGGGAAAGAAAGGGACTTCAGAACAAGTAGCGGACGGCATCCTAATATTGATTTTATATATATATATATTATATATTATATATATATACAGTGGCGGCCGAACTGAGTCTAAGTCGGCTAGATCCGCGGCTCTCAGATTATCCCGGTTAGGTGGGTTTTTTTGTCGTTTTCGCCCGGAGTGAACTGCGTTATATTCGCGCTCGTGATATTAGCATTTTATTCTCGCTGTCTGCAATACTACAATGCCGTGAAAAAACTCAGGGGGGCGTTTGCGAGCTGTTGTCTTGGAAGTCTAATACCTTCGCGGTTCAACCTACGTCAGTACACAGTCTGTGTGTGCGCGCGCAGTAATTGTAAATTTGCATATTTAACGTATACATGCATTTGCAGTGCTGTTCTGCAGTACAGTATGTCTCGGTATGTCTCATTTGAAAATTGTTGAAACGCATAGGCGTGTACTGTACTGTAACAGTGTCACATTTCGGCATATACAGTGCTCTCCCCTCGCTCAGGATAATTAACTGCACTGCAGGGTATTTCAACTTCTTATCTTCTCTACAATGCAGTACATCTCTCCCACACCATTCCTTTGAACGTGTGTCTGGTTTCAATCACATTCCTGCTTGACAGCAGGAATTTACTGCGCATGCGCCTGTAACATCGCCAACCACTGCTTGCTTGCCTGAGTGAGTGACCAAAAAAAAATTTCAAATTTTTTTTTTATTGTAATTTTTTTTTGTTCTCCACAAGCCTGCAAAAACTATCTTACTGTATTACGATATTCAATCTGTGCTGTAGCTTTTGACTGCGACCCTGTGCGTTTGACTGCATATGGTTGATTTGTGTGCTTTTTACGTACTGTATTTGGGGGTGTATTATTATCAGTGTTCGACAAACCTATACATTTGCTCGCCCCGGGCGAGTGAATTTAACCCCCGGGCGAGTAAATATTGGCCCAAGCAGCACACGTTTGGTACTAGGTGGCGAGTAGATTTTTTTGTGTGGCGAGTAGATTTTTTGGTGATTTGTCAACCACTGATTATTATGATGAACTGCCTTTTGAAATTAAAGTATGTCTTTAGCTTTGAACTTCATGCAGCTGTACCCTGTAGCCCCCTCCCCCATGAACGCTAGCTCAAGGATTTGAAATTCCACAGAGTTGTTCATTTTCTGAATCTTGCCATTGTGTTCTTAATCCGTCTATAGCTGAGCTACAAAGCCTCACTGCGCCTGCGTGTAATCCTTTTTGAGATTGGAGCTACTTAGCTGCTTACTGCGCATGCATCACCCAACCCCCCCCCCTCTCCACAGAGTCGTTAATTTTCTGAATCTTGCCATTGTGTTCTTAGTCCGTCCATAGCCGAGCTACAAAGCCTCACTGCGCCTGCGTGTAATTCTCTTTGAGACGGGAGCTTTGAGGCTTTGCTTACGGCACCGTTTTGGAAAATACCTTCTCGAATTTGATTTGCACAGAGCATCACCTTGATATTATAATAATAATAGCATGTTTTTGTATAGCGCTGCTAGGTATACACAGCGCTTTACGGAGACATTTTGCACGCACAGATCCCTGCCCCATGGAGCTCACAATCTATGTTTTTGGTGCCTGAGGCACAGGGAGATAAAGTGACTTGCCCAAGGTCACAAGGAACTGACACTGGGAATTGAACCAGGCTCCCCTGCTTAAAACTCTCAGTGCCACTCTTATCTTTTACTCACTGAGCCACTCTCTCTCATATTACGATATTCAATCTGTGCATTTGCCTGCACATGGTTGATTTCTGTGCTTTTTATGTACTGTATTTGGGGGTTGTATGTGGGGGTTTATTGATCAAATTATTATGATGAACTGCCTTTTGAAATTACTGTACTCTACTCTACAATATGTAATTTCTTTGAACTGCTGCACAACTAATCCTTCATCCTTCCCCCACGCACACACAAACTCTTTTCGACAGACAGAGTCATTAATTTTCTGAAGTTAGTCATTGTGTTTTTAATCCGTCCCTAGCCGAGCGTCAATCGTCTCACTGCGCATGCTTGTACTCTAATCCTCTTTGAGATGGGAGCTTGCTGCTTACTGCGCATGAGTCACCCAACCCCCCCCCCCTCTCCACAGAGTCGTTAATTTTCTGAATCTTGCCATTGTGTTCTTAATCCGTTGTGGCAGGATGGCCTCGCGGCGGGGTCAGTAAGATGCTAGACACGATGGGAAAATTTAAACACTAGTGGTTTATTAGCCACAACCAAAATAAGTATGGGTGCACTGTCCCTTTAAGAAACTACTTTCTTGAAAATTAAAGCCTAGTCCCGTTAGGGACACTAACTCACTTCTTGAGCCCTTACTAACAGGACAGCCAGCTAATCTGGTCATGCCCAAAACATGCTACACAAAGGATAACCGATACGTATAAGAATAAAGTCTTATCTGTTTTGCCGCTCCAGTAGCAAACAGGAACACGGTTCCGGGGAGCAGGCTGTGTCCAGCCTCGCAGCGATCTTGATCTTTATCCTGGGTTGGGGTCCCAGCTGGTCCCAGCAGCCTAGCTCCTCGCAGGACTGGGGGACCAGAGCAACAGCAACGGCTTCCCACCTGGGAGAGTTCTCACCACCCTCCTGTGGAAAAACAAGCTCACCTTGTGTGTGTGTCACTTCCTGCTTTTAAACCTGCAGTCTCTCAGGCCTCCTGCTTAATTAGGCTGCAGGTGTGCTTCTTTCTGTCTGAGGAGATTAACACTCTGTGAACTGGCTGCAGCGTCTCTCCATTGACTATTCCAGCCTACTGAGTCAGTGACTCTGTCACACCGTCCATAGCCGAGCTACAAAGCCTCACTGCGCCTGCGTGTAATCCTCTTTGAGATGGGAGCTAGTTGATTACTGCACATGACTCACCCAATCCCCCCCACCTCCAACCCTTTGAGGCTTTGTTTACGGTAACGCTTTGGAAAATCCAAAAAAAGTTAAAAAAAACTATTAACTGATTCATGTTGTTTTGTCATTCATTCTTATTCATTGGTGTACTGTGGGTGTGGGGGGGGGGGGGTGTTGTCAATGATTATGATTAGCAGGAATGTAAATAAATATTTATTTTATTTTATCAGGAACCAAAAAATACAAATATAAAAATAATCATGAATAATACATAATGCAGTCTTTATTAAGTTCTTCTGGCAGATTGAAATTGGATAAACATTTAGAAAACATTTGTAAAACATGGGGAAACATGAATAATGCACATTTATAAGAATATTATTTAATAATATATACTGTAATGTATAATATATATATATATATATAGTAATATTATTTTTTCCGTCTTTATCTTGTTCTTCATTCTGTGTACAGTACAGTAGTTCATTGAGAGAGGAGAGGTTTTGTGTACATCATTACTGCTGTAATCATCTACTGCTCTTAGACGACTCTGCTTCTCACCCGGAAATCCAAAGGTCACTTTCTCCATCCCTCTTCGACGACGCTGCCACTTCTCCTCTACCGGACATTCACAGGTCACCTCCTCCACCCTTCTTCAACGACGCTTCCGCTTCTCTCCATGGAACCCCCATCTCATCCTCCATTGCACCCATCCACCCAGATGTCCACACGCCATGCACAAGAAGCAGCTCACTAGACCGGATGCTGAATGGGATAAGTGTGGATCTCCACGGGAACTCTATTGTGCTAGCAAAGATAGATTTGCTTCTGGAGACCATACTAAATGTTGCGCAACGGATGCTACATATGGATCAACGGATGATACATATGGATCAACGGATGCTAGATATGGATCAACGGATGCAACATATGGATCAACGGATGGATCGACGGATGGAGAAGATAGATGCTGACATAGCGGGTATACATCATTTGCTCGGTGTTAATGCCCCTGTTTCCCCGACGCCGGAGCAGGGGGGTGACATGGATGTGATGAATGGGAGCATCGACCCCCTTTCATCACCAAGCGCACCCCCTCCACCAGAAGATGTAGTGTACATGTATGCCATTGAGGAGGACATGACAACCCCATCAAGACCATGCCAGGAGACAACACGGTGACCAAGACCGGAGGAAAGCTTCCTCCCAGACAACCTACCATCACCCATCGCCTCAAGCACACCCACTCACAGAAGACCTACATTCACTCGCATCGATACGGTGCCCGACATCACCCTGTGCGATCTGCCACCGGCACTCAGGGAGAATTATAGGGTGATGAGTGCTGGTGCACCCCACAAGTATGCCTTGTTACTTTTTAAGCACCATGTTCCCTACTCGTTGTACTGCGACTGGGCCTTCAGAGTGAACTACGAAGGAAATCGCGTAAAAAAGACGCTTCCTGCCAATTTAAGAAAGAATATTCTGGATGAAATGCGGCGCTTTTATCCAATTACAGATCCTGTAATGAAAGGCATTCGAGACTGCATTAATGGCGTTTTGCGCCATGCAAGGAATCGGCCATGGACGGACAATGTGGTGGACTTTCTGGTTTAATCACGGGAACTGTAAGACCATACTGTTGTGCAGAACTGTGCTGTACATGTTTTGACCTGCTGAACTTAAATAAAGGAGATGTTTTGACCTGCTGTACTGTATTTAACTTACTGTTGTAACTTGCTGTACACACACACAAGACCTGCACAATTCCAGTACCTGAGGGCCGCAAACAGGCACGTTTTTCAAGGTTGTCCTGAAAACTGGGCCTGTTTGCTGCCCTCGAGGACTGTAGTGGTGCAGGCCTGACTGACTGTTTTGCACACCATCCCACTGTACTGTATACTGTATGTTTCTTTAATAAAGGAGATGTTGCGTTTTGTATACTGTATTTTATGAATAAAGATTTTTTTTAATCACAGGTAAGACCATACTGTTGTGCTGAACTGTATTGTACATGTTTTGACCTTCTGTACTTAAATAAAGGAGATGTTGTTGTATGTTTTTTAACTTGTATTTATACAGAAATGTTTTAACTTGCTGTACACACACACAGGACCTGCACAATTCCAGTCCCTGAGGGCCGCAAACAGGCATGGTTTTCAAAGGTTACCCTGAAAACCGGGCCTGTTTGCTGCCCTCGAGGACTGTACTGGTGCAGACTGTTTTGCACACCATCCCACTGTACTGTATATGTTTTGACTTGCCGTTCTTTAATAAAGGAGATGTTGCGTTATGTATATTTTATGAATAAAGATTTTATTTTTAAAACATGTGACTGTAAACCATACTGACTGACTGTAAATGTTTTTACTTTCTATACATAAATGTGTTCACTACTGTAGCAGTAAACCGTACACCTGTTGATGTTTTGAATTGCTGTGCACTTAAAATGTTTCTACATTGTACAGTATTTGTAAATAAATGTTTTTGTACTTACTCCACCAATAAAAGAACATGTTGATATGTTTTACATTGTTCCATTGGCTCCTTTGCTACTGTAACAAAATACAGTGTTTCTAGAATGTACACTACTGTCCAGGCATACTGTACTGTATACTGTAGGCATGCTCAGTACAAGAGTATTAAAAAAATAGAAGACACATACAGTACTGTACTGTACTGTAATACATGTAGAATAAATGCATAGTTTTTATTTTTTCGGGTTTATTACACAGTATACAGTATATAAAAAAGTATTGTATACTGTACGGCCGGAAAACATCAGCATACTGTTTCAGGTACAGTATTCTATCCTAATCAATAACAACGGCCACTAAACTGTAGACTCCGGTACGTGGGTTTTTAAATCCGATTCAGCAATGTGCAGGCATTGTTACACAAAGCGATATTATCCATCGAAATCCCTCCATTAGCCGTTTTCTTTTCTGAGGAAAAACAAAAAGAAAAGTTTTACTGTAATGGTCAGCCCCCTAAAGAAGTTCCCAGCCAGTCCCACCAATAATTTTCTCGGGGGGCGTCTCCTGTTCACATGCGCATGCGCCTAACATCGATGTAATGACACACATATGCTTTTCAAGAAGGTTCCAATGCGCATGCGCCTCCAATTGCATTCCACCAATTGTTCAGTATCTGCAGCACAGTACTGGAGAAGCCGCTCAGCCAATAATATTGCTTACAGAAGAATCGCTTGACTTTTGAATCGCACCGATATTGATACTGTATTGTCAAAATTAAAAAAAAACAGAAAATAATACGGCAACAATACTCACCATAGAATTTCCCATTCAGCTGGCACCGGCGCCGGTCCACTGCCAGTCCAGTGTTCTTGTTCATCCACGTCGATAGTTTGCAGCGGGACTAGTCCACCTGTAGTCAGCTGATGAGGCTGGAAATTGCTTAGGTACATGCAAGCTTGATCGAAACTGCACACGAAATCCGGCTCAGGCTTTCTGGATAGACAGCAAGGGTTGTCACTGACGGTGGGACCGTTATTGGAAGCCGGTGCTGGTGCATTGCTTGGCAGCGACTGTCGTTTCTTAGTTGGTTTTAACACGACCCTTCGCCTTTTGCCGTCTGCATGATTATAGATACAGGAAAAACAGCCGGTGATACACACCAATACCCTCCAACAAATTGTGGCTCAATACGATAAAAACAGGGATCGCTACATAACCTTTTCCTTATTGCACGCTTCCACGTATGAGGAGCTGGCGAAAATTTGTAAAAGTCATAGTTTTCGATAAAATACTGATAAATTTGAACAACTGTTGCCATCTTATCATCTGTTGCATTAATCGCGGCCCATATCAAATACGCGTAACTTCTGTCGGGTTTTTGGAAAACGGGCTGCACTTGAACACTCATGGCGGGCGGCGGGTCTCTGGAGAATACTGTAACCGAAACTGGTCTTTGTCTTTCTTTAATATGAAAAGTCTAAATTGATACATTTTTGCAACCTCTTCCTTCAGTCTCAAGGACAAGTTACAATAGCACACTGTGGTATCTTTTTTAAACGAAACACCTGCAAGTCGACACATTACTGAAGCGCATGCGCATTACAATTCATGAATATCTGCCATCTGGCGGACACGCGAAGAATTGCAACCTATTAAATCCGAACCATTCTCAATAAACGCATCAACCACGCGTCAACTGCGCATGACCCACGCATGACCCGTGGCAGAGAACGCAAAATGAATGCGGCATGCTCCAGGTGAAGTGCGTCGCATTCCAGGAAAAAGCCAGGGAAAAAACGGCGATGTGTTAGAATCAGATGAGCCGCAGCAGTACAGTAGATGATTTGTTTTTTCTTTGGAACAGTACCTCAGATGAATTGATAAGATTATTTGATTATCTTGAAGGATTAGATACTACTATACGCTTCACTAATAACTGGAGCGATCACCAAATTTCTTATTTGGATGTATTACTGACCATTGATAATGGGGTTTTACACACTGATTTATACAGAAAACCCACTGACAGGAACTCCACTCTACACGGTACTAGCTTTCACCCCAAACATCTTAAACACATGTTACCATTCTCCCAAAAAATCAGAGCCACTCGTATCATAGATAGAGATTATAAATTAAAAGAAACTCTATTGGATATTGAAGAAAGGTTTGTTGAACGTGGGCATACAAGAGCAGATGTTGTTGATGCATTCAACACTACACCAAGAGAAACATTGATTTCATCAGAACAACCTAGGATGACATTTGTGAGCAAATTTACAACTGCCAGAGTTTTGGTAAGAATATCATCAAAAAACACTGGAGAATTTTGCAGACTGATGAGAGTCTAAACAATGTTTGTAAGGAATTCCCCTGTTTTGCTTACAAAAGGGGAGAGAACATTAAGGAGGTTTTCATAAAGGCAGATAATCCGATGCACTATAAAACACCACATTTCATGGCACAACCCAAAGCTGGCTGTTACAAATGTCACAATTGCAGTGTATGTACTGTAATAGCCTTATCTTGGGGGATAAATGTTAACACCTCGTAGTGGGAAAAAATATATGATTAAGGATCGCATTTTATGCACCACATGTAATACCATATATATGATCAAATGTCCCTGCGGACTGTGTTATGTGGGGGAAAGCACAAGAATGTTAAAAACGCATTTTATAGAGCATAAGAGCAAGATCGGAATACGTGCTGAGGACACTGTTCTCATAAAACATTGCGCAGATTTGAACCACACTACACCTTCTTTGCGAATTATGGGTATAGAACATGTTAAGATAGCAAGAGGTAGGAACGAAAAGGATACCATACTGCTACAACGAGAGGCTTATTGGACGTATACATTGAATACAGTTCACCCATATGGGCTCAACGATTATTTATCCTTAAATAGTTTCATTGAAGAGAGATAATGCTTTTACTGCTGTTTGCGCCTGTTCTCCTTTTATGCTTAATACAGCTCAACCCCGTTATAGCGCGATCTGCTATAACATGGATCCGCTTATAACGCGGTTTGTGCGTGGTCCCCGAATTTTTAAAAAAAAGTTGGGTTTTTTTGCACACACACTGCACACAGCATACATTCCCAGCACACTGCATACACTCACAGCACACTGCACACACTCACAGCACACTGCACACACACACTGACACACACACAGCACACTGCACACTGCACTGCATACACTCATAGCACACACTCAGAGCACACTGCATACATTCACAGCACACTGCATACACTCACAGCACACTGCACACACTGCACACACTCACAGCACACTGCACACACTCAGCACACACTCACAGCACACTACATACACACACAGCATACTGCATACACTCACAGCACACTGCATACACTAACAGCAAACTGCACACACTCACAGCACACTGCACACACACACTGACACACTGACACACACAACGCGGTCTCACACAGTAAAATACACACACACACACACACAGCGACACACTGTCTCTTTAAGGGAGCTTGCTCTCGCAAGACGGAAGCAGAAGTAGGAAGCAGAGACAGGGAGAAGAGCTGCCAGATGCCAGGAAAGTGCTGTGTGCTGTTGCCGCTGCCCCATCGGGTCTGGGAACACTGGGAGAGTTCTCAGCTATCCCCCTCCGGCGGACACAGTACCACCACACAAAAAAAATTCGGCCGCCGAAGGACCGCGCTATAACGGGGTTAAGCTGTATCTAGTAAATTACCTTTGGACAATCATACCTCCATTTTTAATTTTTATATTTACACTGATCACTATGGTTTTCATATCTGGGGTATTTTTCTGTTTTATTGTTGTGCTTACACATTTCTCCCCCCTCTTTTTCATGCATGAACCTCGAACAAATAGTCACCATCACATCCCTATTGCAAGCTTATCTGGACATGGCATTAGTTACAAGCTACGCTCAACCCGCCATTAAGGGGTTAAACACGAGGAGGAGCAACCATCTCACAATGACATCGGAGCAACAACAAGCAAGAGAGGCACTCAATGGCTGTTTGCCAGTTGCTAAGTGACAAGGAGGAGTTGGATTCGCGATTGATGACGTCAACGGAGTGACATTACCCAGGAGGCAAGACCACGGACGGTGGTTTCGTTGCCGAGGGTTACAGGATACAAGGAGGAGGAGCCATCGACTGATGACGTCTACGGAGCGACGATAGCATAGATGCTAGCCGGATTAAGTTTTTGCGGTCAATATGAATATATGGGAACACTGTTAATAATATGCAATGCTTGCCAGAAGCTAAAATGACGGAGTATTAGGGTCAGGTGACTTACTGATGATATGACTTATATTGCTGCATGTATAATTATGAAGGGAAGGGAGGTGGAGCCTTAATTATGTCAATGGATGATGAGTAGGCAGTTCCACATGTGTTTAAGTTGAACAATTAGAACAGGAAGCACTGTGGGTAATTATGGGTGTTATTTAAAGATTCATTGGTGTTCTGTTCATTAAGCCACTTTTTGCACTTGACAAAGACATTAGGGTCGAAACGTTGTGTATGCTTTAATAAATCTCTTTATTTTGGAAATCCGTGTGCCCCATCTTCATTCCTTTCGGGATATTGTAAGTGCCAGATACCGGAGTAAAGTATGGGTACTTCACACTCAGTGGCCAAACCCCAGACTTAGTGTCGCCAGGTAAGGGGTTGGTCCCGGTATGCTAAGGAGCTCAGTTGTGAGGTTCGTGCCTGCTCTGTGCAAACTGGGACGCAACTTCTGCCCTTTCTGCAATCTACTGGCAAGTCGGGGATAGGTGGGAGAATTGTTCCTACAGGCGGGATTGGTTATGCATGTTCGGAATAGGACCCTCAACCCCATAAAAATGCCTACTGGCCAGTCCCTAGCAGATTCACCTGATTCATCTAAGATTTGACCAAGTTCCAGCGTCAACGGTTCCGGAGTGTGAGGGGTTAATAATATCGTAACCAAGGATCATCCCCCTCTTCTGGAATTTGTTAGAGCTAAGGGTTCCCGAACGAACCCTGTAAGGACTGAACAAACTTTTTCCTTTTGGCGGAAATATAGGGGTGGCAACTTGTGGCCCTAGATAGGAACTGCTTCACGGATCATCGTGCACACCCACTTGCATGCGTGTAGGGGTGCCCAGAGACTTTGTTTTGTTTCAAGGACATTTGAGTTCGTTTCCCCATCCCAGTAAGTGTTTTATTATGTGTATATTGTGAAGATTTGTGTGTTTGTCTGAAAAGAAAAAAATTACCATTTATTTTACTCAACTTGTGTGCTCAGTCCAGAATCCCGGTATTAAGGTGTAGATAAGACCTGGTCTACCATGACACAGATCCTATAAGGACTTAACAAAAAGTTTTCCTTTGGCGGAGATACAGGGGTTACAGTCCGCGCCCCTAGCCAAGGACTGTCGCACGGCTCTATTCGCGCACCACCCCGCTCCCGTGCAGTCGTGCCTAGAGATTTTGTTTTCGAGTTATTCGTTCCGTGGACATTACATTTCGTTTCCCCATCCCAGTAAGTGTATATTGAGTGTAATTGTGAAGAATTGTGTGTTTGTCTTAAAAGGAAATAAATTACAATTTATTTTACCCTCCTTGTTGTGCTCAATCCAGAATCCCGCTGAGGATCCAGAATCCCGCTGCTTGAGCTCCACAGCAGGCCCTTGTTTAGTTTTCTATGACATTGTCATCAGCTAGCACCCAATCGGGACCGATTTGGAGGGGTTAGTTACTACCTGCTACTGTGACTGACTTATTTACCATCTAGTGATTGGAGAGGTGTTGGAATGTGCTGTTTTTGATGCAGCACTATCTAACGATGTAAGTGCTGTATTTTTTATATATTTTAAAATATAAATTGAGCTTCTTTCTTTTTGTGTATTTACTGTATGTATCTTATTGGCCCCGGTGGATCGCTGGAGTGAGTGGGAGCAGCAGAAGAAACTTTACTTGGTGTGACATAGTCCAAAGATGTTAGGCAGCTTTCTGCCCCATTTTAGAGCAGAAAGTGCAGGAATAGTTAATGATCCGTTCCACAGCTTCCCATTAACTCAGGCAGCTGGATGGAAAATCCAGACCACAGATTACAATGGCTCTAGTTCTCCCTCACCTGCTCTTCTAATCACATGCACAGGTATTTAGAGCAGGGAGGTTTTGCATTTCACTCTCTCTCCTTAGAGCCTGGGGGCTGGGGGTGTCGCTACTCTCCTGCATCCAGTATCGAGGTTGACGGCCTCTCCACGTATGACAGTACCAGAGGATTTGCCTGGACCCCACGAACAGATAAGACAAAACAAATGATTACTGCTGTTGCTAAAAGACTGTGCTGTATCTTGTGTCCCTAAATGAGAGAGCATTGTTTTAAGCTGGGGAACCAGTTTAGTTGGCCAGCAGCTGTTAGAGAGACTGATTCTGATGTGTAGTTAGATCCCTGAAAGGGATAGGATTTGCTTATATGATTTTGGTTTTATTTCTTGAAATAACAGAGTGGGAAATATTGTAACACTGAAATGTGTGAACTGCTGAATGAAAGTATCTGAGTACCTCTAACCTACACAGGTTAAAGCTGCAGTACCTTAATTGGATGAAAATAAAGCAGGCAGAAGCCTGAGTTAAGCAGCATAATACTTTGCATGATCCTGTTTGTTGTATAATTAACCCTAGAAGACTGTGTCGGGAAGAACCCAGACAGACGTCAGCACTACAAAAGAGGGGCGTTTGTCACATATGGTGGAGAATGCGGGCAGACACTAAAAAGTCTGTGGGTTTGCAAATAAATGCGGGGGTTTAAAATGGCCTGTGAGCTGAACTAAAGTACAGATGCTATGAGTGAAGTCTGTCCCAATGTGTATATCAGTTGTGCTTCTAGCATACACAGAGAATGTGCGAAGTGTGGATGCAATAGCACCCTGAACCCAAACAGAAAACCAAAATGTTTTGCTGAAGAAAAAAAAAAAAACAAGTGCTGTTTGTAAAGCTAATGCCTTTTTGCTGAAGTGAGTGAATTTGCAGCTAGCAAGTGCTGTATGTAAGTTGCTGAAGTGAGTGAAATTACAGCTAGCAAATTGTCTCTGCCGGGTTTATAAAATGGCCGACATGGAATGTTTGTTTTGCAATGCACGTAATCTTGAAAAACAGTGTCCCTTCAGGCCATACGATGATGATGACGACGACTCGTATGTGGCCCCTGGAGGAGAGCCGTACCCACAGATGAATTTAGTATGCTGGGCCTGTCATGAAGTAGGTCACATGGAAGATGTGTGTCCCAAAATTTTCAAAGACAAACAGCTGCAAAAGCAAGCAATGCCCTGTGAGTGCAAGCAAGATGTGGAAGCTGATACCAGTGAGTGTTTGCCCAGTACCACTGATATCTCTGGAGCTAATAAAGCAAAAAGAAAGAAGAAGAAAAAGAAAACGGTTCCTCAAGTCACAGGGGAAGTGACCGAGCCACTTGAACCTGCGCTGTCAGCACATGCGTCAGAAAGGCGCCGAGATGTGCTGCATACCGGAGTGACCAGCAGAATTGTCACGGGAACAGTGGCAAAGGAAAAGGAGGAGCAAAGGGAAGCTGAATCCTTGAACCAGGATAAAGAGGCTTTGGTTTCTGCACTCCAAGCTGCCCGCCATGATTATGAAGTCCTGCGGCAGGGATTGATGAAAGAGCGAGAATCGAACGCCGAATTACAGAGGTGTATACTTCCAGCTTTACAGGAGTACGAGGCTTTGAAGAAAACAGAGTCTCTCTTACGGAGTGAGCTGGAAGAGGTGACGACTAGTCTGGAAAAGGCCAACACCGTAATTGCTATCCTAAAACAGAAATACGGGAAGGCTCTACAAGAGGTTCACGCGCTCAGCACAGAGGTGAAAAACTCACGCCTGGAGGGCCACGGTCTGAACACAGAGCTGGGAATGTTGAAGCAAACCCATGAGATTGCCCTGACTGAGTTAGAGACTGTAAAGCAAGAAAACGAGACTCTGAAATTGGAAAATTCAGATTTGACTGACCAAGCAGAAAAAGTAAAGAAACAGTTGACTCAGGAAAAATTAGAAGTGCAGGAAGCACTACAGAATGCATTGATGCACACTCAGAGCCAGCACCAGGAAGAAATGGACGCTCTGAGAACAGAATTGCGACATGTATGCACAAAACAGAATTCTCTCGCGGAGGAACTTAACGTTTTGAAAAAGGAGAAAAGCATTAGAATAATTCAGAAGCACTGCAAAGCTCTTATCCAAGGAAGAAGGGAAAGAGAAAATTATCGGCATAAACGCGCCGCAACTATCATCCTACAGGCTGCCTACAGAGGGATGAAAATTCGTCAGTTTAATCGCCGGAATAAAGCAGCCTGTGTTCTTCAATCATTCTACCGTGCCCGCATGGTACGAAACAGGTTCCTCATTATGAAAGGAGCAACTATAAAGATCCAGTCTCTGACTAGGATGACACAGAACAGGATTCGCTATCAAACCCTGAGAAATGCGTCACTGGTTATCCAGCGGTACTTCCGCCTGAATAAATGTAGGCCTCAGGAAAGAGAGGCCCAAGACTACATGCCTGCTGGCTGCAAAGGTAAAATGCCACAGGGTACAGCCGGAGTTAGTGAGAGCCCCATCAAGGTAATCAGTGCTTCATCTTCTAAGTACCATATAATTGCCCCAGAGGGGAAATCCCAAATCTCTGAGAGTGATGGTCGTGAGAAAATACATGGCAGTAAGAAGTACCATAAAGGTTCAAAGGTTGCAAAGCAAAAGCGACGAAGGTCAACGCTGGCCTTGAATTTTTCCGGATCTCGCCACTCTGGGCCACAATATAAAGACAAAGACTATCCGGCCCCAGAGTTCCGTCAGAAGCTAAAGAAACAGTCCAGTCATTTGCAGGTTGCAGCAGCCTATGAAATAAAGTCAGGAAACGTAATGGACTGGAAGTCAAAGAGAAAAAAAAATGTGTTTGGGGATTGACCGATATTTTTTTTTGTTATTACACGTGTGGACTATGTCACGGACACTTAACTATGCAAATAAGCTATTGTAGTTAAGGTATATTAGGCCTCTAGAATAAGCATTTTGTCAATATTACAATGTTATATTGGTTCTCTGTGTTGAAAATGTAGCTAAACTACAAATTAATATACAGGGTTGAAGGCCCTTTTTGTTGGTAAATATATGAGATTCATATTCTAGAGTAGAAAAACCCAGGGAGGTAATAGAAATTGTCTGGCTTTCTGAATATATTTAGCATATCCTGGGTTGTAAGAATGTGTGCTAGACATTTATTTTTCAAAATAGTTCCCTAATATAGAGCAACAAAATATGTTTGCCAAGTATAGTCTCTTATGACAAAAACTATTGTCCATAATTGCCGGGGAAAAAAAAAAAGTTAATATTCGTGTCATGTGAATACTTAATGTTGTACTGAGGAGTTAGCTCAAGTATTCCAGGTAGGACGCTCACCCCAGTGAGGTCCATGGCCGCTCACCCCAGTAGGTGTGAGCTGGGGAGGGGGATATGTGACATAGTCCAAAGATGTTAGGCAGCTTTCTGCCCCATTTTAGAGCAGAAAGTGCAGGAATAGTTAATGATCCGTTCCACAGCTTCCCATTAACTCAGGCAGCTGGATGGAAAATCCAGACCACAGATTACAATGGCTCTAGTTCTCCCTCACCTGCTCTTCTAATCACATGCACAGGTATTTAGAGCAGGGAGGTTTTGCATTTCACTCTCTCTCCTTAGAGCCTGGGGGCTGGGGGTGTCGCTACTCTCCTGCATCCAGTATCGAGGTTGACGGCCTCTCCACGTATGACAGTACCAGAGGATTTGCCTGGACCCCACGAACAGATAAGACAAAACAAATGATTACTGCTGTTGCTAAAAGACTGTGCTGTATCTTGTGTCCCTAAATGAGAGAGCATTGTTTTAAGCTGGGGAACCAGTTTAGTTGGCCAGCAGCTGTTAGAGAGACTGATTCTGATGTGTAGTTAGATCCCTGAAAGGGATAGGATTTGCTTATATGATTTTGGTTTTATTTCTTGAAATAACAGAGTGGGAAATATTGTAACACTGAAATGTGTGAACTGCTGAATGAAAGTATCTGAGTACCTCTAACCTACACAGGTTAAAGCTGCAGTACCTTAATTGGATGAAAATAAAGCAGGCAGAAGCCTGAGTTAAGCAGCATAATACTTTGCATGATCCTGTTTGTTGTATAATTAACCCTAGAAGACTGTGTCGGGAAGAACCCAGACAGACGTCAGCACTACAAAAGAGGGGCGTTTGTCACATATGGTGGAGAATGCGGGCAGACACTAAAAAGTCTGTGGGTTTGCAAATAAATGCGGGGGTTTAAAATGGCCTGTGAGCTGAACTAAAGTACAGATGCTATGAGTGAAGTCTGTCCCAATGTGTATATCAGTTGTCCTTCTAGCATACACAGAGAATGTGCGAAGTGTGGATGCAATAGCACCCTGAACCCAAACAGAAAACCAAAATCATATAAGCAAATCCTATCCCTTTCAGGGATCTAACTACACATCAGAATCAGTCTCTCTAACAGCTGCTGGCCAACTAAACTGGTTCCCCAGCTTAAAACAATGCTCTCTCATTTAGGGACACAAGATACAGCACAGTCTTTTAGCAACAGCAGTAATCATTTGTTTTGTCTTATCTGTTCGTGGGGTCCAGGCAAATCCTCTGGTACTGTCATACGTGGAGAGGCCGTCAACCTCGATACTGGATGCAGGAGAGTAGCGACACCCCCAGCCCCCAGGCTCTAAGGAGAGAGAGTGAAATGCAAAACCTCCCTGCTCTAAATACCTGTGCATGTGATTAGAAGAGCAGGTGAGGGAGAACTAGAGCCATTGTAATCTGTGGTCTGGATTTTCCATCCAGCTGCCTGAGTTAATGGGAAGCTGTGGAACGGATCATTAACTATTCCTGCACTTTCTGCTCTAAAATGGGGCAGAAAGCTGCCTAACATCTTTGGACTATGTCACATTGGATTATCAGGGGAATCTCCACCAGTGCGGTCTCATCTGTACATTTGAAGATGGTATTGATCCAATTCTGGAGGTCCCTCACCAGGATTTAAATCAATTATGCCATGCCCTTGAGAAGTTATTATTTACAGAAACTAGACTTTGGTGGGATAGACTTAGCCTTGAGCAATCTATTCAAATATGCAGAATCCCTAGGGAATTAAGATTGCTCAAACTACCCACCTATGGTCTTGATAATACTGTTTTTCTTGGGAAATGGCATGACATCATGGATAATTGTTCTTATAAAATTATGCAGTTATTGGTCGATGAGAGAGATGTGGCTTTAGAGAATCTCCATATACTAATAAAAGATATAAGTGTTGAAAATTGTGACACTAATGGATACAGACGATCTAGTAATATTTGAAAAAGACATTGAAGGTAAATTAGATACATTTGAAGTCCATCAAATGAATATTAAAAAGAAAATATATACTCTGGACATATCCGATTATCAGAATGGTAAACAATATGATTGAGTGGGACCTCATGAGAGCTCAAATATTAATGGAGAATCCGTTCATATAGAATCACCTAACAACACCAACACTATATGTAGGGATAAATAAAAACCCAAAATGGGAACAAAACGTAAAGAGATCTAATAAAAAAACAAGTTCCTGCTTCTATTCACCAGGTGGAACAAATTCTTTTAGACCAGGCTTGCACAACTCCAGTCCTCGAAAGCCGCAAACAGGCCAGGTTTTCAGGATATCCCTACTTCAGCACAGCTGGCTCAATTAGTGGCTCAGTATGACTGAGCCACTAATTGAGCCAGCTGTGCTGAAGTAGGGATATCCCGAAAACCTGGCCTGTTTGCGGCCCTCGAGGACTGGAGTTGGACAGGCCTGCTTTAGAGGATATGTTAAAAAGGTACATTTTCAAAAGAAATACCAGGATAAACAGAGCACAACAAGTCCAAAAATCTGGGGCTATGCAGAGGCAAAGATTAAAAAATAAATTTTATTCATGGGTAGACATCATGGAGGTACAAAAATACTCTAATGCATTTTGGGCTGAAAATAGCCCTTTATTAAAGAGTGTCACTCTTTGATAAAGGGCTATTTTCAGCCCGAAACGTGTTAGATTATTTTTGTACCTACATGATGTCTACCCATTAATAAAAAGTCATTTTTTAATCGTTGCCTCTGCTTACCCCCAGATTTTTGGACTTGTTGTGCCCGTTTTTCCTCATTTGGATTTCTTCTCATCTACTCTGTGACTGGATGCACGCACTGAAGGACAGAAAAACCAGAACTGTGAGTAATATATATGAATACATTTGCTCTAGGGGGATCTGCCTATCAATAGGAAATATTAACTCACAGTTGTTATTTACATATGACAGCTTTGGTTCTTTAAATACTCAAAACGGCATTTCCTTATTCCATTAATGAGCTCTTCAATCAAGCTGATTCATTAACCCACTGTTTTTTTCAATATCTGTTTTTTCAATATCTGTCCACTCTCCAGCTAGATGCTTATTATATTTATTTATTTATTTATAAAATGTTTTACCAGGAAGTAATACATTGAGAGTTACCTCTCGTTTTCAAGTATGTCCTGGACATAGTTAATCTGACAAATAATACATGGTTACAAATACAGTTACATACTGTAAATGAACAGTGTATACATTATATACAATACATTGCATGCACAGTTAGAGAAGATGTATATTATAGGCGTATGTAACAGTTACAGAAAAGATTAAAATGTGAGACAGCCTTAGTTTTGAAAGAACTTAAACAGGTGGCGGATGTGAGAGTCTCCGGTAGGTTGTTCCAGTTTGGGGTGCACGGTAAGAGAAGAAGGAGCGGCCGGATACTTTGTTGAGCCTTGGGACCATGAACAGTCTTTTGGAGTCTGATCTCAGATGATAAGTGCTGCATGTGGGGAGCTTGTTCAGATAGAAGGGTAGCTTGCCCAGAAAGTATTTGAAGGCAAGACAGGAAAGGTGAACTTTGCGCCTAGACTCAAGTGATGACCAATCTAGTTCTTTGAGCATTTCATAGTGATTTGTGTTGTAGTTGCATTGGAGAACGAAATGACAAATTGAATTGTAGAGGGTGCCAAGTTTTCTAAGGTGGGTTTGGGGTGCCGAGCTATATACTATGTCTCCATAGTCGATAATTGGCATTAGCAACTGCTGTGCGATACGCTTTCTGACCAGAAGGCTTAGGGAGGATTTGTTCCTGTAAAGTACACCTAGTTTGGCATAGGTTTTGGATGTCAGGGTATGTTAAGTGGGAGTCAAACCATATGCCCAGGTATTTAAAACTAGTAACAGGAGTTAGATTATATATCTTCATGGTACTACCAATCCTTCAATTTTTATGCACTGATATTGTAGATTTATTTTTCTATTTGCTGGCTATGTCAGAGGACTACCTTTGTGCAACTCAATGTTGCTAGTGGTTCCGGTTTATGAATAAATTACCTGTCATCAAGTTTTCCTGTCTGGATCCCCGTTTTTTGCTATTGGAGCAGTGCTTTCCATGTTCCTGTTCTCCAGGTCTTCTATCTTCTATTGCATTATGGAGATTGCATGCTCACTGTGGAATATACGCTCCCAGGTCTGGTGAAGTGAGTAGCTTATGGCCATTGTGGCAATTATATATTAATTATTTGACTTTGTTCTATCTGGTTGGGGTTATCACTGGCTGTGATTATTGAGGGAGTGGTTGCTCGGGCCGCCCTGAGTCTTCACTGGACTGCAACCCAATTTGCTTATATATCCCCCTCCTCCCTTTTCAAATGCTCAGTGTTTGCTGTATACCCTGGTTTTTCCTGGATCATTGCTGGACTGAATATATAGTACATCAGAGGGAACACTATCATCAGATTTACATATATAACATTTATTCACTTGTCACCCGTACCTATCCTTCATTACTTTTTAATCATTGTATATATAGTCATTACATTGTGATCAGTGATAACTCTGTGCTGTTAATTGACCAAATGGAACAAGCTGACTGACTGGGGAGGGGGAGGGTCATGTGACTGTTTTTTCTGTATAATACCAACACCTTTGCTGCATTGGGCAGGAACTGCATTAGGCAGTGAGGCATTTAAAGTGAGCTTTTAAGTGATAAATACAGTTAGACAACAGTTTGACTAGAGGTGACTGGGGACTGGATCTACTGCACACTCTTTTACTCTAGACAACAAACGGTAAGCTATTCAGATCACACTATGATCCCAAGCTTGCTAATCTGCCTATTTCAACCCCCCACCCCTTTACAATTTATTTACTGCAGCCTCTCCCAAAACTGACTGCACAATACACTGAAACCCTGAACTGACTCTTGCATTGCAATACAGCTAAACATTTGACAAGGAACAGGCACACACCTGCTGTTAGTCTTCTCACACTCACTCTGCTCACAACAGCTCCTTGCAGCACTGCCTACCTCTGGCATCATGAACCTGCTATGTATTTTAACTCTTTTCTTTCTCCTGGCCTCATGGAGATGTTACTCCCTCTATCCACTACAAACTCCTCCATCCTGGCCCACACCCAACATCACCATACACCCTGGACTACTAAAAAGCCTTGCACTATCTACTGAATGTTGGTGGAGAACTCTAAAAACCAGCACACCAACCACTGCTCACTCTAATGGCAAACACCACAAATCTACAACTTGCAAACAACTAACCAAATTTCTACTCATACTATTACTCTCTTTAGCAGGTGATATTGAACCTAACCCAGGTCCTCCCATTTCAGCTCTGTCCCATGCCCCTGAGAATTCCACCTTTAAATTCCAAAAAGGGCTATCTGTCGCCCATATAAACATCTGGAGCCTGCTGCCCAAACTGGATGAACTAAGGGCATGGTGCCTTATGCATAAACCTAAAGCCATCGTTCTTACAGAAACATGGCTATCCCCTAAAACCCCTGATGCACATATTGCCATTCAGGGATACTCCATTTTTAGGAGAGATAGGTCAAAGAGAGGAGGAGGGGTGTTATTTTATATTGCAGACACCTTACAATTTACACTGTTAAATTGCCCACCAAGCCCACCCTCTTTTGAAACTCTAGTTGGCAAAATCTGCCTCCCCTTTTCTAAGCCCATCTTGCTCGCTGGCATCTACCGCCCCCTAAAGCCCCTCTACAATCCCTGACTGATATCACCCAATTTCTTGGCTCCATTTCATCTCTGAATGAGAAGAGTGAGCTGCTAGTTCTAGGGGATTTCAACTTCAATTGGCTTGACCCTAAAAACCACAAAATCCAGATACAACTCAAGTCACTTAACCTATCACAACTCATTTCCCAACCCACACGGATAAACCTGAAATTGCATAACCATTCCTTGCTAGACTGGATTCTCTCCTCAAACCCCAGCAGAATCCAATCCTCTGGCATCCTTCCTGACATTTTCAGTGACCATGCAATAGTGTACTGTGTAAGGAAAATTAAACCGCCCGAATCAAGCCCTAAAGTTCTCCTCACTAGAACATTTAAAAACTTTAACCCACAACAGTTTCTGGATGACCTTACCAGCTGCTCATGGCACAGATTCGATTTAATTCCCGACCCCGATTCTGCGCTCGACTATTTCCAATCTGAGTTCTTAAAACTCTGCGATAGCCATGCTCCACTACGCAAAATAAGGGTACGGGGGGCCCACCTTCCATGGGTTACAACTGACCTTATAGCACTCTACCAGTTCAGGGATGCCTTGTGGAAAAGCTACAAAGTAACTGGCATTACCAAGGATCTCAATCACTACAGATGCATGCGGAACATGTGCACAAGGCAAACAAGGCATGCAAAAGCACAATATTACTCTAACAATCTCCACCAAAATACATCAAACCCAGCTAACTTCTGGAAGGTTATCAACAATATATTCCAGCCTCCTAACCATCAACAACCAAGTAATATCACTAAGGGGGATATTACTCTGACAAACCCCACTGACATTGCAAATGCATTCAATGATTACTTTGTGGGGTGTGCCACTAACTTATTAGCGAAATGCAGCCCAAACCACAAACCTGAATCTCATCCTGGGAGTACCCCTATAGCCCCACCCCCTCCCAAAACTGCCCACAATTTTCAATTTAGCCCAGTATCTGAAGAGGAGATTACACAAGCGCTCCTCAAACTAAAACTAAGCAGCCAATGTGGACCCGACTTACTACAATCTAGGTTCCTACGACTTGGTGCCCCAACCATTCCCAAACCAAGTGCGTCCATAGTCAACTCTATCTTGTCTGCAGGCCATATCCCTAAGACCTGGAAAACTGCCAGAGTTGTCCCAATCTTCAAAAGTGGGGACAAAAACACTGTCTCAAACTACAGGCCAATCTCACTTCTCCCAATTCTATCCAAAGTTATGGAAAAATGTGTCCACTCCCAATTAAGCGATTTCTACACCAAGACAAATTTCCCTAGCCAATTCCAGTCTGGGTTTCGTCCCAAACACTCCACCGTAACTACCCTGCTAAAAGTTTGCAATGAAATCCAGTGTGGAATGGAACGGGGACAACTCACTGGTGCAGTATTCCTAGATTTTACAAAGGCTTTTGACACAGTTGATCATGTTATCCTGCTTAACAAACTTCAGAGCTATAGAAAAGGGAAACATGCTTTAAACTGGTTTCAGTCCTACCTATCAGGAAGATCCCAACATGTGTCCATCTCAGGCTCTAACTCCAACCCCCTGGATATCACCTGTGGTGTCCCGCAAGGCTCTGTTCTAGGGCCCCTACTCTTCTCAGTGTTCATCAATGATCTTCCCACAGCTTGTCAGGAAGCCTCAATACACATGTATGCAGATGACACAATCCTATATGCACACAGCCATAGCCTCTCTGACCTTCAACACATACTTCAGTCTGACTTTTTGAGACTCGAAAAATGGATTTCCCAAAACAAACTGTTTTTAAACACTGACAAGACTGTAACAATGGTATTTGGGACCAAGACTAAATTTGTAAAGCTTCCAGTGACTGAGCTCCTGATTAGAACCAACACTAACACCACCCTAACACCTGTCACTAGTTTTAAATACCTGGGCTTATGGTTTGACTCCCACTTAACATTCGGGATGCACATTGATACCCTGACAACCAAGACCTATGCCAAACTAGGGGTACTTTACAGGAACAAATCCTCCCTAAGTCTCCTGGTCAGAAAGCGTATCGCACAGCAGATGCTAAACCCACCTTAGCAAACTTGACACCCTCTACAATTCAATTTGTCGTTTTGTTCTCCAATGCAACTACAACACACATCACTGCGAAATGCTCAAAGAACTAGATTGGTCATCACTAGAGTCTAGGCGCAAAGTTCACCTTTCCTGTCTCACCCTCAAATACTTTCTGGGCAAGCTACCCAGTTACCTGAACAAGCTCCTCACCCCTACCACATGCAGCACCTATCACCTGTTGTCTTTAACCTGTTGTCTTTAAAGACCTATTGTCTTTAACCACTTGTAATGGTTATCTATTTTATAATTATCTGTTTATTATATTAATCAGCCAATGTTGTTTTCATTATAATATTATATTATCTTATTGTAACTAAGTGTATTTTAATTTATTATATAAATGCATGTACATGTATGTATATTTGCCATTAACTTACGTATTGGTATTATGTTATTGCATTAATATGTTTATTTGGTTATTTATAGGATCTCAACATAATTTTTTCTCTAGTATTGATGTTCATTCTAGCCCTTGCATTTTTTGGTTAATATAGGGGTTAAAATTATCTTCATATGAACCTCTTGTATCCTATTAGCAATTAGTGGTTCTTTGTGTCCTGATTGGTCTATTTTACTATAAAATTATGTCCCACACCTATGCTGGTTCTCCTGATGAAGTCTTTTGAGACGAAACGCATAGAGAGTGTTATGTGGATGTGATATTGTCCAGTTTTATCTTACATCACTCACTATTTTGTACACAGTATTTTATTCTTTCATTTTGCAACATACTGATCCCAGCCGGTCATTTGTTGCATTCATGGGGACTGTCTCCGGTTGTATCCTCTGACGTCATTGAGTTCTCGCGGTATTTGGAGCTGAGAACTCACTGCTGTGACGTTGGATTTAGAGGAAGGCGGCGTCCCTCGTGTTCCCCGGGATCCGGAGGCTTTTACTGAGGTTGCTGCAGTCCATTTACATCGGACACTTTACTGAAGTCATCCATTACCTGGTTCCTGTGGCTGGCTGGTTGAGTTATACTCAAAATTGCTTTTTATTCTGCTATGTTTGTGAGTGTGTATTTCTAAATCCTTGACTCCATAAATTTATTGTTATACCTTTTTACGCTATGAGTGCGCCTGTTTATTTTCTGTTTTTGTAGATATCTTCAAGGAAGTGGTGTTCCCTTCATTCGGGCTGCAGAGACTCTTTTGGATAGCAATTGGATCATTTTTTCGGATTTGTATTTTTTACATATATTTTTTCTGGACTTTTATCTTGTATTATTACCATTTTTATTTATGTACTGTCTATTTTCATTTATCCTTTTTGTATAGTATAGGCTTTTCTCATCATCTATTGTCTTTTTATATACAGTGGGTTTAGGTTGGCGCCATTTTCCCTTTTTTTTTGTGTGTTTGTATATATATATATATGTGTGTGTGTGTGTGTGTGTGTGTGTGTGTGTGTGTGTGTGTGTGTGTGTGTGTGTGTGTGTGTGTGTGTGTCAAAATGGAGTGCTATTGAGCGTAGCATATGTATTCAACAGACGACAGAGAAGCCCAATGCTACATCCAATGTGACAGAAATACACAGTAAAATACTTATATATTCTCTTGAAATAGGGTCATTTAGTTTAACCCTTTGGCCAAAGCGTTGTAAGCTTGCGAGCCACGACAAGGCAGACACCTGTTCGCAAGGCCTAACACTACCAGATAAAATACTAATATACCTCTATTAGGATTAAAATTCTCATTTACCTCTATTAGGAGGGAGAAAGACCACAGTGGGTCTATATCCAGCAGAATGAAAGGACCTACAAACTAGGGAAGTGGGGAGGGGGTGAATTTTAATTAGTGGCTCTTAATTAGTGGCTCCTCCTTCCCAACACCTGAGACAGCTGAAAATAAGTTAACAAACAACACACAGAACCACAGCAATGTTGGAAGTTGGATGTAGCATTGAACTTCTCTGTTGCTTGTTGAATACATTTGCCACGCTCAATAGCTCTCCTTTTTGACACTTATATATATATATATATTATTTTTTTGTGTGTGAGGCTCAAGGGTTCCCAAAAAGAGCTTGCTGGGGTTCTGTGTGTTGTTTGTTAACTTATGTTCAGCTGTCTCAGCTGTTGGAGGTTAGTGGCCCTCCCTCCCAGGTTTTAAGCCCGCCCCTCCCCACTTCCCAAGTCAGCAGGTAGAAAAAGTATTTTATCTGGTAGTGTTAGGACCTGTGAACTGGGTCTGCCTTGTCGTGGCTCATAGGCTTACCCTTTTTCAAGAGAATATATAAGTATTTTACTGTAGTATTTTACTGTGTATTTTTGTCATATTGGATGTAGCATTGGGCTTCTCTGTTGCTTGTTGTATACATTTGCCATGCTCAATAGCTCTCCTTTTTGACACTTATATACATATATATTTTGTGGCGGCTCAGGGGTTCCCAAAAAGAGCTTGCTGGGGTTCTGTGTGTTGTTTGTGAATTTATAAAGTGCAAGATAAATTAGATACATGCGCAGTAATTAGGCTATTTAAGTAAAAAGCATGCGTCAGCATGTGGGTATAAAAGCTAAAATCCCATTTCAATAAATAGACTGCATTGTTTCCTATTACACAAACATACCACGTTTTTTCAGAAAAATTGCATGCAAATTATTTTTTTATTAGCAATATTTTTTAATATATTATTCTTATTGAACACAATGAAAACTTAAGATTTGTATCACTATTAACTATTTTCCTTTATCAGGTGAATTTGCACTGCTTTTGTTGTACTGGGGGGTGTCTCTGGGGCTGATCCATGATCTCTCGTCCTCTGGAAAAACCCCAAGTTCCCGAGATATTTGTAGTTTTATTGTGCAAGTTATTGTGCCAGTTTTTACACAAAACATGGCCACAAAGTCACAGTCAGAAAGTCCCAATGTCCACGGTCAAGTATTCTTTTGGACAAACCTGCTTGTTGCTCGGTTTAGGTAAATAATAAAGAAAACATTTTTAAAAGAGCGAGCAGGCAGGACTTCTGCTTTGAAATGTTAAAATTAACATTGACATTTAATTATAATGGCCCAGGAATTACATGTTGTACAGTAAATGGGAAAATTATACAATACAATATTTTGACACCTGTGTCAAAGGCAAGATATTAATCAGCTTTTACATCAATGGAACATGCAATTGCATACAAAAATAACATATGTGCTGAAATTTCACTTAAAAAAAAAAAAAAAATCAATGCTTTTTTTTAGTAAAATAAATGTAAAATATAAAAAATGGTTATGTTTATACATATATAACACTAGTGTATTAATTATAGGCCTTGATGTACTAGAGATGTAATATGCAATACACTCATGGCAAAATTAAGTAATGTAGTACAACAGCTATATTTATGGAGATGAGTTACAGTAACAATATATTGTACAAACCTCTACACACTGAAATGCGACAGATGTGTCCAGATTTACTGTTTGTAGTCTGAAAACCAGTAAATTTTGCAGACCGGGAGGATTAACGCAGGACCCCCGCAGCATTAATACTACCGGGTGTAACGATGCTCATCTCAAGCAGGAAACGGACCGCTGGGCAGGGGTAGTAATATGAAAGAATAGTCGTTGAGAATGCAGAGGTCGAGGCAGACGTAAGACAGAGGTGGTCGACGTACGAAGCCGAGTATGGTAACGAGGAAGACAAAAAGGTAAGTGCTTTGCATGTACTCAGCATGAGCTGAAACTTTGCTCTGCAACTTACAGGGCTGTCCTTTTAAAGGAAGCTGCCAGGAGCAAAAATGGAGGATCCTACCACAGAGGGCAAGCTAGAGGAAAATCCCAGTCCGGTCTCAGAAAACCCAGGACGGACTTTGCAAAACCTCATAGTGCTCTCCCCCACCCCCCCTTTCCAGAATCGATCTCTGGATGATTTAACCCTGGCTTGTTGGGGAACCTCCGATGGAAACCTCGGATCAAGGAGGAAGCGTGGACATCACTAGCCTTCACCCAAGAATTCTCCTCTGGACCGTATCCCCCTCCAAGATACAAGGTACTGGAGACTGTCTCGAGACATACGGGAATCCAGGATCCGACGAGTTACATACTCCACTTGGCCATCTACTGGAACTGGGCCTAGGAGGGAGGGAGGGTTGCAGGCAACTGCCTTTAGGAGAGACACATGAAAGACCAGAGGAAACTTTAGGGTATTTGGTAACTCCAATTAAAACATGACCAGGTTCACTTATTTCACAATCTTGTAGGGACCTATGAACCTGGGCCCGAGCTTCAGGGAAGGACTCTTCAGATGGATGTTCCTGGTAGATAAACATACGAGATCTCAAATCTGAAAAAGCGGGGCTGGCCGCCGACGCTTATCTGTGTGATCCTTCTGCTGAAGGGAGGCTTTAGTTATGTTGGCATAGATTCTCCTCTAGAGACACTTTAACTCCTAGATCTTATCTTCTGCAGTGGGACTTCCAGATATGGAGGTGGACGATGGAAAAATAGAAGAAACTGCGGAAATAGTCTGAGACGGTGGAATGACTTCTGGAAACAAGTTGATTGGGTCATTGAGGGCTGCAAGATCATGTGAGGCACAGCAGCCAATCGCGCGATTGGATTCCCCTGCCTGCAGATGGATATATTTTGCTGACAAGATGCGATGCAATGGGTGCTAGGATAGGGGTAAGAGGTATGTGCAGGGGTCTGTGACTCCAGCACTAGGCCAGACATTCCCCTAGGCCCCAGCTAGGCCCTGACTCCTATACCAAGATTGTGGCTGCTACAGGGACAGGAATTTAGGTAGGGACATGGCCCCTTTAGCTGATTATAAGTATGGACACAGCAACATCGCTGCAGAGCCTGTGAAGAGTGGTCTGGGCTCAGATCACTTAGCAGGATACCAAGACTGTCTGAAAGTGGGATACTCAAGCGGGATACCACTGTAACAGGGGAGTTATCCCTGTTCAGGAAATGTGCCTCTAATCCAGCAGTGTGGTGGTTAATTGCTGGTAGTCAATTATTCAACACCACCTGCCCGATTAGCTTCTTAGAAAAGCCTGTCTTTTGAGACAGGAAGAACAGATTGTTCCTGAGTCTCACAAGTTGTGAGACTGACCATGGGGACATATGTCTTGAGTCTGCCAGAAGAAACAGCAGAGCTGCTTGCAAGACACAGGGGAAAGCACCTCCAAACCTGAATGATGACAAAACCTGAGGAAAAAGGCAGCAACCCAGGAACAGAGAAGACTTTCCCTCCAACTACAAGAAACAGATAAGACTTTCCTTTATAAGACTTTTGGTATATCTGCTCATATCAAGATATATGTTTGGGGCTGGGAGACATGCTTATCTAAAGGGAGTTGTGACTGCATAGGTTTCACTAGAAATACTCCCAAGTGAAGAGAAGCTTTGTTTGACCCCTTGTTTGGATGATTTTCTGATGTTAAAGGAACAGGCGCAATAAAAGCCTTATTTAATTTCACCTTAACAAGTCTCCATTGCTTACCTCTGCGCACGTCCTCCTACATATGGTGTCAGAATCGGGATTGAGGTGGTCCTTGAAGTTAAAAGGGACACACCCAGGCAGGAAATCTACACCGCACTGAAACTTACAAAATCACAGATGGACTCTTTTCCCCGATTCCAAGAGGAGAGAGAGAGACTGTGCTGAAGCAGGTAAACCTTATTTGCCCATCACAAATAAAGTGTAATATGGTCATTGAAATAGGGTTTTTTTCCTTCCAGCTGTAGTCAGGGTTCAAGAAGTAAGTTAGCCCTTAAAAGGGATAGGCGTTTGTTGTTTTCAAATGTTTCGCTGAAGCAGTGAATACAGATGGTGACACACGAGTGGTACTGATTCTGCAAGTAAAGGCTGCCACACCGCATAGGACTACCAGTTGTGAATGGAGTACATGCAGAAAAGTGTGAAAATTGATGCAAGACTGTGCTGAAGCAGGGGAATTTTCAGTAAACAAGTGCTGAGGGTAAAATTGCCCTACTGGAGAAAAAGGAATTGCTGAGCTGTGTAAAATGTATCCCAAAGTGTGAAGAGTGAATGCCATAATACCCAAAGTTGAGACTGAACATTACTGAACTCAAGCAGAAAACCACATTATTGGGCTGAAGCGGAGGGTATTGCACCTAGCAAGTAAATGGTGTAAAGCAAACAGAAGTTTTTTACCTAGCAACTGCACATCCAGTATACCTAATGAGAGCTTAAACCTAGCAAGTAAATGGTGTAAAGCAAATAGAAGTTTTT
The DNA here is from genome assembly GCF_040206685.1 of Ascaphus truei. Lineage (NCBI taxonomy): Eukaryota > Metazoa > Chordata > Amphibia > Anura > Ascaphidae > Ascaphus > Ascaphus truei. The sequence continues at coordinate 163,298,752 of NC_134485.1, forward strand.
ACCTAGCAACTGCACATCAAGAATACCTAATGAGAGAGAATGCGTGCACAGTACTGCTGATAGTGTAAAACTTACCCAAGAAAAAGAAAAGTCTACAGAGATGCCTGTGAGAGCTACGACCTCTACAAGCAAAATATGCCCACCTGTAGGACTAACACAATTGGGGGTTCTAGCAAATACAGTGGCAACAGCTGCAATAGCGCCTCCTTAGGTCAGGAAGAAAATTACACCTGATAGCTCCAAAATGGAGGACAAGATGCAGTTTTCCTATAATGAACCCTACCCCACGGAAGAGTGGCCCTTCCAGTCCAATAAAGAGGAAGACATCTCTTACGGGGAACCCGAACCGAGTCACACCCACAAAACACCCCAAGAATGGTGGGGGTGCCTGAAATCGGCACGAACCGAAAAGACCGCTCTCTATGATGACGAATATGGTCGACAGGAGAAAGAGCGGGAGCAGCAGATCACCAAATATTTCTGTCAGCTAAAGCAACTGCAAGAAAAGCCTGGCGTATACAATGAAGCCGCCGAAGTATCAAATAAAGAAGGAGACCCCAGTATTCCTGATCGGACGTAGTCATCCAAAATAAAAAGGCGGAAAAAGAAAAAGAAAAGAGGTTCTTCACTTACCGTGGAAGGAATAGACACGTCCGCAGATCCTATGGAGAAAAAGGGAGACCGAGTTGCCCTGCAGCCTAGAGAAAATGGAGAATTCGGCCCGCAAATAATCGAATATCCAGAGGGCCCAAAGCAGAAGTCGTGTACCCCAAAGAAGTGTCTGTCCGGTGCCAACAGTGAGAAACCCTCAACAAACCATCCCAGGGAAGCGGAGCCGGAACCAGTGAATGACGATCCCTTGACCAACCCTGAAGACGCCCTGAAAATTGCCAGGCGTGACTGTGATCTACTCTGGGAACAATTGAAACTTGAGAGGGAAGATAATGCTGAGTTACAGAAGACGGTGCTCGCAATGTACTCTGAATCTGGAACAGAATTGGACGATCTCAAGACTGAGATAGGTACTGCAAACGCTACTATTTCCGCCATGGAGGAAAAGCAGAGCCAATCTGATAAAATGATGGCTAAGCTGAAGCGGAAGTATGAGGAGGCACTGAAGCAGATGACAGTCTTTCAGCAAGAGGTTCACACTCTTCGCGTAGAGCTGAATGTCTCACAACAGGAGGTCAACAGTGTCCTGACAGAGGTGGACGTATCTCAGAAAGAGGTTCAGACACTCCGCAGAGAACTGGATGCCTCACATCATGATACCAACAGCTGCCGCACAGACCTGGAAGTCTCCAGAAAGGAACTACACAGTCTCACTGAAGAGCTGGACATTTCTAAAGAAACTATTGTCAATCTTAATACAGATCTCAAAGTCTCTCAGAAGGAGCTTCAGACCCTCAACCTAGAGAAGGAAGTCTCACGCCAGGAGACTGTCATTCTCAAAGCAGATGTGCGTAAATTGAAGGAGGACTGCAAGGAGGCCCTGAAGAGTACAGAGACTGAGAAAGGAGAAAATTTAAGATTAAAAAGAGAAAACTTAAAACTGGAAGAAGAAAATTCTCATTTGACAGACTACGTTAAGGAAAAGAATGAAAAGCTGCACAAGCTTAAAGAAATAAATAGACTTTTGGAAGGTGAGAAGTTTGAAGCAGAGCACCGACTGCAGAACCAACTGCAAGGTCTGCGTACGCACCTCCAGATGGCCGAGGAGAAGCAGCGAACTCTGCAAGAAGACAATCTGCAGGCTGTTAAAGAAATACAGGTGCTGCAGGAACGTCTGATTACCCAGTATGTCCCCGCAAAGCAGCACGAGAAACTGAAGGCTACCCTGATCCTCACCACAGCATTGCTAGAGGCCAAGCTTAGAACCCAGGTGACTCGGCACAAAAGGGAGCACAAGAAGGTCCAGAAACTGAAACAAGTAACTGTGGCCCGAGCAAAGAAATTCACAGTGCTTCACAATGGAGTGAAAATGTGGAAGCAAGCTCAGAGAAAACAAAGTGTGCAGATAAATTCTGTGAGAAGAGACTTGCAAGACGCACTCAAAAAACAGGGATCTCTCGCGGATGAGATTACAGTCCTACAAGGACAAGTATTGACCCTGACTAAGCATCAGTATCCCACAGCCACAAAAACCCCTGAAGACAAGGGTACAGTGAGAGCTGGGAATACCGCTCGTCTGAAAAACAAGGTTGCAAAATTTGAACCATCTAAACAAGCACTAGCAAAACCTTCAGCCACCCAACAGGCAACAAAAGAAGGTACACGTGCTGAATCAAAACCAGAAGAATCCTTAGCTGATGAAGCTGAAAAGATGGGACATTCTCTGGAAGTGGATATTGATTTGCAACTTAATCCCAAAGAGGCTGAACTAGCAACTCCATTAAGTGGGAAAAGTGCAGAGAGACAGCTTCAAGAGCGGAAAACTCAAAGGGCTGTTTTTAAACGCTCAGCAACTGCTGCCATACAGAATGCCTACAATAAGACGTGCACCCGACGCGAGGGAAATCTCATGACCGCGCACGTAGCAAAAAGACTATACTTAGAAAAAGTCCTCCTCGAGCGACTGAGGAGTGCTGATCTCAAGCACCTTCAGGAGGAGACACGAATGAACTGGAAAAAGGGCTCCGATCCCAGCGGGACTGAGGGGTCTCTTCCTCCATCCACTCTCATTCAAGTCACAGAGATAGCTAGAATGAGAGTGGAAGGATGGGCTTTGGCCGTGGCAAGCCCGAGCTTCCCACAAACAGGGGAGGTATGTAACAGGGGAGTTATCCCTGTTCAGGAAATGTGCCTCTAATCCAGCAGTGTGGTGGTTAACTGCTGGTAGTCAATTATCCAACACCACCTGCCCAATTAGCTTCTTAGAAAAGCCTGTCTTTTGAGACAGGAAGAAGAGATTGTTCCTGAGTCTCACAAGTTGTGAGTCTGACCATGGGGACAGATGTCTTGAGCCTGCCAGAAGAAACAGCAGAGCTGCTTGCAAGACACAGGGGAAAGCACCTCTAAATCTGAATGCTGATAAAACCTGAGGAAAAAGGCAGCAACCCAGGAACAGAGAAGACTTTCCCTCCAACTACAAGAAACAGATAAGACTTTCCTTTATAAGACTTTTGGTAAATCTGCTCATATCAAGATATATGTTTGGGGCTGGGAGACATGCTTATCTAAAGGGAGTTGTGGACTGCATAGGTTTCACTAGAAATACTCCCAAGTGAATAGAAGCTTTGTTTGACCCCTTGTTTGGATGATTTTCTGATGTTAAAGGAATAGGCGCAATAAAAGCCTTATTTAAATTTCACCTTAACAAGTCTCCATTGCTTACCTCTGCGCACGTCCTCCTACAACCACCCACGCGGAGGAGGACACCGACAGAAGGAGAAGCATCGCTGGATCGGCGGATCCTACAAAGCTACCCATGAGCGCGCCCAGGTGCTGGAGAACCCGGCAGGTACCTATATCATAAGTGCACCAACAGAGTACATACACCAATATGGCAGCGCTGTCTACATACAAGTGTGGGGCTGTTATTCTTGTGGACACCAGGGTGGTTGGGTGCCCAAGGGCCCCTCACGTACGGTGGACGCGGTGTGGGTTACACAGTGGTGGGATAAGGCCCTGCGAGGCTAAGAGGTAGCTGTAACCAGTAGAGTTATTATCAGTTCTCATTGTCTATTTATGTTCTTTAGTAAAAGGTTATTCTTATCATATACTGTGTGTGGACATCAGTATTGTAGTTCCTGTGAGGGGCTACACCCAATACGTTGAGATCCCTCCCAGGTGGAGGCGCTGTACCAAGTTGTATTGTTATATTACCCCGGGCTCCCCGTGGCGGAGGTTTGGGATCTCTGCGAGCCAACAGGTAAAGCCAGCACCCGTAGACTCCTTACCCCAGGGGGGAAGAGGGCTACATTTAGAGGCGCAGCTGAGATCTCAAACCTGGGGTGCCCGATAACTGTGAGATCACCAGAATCATGTTAACTACTTGAAGCCATGAGGTCCATGGCTGGGCCTTCAAGGTCAGAGAACCGCCAAGTTACGTAGTGGCAGTAGGAAGCGTCCCATCTCTTGTGGAGGAAAGAGAAATCCAGGACTCCCTAAAGAAACTCCTGGTCTTAGACAAAGTGTGGGTAAGGGGACGAGAGTTTGACACCACCTTCCATTGGAGTACCATACTATTGACAGAGGGTCAGGATATATGCCGGGAAACTGCCCCTCAGACTTTACAGGCCCCGGAGGCCCTGCCGGAAGGCTACCCCTTATATACTCGGACTTACCCTAAATCAGGGAGATGTTTACCTCAGTGGACTCTCCACAGACCAAATCGGTTCTCGACGAGCCTTCCGCCAGTAACTGGCACCCTACTGCCCCGGTGTCCAGTACTCCTAACAGAGTAGACCCTCTTCCTCCCAGAGTCTCCTTTACCCCAAGTGCTCGTGAAGGAGCTAACAGTTGGGCTGAAAGTCCGCTCCCTACGACTGTCCTCATCTCTGGGTAGAGCCCCAGACCTGTCAGTGACAGTCGCTTATGCAGTGAAGGCTCCGTAATGGGGGTGACCCTGTCGCAATTAGTGGAGGCACTGACCATGTCATCCCAGTCACAAAATTACCGTAAGCTCAAAGCCTTCTCCGGAGTCCTTCCAATGCCCTTTGGCGGAAGAAGGGATAGACTCCTGGAAAGAGCACACGCTAAAAGTATTGGAGGAATGGCCTTGCACTGACGCAGTAATAATGCAGTGCATCATGGAATGCCTTAGGCCACCAGCTTCTACCATCATAGGCATCCACCGGGAGCAATACTCAGACCTGACGCCTCAGATGTTAGTGGATTTCCTGATGGAAGCATACGGGTTGGTGGAAGATGAAGGAGCGATCTGGGCGAGGTACTATGCCCTCTATCAGAAAGTGGGAGAAGAGTTGTTGGCCTTCATTCACCGCATTCAATTGGTCCTAGGGACCCTACTCAACCGCATGTTGATTCCTGCCTCCGAGATGGATGAGGCCCTTCGTAAACAGTATTTACGGGGTTCAAGCCCGAATCACTCCATAGGCAATATGATTCGCTACAACATCATGCATGGGAGCCCTCACACATTCACAGGATTATTGCGACAGGTGAAAATGCACGAAGCCCATAATGTGTTACACTCCCACCAGAAACCAAAGGGGCCCTCTACACCAAAAAGCAAGGGGTCTTATGAGAAGGAGGACTCAGCCACTAAGTCCGTGGTAGACAAGCCAAAACTCTCTGGGAGGACATCTCCTACCTACGGTGCCGGTAAAACACCCGGGAAAATCATCTGCTTCTGGTGTGGTAAGAAGGGTCACCTCTCCTATAACTGCTCAGAGAAGGAAGACAGAGAAGGAAGCCTTCGCCCGAAGAATTTTAACCCTAACGTGATGGTCTGCGGGGTGTATGCTGCCGAAGTCGATCTGACTAATTCATTGGAGGAACCTGCGTTCCCGCCTTCAGATGAACCCTCTGGGCAGAGACCCCATGATGGACATTCCCCATTGGACCCTTGTAGTCGTGTAGGACCCGCAGCCATTATACGTGTTATCGTGGATGGTGTCTATTCATCGGCCTTGCTAGACACTGGGTCCAAAGTGACCATTATATACCGGGGTTTTTATAATCAACACTTTCAGCGGCGTCCTTTGCAGTCAGCAGAGCATATGAAGGTGAGGGGGCTGAGTAATGAGGACTATCCCATTGATGGGATCATAAAGGTACGGCTGGAAATCGTCCAGTTGAACACAGGGAAGATGCACCCTATGGATGTGGAAGCTCTAGTGTGCCCTGAGCCCCAGGAACAGCCTAAGTATCCAATTATTCTGGGACCAACACGGATATAGTGCGAACCATCAAACGATCCTTCCTACAAGAAGTGGGAGAGCTGCCTTTAAGTAGCCTCAACTTCCATCCCCTCTTGTTAAAAGAGTGCTGTCAAATTTTGGCCCTAGATCAACACGGGGTCCTTTATAATTGGTGCGCCGGACTGAACGAAATCCCTCCAGGTGGGAGTGCAGCGCATGGCAGCCTGGTGTTGCTATACCGGCAGAGCCGAAGATGACCACCTGTTCTCATTGGAAAGCACGTTGGCCGAACATGCTCAGAGGGGATACAAGTTAATAACCGAAGTGAGGAAATGGACATCCAAGATACCCTTCCGAACTTACGTATATGTTCAGAATATTTCTCCATTCACTATGGCTCTCGATGGCGGACAGAAATTGCGCCGTATATATCCAGTTAGCCCCGTAGAAACGATGCCTCAGGTGAACGCAGCTGCAGTGTCCGGGCAATCAGCTGACCTGGATTTCAACTTTGGAGATTCAACGTTACCGGCCGAATGGAAAGACCGTCTGACGGCCAAGTTGAACGAGCGACAGGCTGTGTTCTCCACGAGTGAGATGGATGTGGGTTGCAGCCGCAGCGTCCAGCACACCATCCGGCTGAGTGACCCTACCCACTTCCGAAGACCGTTCTCGCCTGTAAAGAATCGGGAACACGTCCTCTGCGATGTCCCCTCCTTACCTGTTGTCTCGCAGCCCTCTACTCTGGCACCAGCGCGTGCGCGCAACCCTGCTCTGCTTACAGAGCGCGCACGCATGTGCAGCTCTTCTAGAGTGCCACGGAGCTTAGCTACACCCCCTCGGACGAGTCACGCTTCTCTCGCGAATGGCACGCACACATGACGTCGTGCACCGGTCCCCAGCTCCGTGGCAAGAACATACAGCCCACTTGTCTCCTGCAGCCAATCCTTGCCTCCGCGGAGGCCGCACCTCCGTTCCTCCCCTCTTGTGACTGGTTCCTGTGTGCTTTAAATAGCCTGCAGTTCCTGTCTTACGTTTCTGAGCATAACTTGTGTTGTACAAAACCCCAGCAAGCTCTTTTTAGGAACCCCTGAGCCCCCACAAAATATATATGTATTTAAGTGTCAAAAAGGAGTGCTATAGAGCGTGGCATATGTATACAACAGACGACAGAGAAGCCCAATGCTACATCCAACATGACAAAAATAAACAGTAAAATACTTATATATTCTCTTGAAAAAGGGTCATTTAGTTTAACCCTTTGGCCAAAGCATTGTAAGCTTGCGAACCACGACAAGGCAGACACCTGTTCGCAAGTCCTATTTGTGAATGAGAATTTTAATCCTAATACAAGTATATTAGTATTTTATCTGGTAGTGTTAGGACTTGCGAACAGGGTCTGCCTTGTCGTGGCTCGCAAGCTTACAATGCTTTGGCCAAAGGGTTAAACTAAATGACCCTTTTTCAAGAGAATATATAAGTATTTTACTGTGTATTTTTGCCATGTTGGATGTAGCATTGGGCTTCTCTGTCGTCTGTTGTATACATAACTAGTTGTAGCCTTGTGCTTCCACGTCTGTTGTGCCTTGCTCCCTGTCTTGTGCTTCTCTCTACAGTTAACCCTTCGTGTACCGACCCGGCTTGTACTTGTAAACTCCTTTGGATACTGACCCCGGCTTTCCCTCGACTCTGCTGATTTCTCTAACCCTGACCACAGTTACACGGACTACTACTATTCTGACCTCTCCAACCACAGCTATACGGGCTTTGACCATTCTAATCTCTCCAACCCAAGACCATGGCAAGTATCTGGACTAACCCCCTCTCTCCAACCCAGACCCAGCTATGTTGACAATCCGCCTGCCAGGCATGCTTCCGCTGCTGTGGGTGCGTGGTTCAATACTTCCCCAACTCAGTACCGGGGTCTTGTCTTGCTCGTGGGCAGCGCAAGCGTTACAGTATGCTCAGCCCAACGAACATGGATCACCTGAGGTGGGCCAAGCCCCGTCTTCTATATCTCTGAGCATTTTCAATATTTAGACAACCAGATTGCTTCCCTGACTCAAAGTCTGGCAACGGTTTCTCTCAACCAATCTCAATCCAGAATTGTTAGGCCTGCTACTCTGTCAGTCTCTTCCCCTGAAGCCTCTCTCTCTCAAGCTACGTCTCCCCACTCCCACTCGCTATGCAAGAGATCCCCACAGATGCTGAGGTTTCATCAACCAATGTGACATACAGTTCGAGTTAACCACTTCTTGCTTCTCTTCTGATAGATCTAAGGTGGCGTTTATTATTGCTTTATTAACCGGAGACGCATAGGATGGGCAACCCCCATCTGGGAGCAGAGACCGGAGCTTGTCCAGGATTTCCCACGATTCAAAAAGGAATTTAAGCAGGTCTTTGATACCCCTGGCCGTAGGATTACTGCTGCTTCTTCATTGTTCCACATTTCACAGGGTCACAGGTCGGTTGCGAGATACGCTCTGGAATTTCGGACCATCACGGCAGAGACGGGCTGGAACGATGAGGCGTTATCTGCAGCTTGCTGGCAAGGTCTCTCCGAGACATTAAAGAATGAATTAGCCGCTCAGGAAAGACCCACGATGCTAGAGGACCTTATTGCCGTATGTAATCGGGTGAACCAACGCCTTCAAGAAAGGAGGCTGGAACACCATCACTCACGTTCTTTCACACCAACTGCTCTTACCCCCAGTCTATCTCCTCCCACTTTCCCAGCTCTTGAGGCTCCGGAACCAATGCAGTTAGGAAGCCACCAGCTCTCCCCTTCAGAGAAACAACGTCGGAGAATTGGAGGATTATGCCTGTACTGCGGCCTGTCGGGTCATCTGGTGCTTCATTGCCCCACAAAGCCGGGAAACGCCAACACCCAAGGAGGTAAAAGGGGGTCTCATTGGATACCATTTCTTCTTCCCCTTCTATTAAGAGAGGTCTGCCTACCAGGGTTATGCTGTCTATCTTCTTTGAGGTTCCTGGCTTCCTTGTTCCTGCCTCTGCCTTCATCGACTACAGGTCTGGGGGAAATTTTGTGGATCAAGATTTCGCTACCAAACACAAGATTCCTATGATCAAGAAATCAATACAGGTGGGTTTAGAGGCGATCGACGGACATCCCCTGCAGCCAGCCTTCATTTCATTAGAAACTCCTACGCTTACTCTTTCCACTACCGACGGTCACAAGGAGCAGATCTCACTGGATGTTATCCATTCACCTTCTGTACAGGTAATTCTGGGCATTTATTGGCTCCAACAACACAATCCACTTATAGACTGGACAGACAAGAGACCTATACAATGGGAAATTACTTCGGAAGTTGCTCCGGCATCCTCGGTACAACTTATCGCTGGAGTAGAGACCAGTACTCCTGCCAAACCCACGCTTCCTGAAGTATATGCAGATTTCATCAATGTTTTTGATAAGGTTAATTCTGGAATCCTTCCTCCTCACCGTCCTTATGACTTCCCCATTGATCTTCTGCCCGGTGCCATTCTCCCTAAAGGTAGATCTTATCCTTTGTAACTTCCCGAGACTAAGGCTATGTCTGAGTATATTCAGGAGAATTTAAAGAGAGGGTTCATTAGAGCTTCATCCTCCCCAGCCGGGCTGTGTTCTTTTTTGTTAAGAAGAAGGATGGTTTGCTCCGTCCATGCATAGACTATAGGGGTCTTAGCAAAATAACCCTGAAGAATCGTTACCCCTTGCCACTCATTTCAGAATTGTTTGATCATCTACAAGGGTCTTCATTTTTTTCTAAACTTGATCTTCATGGGGCTTACAATCTTATATGTATTCGACAAGGGGACGAATGGAAAACGGCCTTCAATTCGAGAGACGTCAATTACGAATATTTAGTCTAACCGTTCGGGCTCTGTAACGCTTCAGCAGTTTTTCAAGAATTCGTGAATTATATTTTTCGAGATGTTCTCAACATGTTTGTAATTGTCTACCTCGATGATATTCTTATTTTTTCCAAATCTATTCCAGGGCATATTCAGCACACCAAGTTAGTCCTCTCGTGTCTACGTGAGAATCATCTCTATGCCAAGATGGAGAAGTGTATTTTCCACCAAACGTCTACTTATTTCTTGGGATACATTATCTCTGACAAAAGCTTCTCCATGGATCCTGATAAACCCAAGGCAGTTGTATATTGGCCCCAACCCACTTCGCTCAAGGCGATTCAGCGGTTTCATGGCTTCGTCAATTATTATCGTAAATGTATCCGTAATTTCTCCGACACAGTGACTCCCATCACTGCCCTGACGAAGAAAGATGCGGACACTTCTTCTTGGTCTCCTGAAGCATGCCAGGCCTTTGAAACTCTTAAGAAGGCATTCGACTCTGCTCCCATCTTAAGCCATCCGGACTCTAAACTTCCTTTCACTTTGCAAGTAGACGCCTCGGATATTGGAGCAGGAGCCGTACTCTCACAAAGACAGTCCCCTCAGGATAAGCTTCATCCTACATTTTTCAAAGAAATTCTCCTCCTCAGAACAAAACTATGTTGGCAACAGGGAACTCTTGGCCATCAAACTTGCTTTACAAGAGTGGAGACATCTCCTGGAGGGTACCGAAGATCCAATTTCGATCCTCACGGATCATTGAAATCGAGGGTGCTCGTCGACTTGGTTCCCGTCAGGTTCACTGGGCATTGTTCTTTTCCAGATTCAATTATATTATTTCCTACATTCCTGGTACTAAGAATCTAAAAGCCGACACCCTATCCCGTCAATTTGTCAGTGAAGACAGATCTGAAGACATTCCTGAGACCATTCTTCCCTCCAAATATGTCATCTCGGCGAACTCTTTTGATGTACTAGACAAGATATTGGAGACGTAGACGCTCATCCCCGAGGGTATGGAAGTGCCGGAGGGTTGTTTGTATGCTGCACCTCAATTTGAGTAGAAAATCCTTGAGTGGGGTCATTCCTCTAAGTCGGCTGGTCACCCGGGTACTAAAAGAACTTCCGATCTGATCAGACGCACATTTTGGTGGCCTAATATGTCTAAGGATATCAAAGAATTCATCAATTCATGTTCCACCTGTGCTCGAAATAAGTACGCCCGCAATAAGCTGTCTGGTCTGCCCCATCCTCTCTCCATTCCGGACCGACCGTGGACCCACCTCACAATGGACTTTATTGCTGAGCTTCATGTTTTTGTGGGATGAATACGATTCTCGTCATTGTGGATAGATTTTCCAAGCAGGCCCATTTCATTCCCCTCAAGGGTCTTCCTAATTCTTCCACCCTAGCAGATGTTTATATTAAGGAAATATTTCGTATTCATTGAGTTCCACTCTCTATAGTGTCCAATCGGGAGTCACAGTTCGTCTCAAAATGTTGGCGTGCCTTTGCCCAAAGGTTGGAGATAACTCTTCTTTTTTCTTCCGGGTATCATCCCAAAACCAATGGTCAAGCCGAGAGAACGAATCAGTCTTTAGAGCAATATCTGCGTTGCTTTATTTCCGACGCACAGGAAAACTTTGGGTGGAGCTACTTCCATGGGCAGAATTCGCCCATAACTCACTCAGAAATGAGTCTATGCAAGAATCACCATTTTTCATAAATTATGGATACCATCCAGCTCGCCTTCCTATCTCCTCCAATCCGCCTTCCTATCTCCTCCAGTCCTTCTGGGGTTCCAGCAGCAGATTCCAGAGTAAACTCGCTCCAAGATTCTTGGAGGAAGATTCAAAAGACCCTGCAGGAAGCAGTACTCAGACAAAAGACACAGGCGGATCGCCATCGCTGTGAGGCACCCAAGTTTAGGCCAGGAGACAAAGTGTGGCTTTCATCTAAGCACATAAGACTGAAGACACCTACACTGAAACTGGCCCCAAGATTCCTGGGCCCTTTCACAGTTCTCAAACAGGTCAATCCTGTGGCATACTGCTTGCAACTGCCTCAATCCATGAGAATTCCGGCAGTCTTCCACGTCTCATTGGTAAAACCGGTGGTTCAAAGTTCTAAATTTCCTGATGTCTCGCCTAAACCTCCATCTGTCATAGTACAGGGTCAAGAAGAATTCGAAATTCAATCTATAATCGATTCCAGATACTCCAGGGGAGGAGTTCAATTTCTCGTGCACTGGAAAGGCTTCGGACCGGAGGAATGCTCTTGGGTACTGCTTCATCAGATCCATGCTCCCAGTTTGTTAAGGCGGTTCCACACCAGGTTCCCGCACAAGCCTTATGGGAATCGTCCTGAGGCCGATCCTCAAGGGGGGGGAACACGTCCTCTGCAACGTGTTCCCTCCTTACATGTTGTCTCGGACTCCTCTACTCTGGCACTAGCGTGTGCGCACAACCCCCTGCTCTGCTTACAGAGCGCGCGCAGCTCATCTAGAGTGCCAAAGAGCTTAGCTACACCCCCTCGGACGCGCCGCGCTTCTCTCGCGCGCAGTGCGCACACGTGACATCGTGCACCGCTCCCCAGCTGTGTGGCAAGTACTTACAGCCCACTTGTCTCCTGCAGCCAATCCTTGCCCAACGGAGGCCGTGCCTCCGTTCCTTCCCTCTTGTGACTGGTTCCTATGTGCTTTAAATATCCTGCAGTTCCTGTCTTACATTGCTGAGCATAACTAGTTGTAGCCTTGTGCCTCCACGTCTGTTGTGCCTTGCTCCCTGTCTTGTGCTTCTCTCTACTGTTAACCCTTCGTGTACCGACCCGGCTTGAACTTGGAAACTCCTGTGGATACTGACCCTGGCTTACCCTCAACTCTGCTGATTTCTCCAACCCTGACCACGGCTACACGGACTACTACTATTCTGATCTCTCCAACCCAGACCACGGCTATACGGACTTTGACCATTCTAATCTCTCCAACCCAAGACCTTGGCAAGTATCTGGACAAACCCACTCTCTCCAACCCAGTCCCGGCTACGTTGACAATCGAACTGCCAGGCACGTTTCCGGTGCGGTGGGTGCGTGGTTTAATACTTCCCCACCTCAGTATGGGGTCCTGTCTTGCTCGTGGCCAGCGCAAGCATTACGTCCCTGCATCGCACCTCTGGATGTGGATGATGTAAGGGGTGTAATACACAAGATGGAAGACTGAATCAAGGAGCCCATACGTCTCACGCATCGTAGTAGTGAGGAAGAAGAATGGTTCAGTGAGACTGTGCGTCGACTATCGAACACTAAATAATTGTACAGTTCCGGATCAGTACACTCTTCCCCGCATAGAAGAGATTCTCAATGCCTTAAATGGGAGTCAGTGGTTCAGCTTTCTGGACTTAAGATCTGGGTACTACCAGGTACCAATGAGTAAGGAGGATCAAGAAAAGACTGCCTTCATCTGTCCCCTAGGCTTCTATAAATTTACATGTATGCCTCAAGGTATCTGTGGCGTGCCAGCCACATTCCAACGCCTAATGGAAAAGACTATAGGGGACATGAACCCTCGGGAGTGTTTAGTTTACCGAGACGATATTATCGTCTTTGGTAAGACGTTGGAGGAGCATGAAGGTCGGCTACTAAAAGTACTGGACCGCCTTGGAAAAGAAGGACTGAAGTTATCACTCGACAAGTTCTGGTTCAGTCACACCTCGGTGATCTACGTGGGACACATTGTGTCGGCCAAGTGAATTGCCATGGATCTGGCCAACGTAGAAGCTGGTGTAAACTGGCCTCGCCCAGAAAACGTCATGGAAATACGCTCGTTCCTCGGCTTTTGTGGGTACTACCATCGCTTTGTCGAGGGGTACTCCTGTAGGGCCAAGCCACTCAACAACCTCCTGAAGATATATCCCGAAGATGCAGGGCGAAAAGCCACCTCGGCCCGACAGCCGTTTGGTGATAAGTGGACGCATGAATGTGAACGAGCATTCCTGGGCCTGAAGAGGAGCCTGACAGAAGCGCCGATTCTTGCCTATGCTGACCCTGAACAGCCCTATGTCTTGCACGTGGTCGCCAGTCTCGATGAACTGGGCGAAGTCCTACATCAGAAACACCCAGAGGGACTCCGGCCCTTGGCCTATGTCAGCCGTAGTCTGACTCCCAGTGAACAAAACTACCCCGTGCACAAGTTAGAGTTTCTGGCTCTCAAATGGGCAGTCGTGGATAAACTCCATCATTACCTCTACGGAGTCGCTTTTGAAGTAAGGACGGACAATAATCCCCTCACTTACATCTTGACATCAGCCAAGCTGGATGCTTCCGGGCACTGATGGCTGGCAGCATTTTCAAATTACAACTTCACCCTGAAGTATAAACCAGGGCCCCTGAACATTGGAGCTGATGCCCTATCTCGAAGACCAGGGCTAAGTGCCACTCCCGATGACGATCGATGGGAAGAAATTCCGGGGCCAGGGACGCGAGCTATGTGCTGTATGGCTGTTATTATCAATGACCAAGTGGCCTTTTCAGAGTTAAGAGTCACGGAATCTTTAGGGTGTCATTCCAAAGCCATTTCTGCCACTTACTGTTTTCCCAGTGGAATGCACATCACCCCAGATAAGATCATATCATGGAAAGATATGGTCCAATATAAGAGTCGGGACCCCATAGCTTGTATCACCCGCCAGGCCGTTCAGAAAAAACGGCCTTCCCTTCTAAAGCGCGCCCCTAGTGACGTGGTCGCCATTCTTATGTAAGAAGCTGACAAGTTTGAGATACATACCGGACTACTCAATAGGGTTGTGCGATACCATAATCACCCGGATAGACAGCAACTGGTTCTCCCCAGGAACCTGCAACATATGGTCCTACATATGCAACGTGTTGGTCATCACGGACCATTATACACGATACGCTCAAGCCTTCCTGACTAAAAAAAAGAAGGCCATTACGGTGGCGAATATCTTCTGGGAGAAATATTTCATGCATTATGGTCTACCCAATCGCCTGCATTCTGATCAAGGTCGGGACTTTGAGAGAAGCTTAAATCGGGAGTTGCTAAAAATTCCGGATATCACTAAGTCCCAGACAACCCCATACCATCCAGAGGGCGACACTCTGCCAGAGCGGTTTAATTGGACGTTACTTGACATGATGGGCACGTTAACCGGGGCGCAGAAGACAGAGTGGAGTTGGCATGGGGAGACTTTGGTACATGCATATAACTGCACCCGCCATGAGTCCACAGGCTTCTCCCCCTACTTCCTTATGTTCGGGTGAGAAGCCAAGCTACCAGTGGATGTACGTCTACAGGTATCCAAGGATGGACTACACAATTGCAATCATTTTCAATATGCGAAGAGATTCAAGAAAGCTTACAACAGGCTTATCAACAAGCCGAAAAGTCTGCTGAAAAACTTAATGATAACAACAAACGGCGCTATGACCATAAGGTCAAACACCGGGAAATTCGCCCTGGAGACGTCGTGCTCCTCCGCAATTTGGGAGTCCCGGGAAAGCACAAACTAGCCGATTGTTGGCGGGATGGCGTCTGTATATATGATATAATATGCATTTTTATTGTGTAACTTGTGTATAACTATTATTGTGTTACGCTGTTCCCAAGCGGTTACGTTGGTATTTTCACCTGGGGGAGAAAGTGGCATGGGTTCCCCTGGTGCTCCCTTGTCCCCTTACCTCCCGGCGCGCTCGTGCCTGCAGCAGTGGAGGCAGGAACAGATGCGGGTGGCTCTGCAGGGGGGGAGGTGAGCCGCAGTGGCAATCGGATCGCCAGAGCGCCGCGGAGGTTCCTGGTGGCTCCCAGAGTAGGGCGCAGCCATATTGGAGTTGCGCATGCATGCGCAATAGATCGTGCATTCAGCGGACAGTGTAGGGAAGGGCTCCCAGAGGGACTACAACTCATGATCATGTGATCATGTGAGGCACAGCAGCACATCGCGTGATCGGATCCCCCTGCCTGCAGATGGATACATTTTGCGCACCGACACCACACTAGGCAGTCGGTACTGGGACAGGCTAGGGGTAAGAGGTATGTGCAGGGGTCTGTGACTCCTGCACTAGGCCAGACATTCCCCTAGGCCCCGACTCCTATACCAAGATTGTGGCTGCTACAGGGACAGGCACTTAGGTAGGGACATGGCCCCTTTAGCTGATTATAAGCAGGGACACAGAAACATCGCTGCAGAGCCTGTGAAGAGTGGTCTGGGCTCAGATCACTTAGCAGGATACCAAGACTGTCTGTAAGTGTGACACTCCAGCGGGATACCACCCACGCGGAGGACCCCGACAGAAACATAAGCATCTCTGGATCAGCGGATCCTGCAAAGCTACCCATGAGCGCGCCCGGGTGTTGCAGGTACCTATATCATAAGTGCACCAACAGAGTACATACACCAATATGGCAGCGCTGTCCACATACAAGTGTGGGGCTGTTATTCTTGTGGACACCAGGGTGGTTGGGTGCCCGAGGGCCCCTCATGTACGGTGGACGCGGTGTGGGTTACACGGTGGTGGGATAAGGCCCTGCGAGGCAAAGAGGTAGCTGTAACCAGTAGTTATTATCAGTTCTCATTGTCTATTTACGTTCTTTAGTAAAAGGTTATTCTTATCATATACTGTGTGTGGACATCAGTATTGTAGTTCCAGTGAGGGGCTACTCCCAATACGTTGAGATCTCTCCCAGGTGGAGGCGCTGTATCAAGTTGTATTGTTATATTACCCCGGGCTCCCCATGGCGGAGGTTTGGGATCTCTGCGAGCCAACAGGTAAAGCCACACTTAGACTCCTTACCCCAGGGGGCTACGTGTGTGTGTGTGTGTGTGTGTGTGTGTGTGTGTGTGTGTGTGTGTGTGTGTGTGTGTGTGTGTGTGTGTGTGTGTGTGTGTGTGTGTGTGTGTGTGTGTGTGTGTGTGTGTGTGTGTGTGTGTGTGTGTGTGTGTGTGTGTGTGTGTGTGTGTGTGTGTGTGTGTGTATATATACACACATATATAATGTTATTGCACTTGGACACCGCCTGCCCGGATGGGTTGGCACAGCCTGGGTGCACTGTACGTGTGTGTATGTCCGGGCATGAGGAGGAAGAGGAGGTGATTGCTAGTGATGATGATGATGGAGGAGGAGGAGGAGGTGCTCAGCTGAAGCTACTGCTCATGACGCAGGAAAAACGCACCGCCGGCCAAAGAGAGACACAGCGAGACTAGGAAAGAGAGAAAATATTTTGAAAAAAACAAACAAAAAAAAATATATACAATCCCCGAGACACCCCGTTGTAACGACAAAGAGAACCGCCACTGGCAGGCCATGGAAACGGGAGAACGTGATTAACCGGCCCGAGCGGAAGGAAAAAAAAAACAGGCGCGGGAGGGGACGCGAAGAAGTTTGAATGCATATGAAGTTGTGGGGGAGGACATAAAGGAAGGAGAGAAATACAGCAGGGAAGCACCGCCCGCCCGCGCCGCTCTGCACAGGCTTCCTCCACAGCCCACACATACAATACCATTTTTTTGTTTATTTCTGGGAGGGTGTGTGTACATATATATATTTCCCCCCGTTTTGTATTTTTTTTGCACCCACTATGTTATGAGAAGCAGACCGGCTCTTTTTAATCTCCAGCAGGGGAGGAGGGCTCACTAGTTTGCGGTGAGTAAATGGCCGTCAGCGGCTTCCCAGACCTCTCTGTTATCGTGCAAACACCGTGCTGTCTTTAGCCTCTTGCGTGTAATTGATTTGTTCTTCCTATTTGTCATGTTGTTGGGGTAGGATGATTGTTTACGGGCGGAGGAGCCTGGTGTTTAGGGGGGGGGGGGGGGGGGGTGCGAGATATCACTCGCCCCAAAGGGGGGAGAGAGTAAGTACAGATGTAATATCATTTACCATCTCCCTAAAGTAATATTGTTATTTTAACATGGGGGGGGGGGGGGAGGAGGAGACCGGGGTATGTAATGACAACAGAATACACACACCGTCCTACCCATAATATATAAAATAGGCTGAAAAGTCTCACAGCCAACTAGTTTGGGCCTCTCGGTCAAGGGCGATGTATATGTATCTGACACGTAATGTATCTAGATGTAGCTGAATACATACTTTGCGTGTCAACGGTGTATGTATTATATAGTATATATTAATATTATAATGAATTGTGTATCCACCCTTCTCCTCCCTTTATATTTCTCCTCAGTTTTTTTTTTTTTTTTTTTTTTGAAACATGAACTGTTAAGGAAAATGGCTGACGCCTCTGCTCTCCCCCGTACTGTCTGGGGCTGACTGAGGATGATCTAGCACTCCTCCTCTTCCTCCTCTCCTCCTCCTTCAGGAGCCATTTCTGTCCTAAACTCTCCCTCCTCCCCTTTGCTTTCCCAGACACCATTTTTTTTAACCCCTTCCCCCCCTCTCACCCTCGGGGGGTTATCTGCAAAAGCTCCCTCTCCACCCCTCTAGCTCTCTCGTCTCTGTATCCCTCTCTGTCCCCTGTAGCAGCCCTGCGTTTCCTCTTTTCTCTCTCTCCTCCCCCTCTTCTGCTTTCTGCCAAACGCCATTACTGAGGTGGAGTGATTTTGGAGTGGGTGGAGGGAAGGAGAGACATGTAGGCCCTGCCTGCAATTGCAGGCCTCGGAATACTGCTTTTTTTATTATTATTATTTGTATGGTAGTGTTTTATTCACCCTGCTCTGCTCCGCAATCCCTGCCCTCCCCCTTTTTTTTAAATTGTATTTATTAAATCCACCCATGCCATAAAATAAAGCCGAGAGCTGCTGGACATGTAAGTAAAGATCATATTGGGGCCTAGTGCATAAAGGTGCTGGGTTTTGTGTTCATCTTTCTGATGTTACCGACATTGTTTTGGGCTCTTTGGTGTTTCATTTAAAGCTGAAGTGTTAAAAGCCTTATGTCTATGTGGAAATTAAAATCGTGTTGTGATGGCCTGCTGCTTTAAAACTGCAGCCTGAAGTCTTTTATTTCCCAGACCTTTCCCATATAGAAATATGTCATGTATCTATCCTATCTGTCATATGAATGTATAGACATATGTCCATGTATATATTATGTATGTATAGAGATATATACAGGGTCCAGTACACCTGCACAATGGTTGTTTTGTTTCTATACATTTTTGTTTATTATATTCATTGCTGCTGGGTAGATTTGGTCCATTCACAGTGACCTAATACTTGCATTAAGTCACTGGTTATTAATATTTAATTCAGGGCTATAGTTTTATTTTTCAAAACCTACTTTTCTTATATTTCAGATTACTTTTTTTTCCCAACTTCCCACATGGTAAAAGTTAAGATGGTCATTCATTTTATTTTAGTTTCACCCATCTCCCGGCCTTTAAAATATATTTGTTGGACACTGTTGTAATTTTGACATGTTCATTGATCTACTCCTACATATTTTTGACTATTTTTGCCATCTGTTATTTTTACAAATAGCCATTTACTATTAACATCAACATTTAATTGTTGTGAAAGAATTACATTGAATGAGCATGTTAATTCTGTTTTCTGTTTAGGTTATTGTAACATACATATACAGATTATGGTGTATGTGTATTGAAGATCAAATCGACCTACCACATGCAAAATGTATTCCTGCACTTGCATGTTTTATATTTAGTGGCATTATTTCTTAATCTATTAAACCTGCATGCCTAACCGTATTGTAATTGTGAAATCAAGATATGGTTAATAGTTTAGGTCCCAAAGTGTTAGGCTGAGTCCATATAGAGACTGCAGCTGTGCTGAGGGAAAGGCCTTAGTTCGCGCGCCGTTGGGGGGCGGGCCAGTGACGTCATGGAACTGGTTCGCCCTCATTGGGCGAACCGCTCACGTGACCGGTCCAGCGCTCCCATGAGAGCGAAAAACTAAAAATTGGATAAGACCTACGCTTCCCACGCTTGCAGAAGCGTGTGCGAGCCCCTGCTAAAGCCGCTCTCATTGCGGCTGCAGGGGCTCACTGCCGAGCGTCAGCGCGTCTCAGCACGGGTCAGTGCCTAAGTGCTGACCCTGGACTCAGCCTTACTGTAATACACCATAACTCGTAACGCAGAATACACTACTGTCATTATGGACTAGTAAGTGGCTAATTTATATTAAACCACTACGGGTATCCTCACAGTAAGTTTAACATCCAACGTCTCCTGCGTTTTATATTAAAATATGGGTCTATTAGGGTAGAAAAGGAAGAGTAAAGGTAGTTCAATCCAAACTAAAACTTTTTAATTTAAGGTCCTTTTTTATATATCATTTTTTTTTGGTCTTCTGTGTTACATTGTTCAAATGCTTTAATATCTTGGGTTACTGCAGTGCATTGGTAGCCACTCCTTCTTTTTTTTTTATTCTCTTCTAAAGGGACTTTATCTGTATAATGATGGAGCAAATGCACAACTATGGGTTTTAGCATTTACATTATTTTTATGTACCTGACCCTGAGAGTCCCCAAAATCTGTGTCCCCTCAAAACTCTGGCCTCGTCTCCCCCCTGACCTCCCCCACCCCCCCAGTTACCAAGTTGTTTGAGGTTTTTTTTTGTGTGTCGTGTCACCACAAAAACGACAAACATGACCAAATAGGACAACGAGAAGGTGGACAATACCAGCTATATCTTGAGAACCAGGAGATCTTCTGAGGTTGGGATACCACGGATCAACTCTGACAGATTTCCCCCCCCCCCCCACCCCCGGTTCACGGTTTAACCCTTTTGGGTGCTCTTTTAGATGTAGTTACTGTGTCATGGTATCTGGCACTCCATGGACCCCACATGACTTAGTACAGGAGTGGCTAACTCCAGTCCTGAAGGTCCACCAAGAGGTAAGGTTTTAAGCATATTCCTGCTTCGACAGGTGTCTCAGCCAATGACTGAGCCACTGATTTGAGATACCTGTGCTGAAACAGGGGTATCCTTAAAACCTGACCTGTTGGTGGCCCTTGAGGACTGGAGTTGGCCACCCCTGTAACAACGTTGTAATGATCCAGCATGTTTTTCTAGGGGATATCGCGTTTTTTTTGCAAAACACAATCTATACATAAGTGGAGTGGAAGGTGGTAGTAGTCTCTTCTGTCATCCGTTATGGCGCAATCATGTGAGTGCCATAAGGGCCGTGGCACTCTGGTGCCCACGGCATTACAAGAGTTAACATAATAGTGTCCGGTAAATAGAACTAGTACTAGATGAATATAATTTTTTTTAATAGTGAAATTTAGTGGTGACGGTTCATGTGCAAAATGTTTGCAGAATAAACCATTCATTTGAAGACACACAGGGTGAAAGCCAAAATGGAGACTTTTATTACAGAACAAAATGTATTCCTGGATGAACTTTCCTGAAAATTAGAGTAGTGAGGTATACGCCTGGATTTCAGTTTTTCATATAATTGAATTAAAATAATCAATCTGGTTTTCTCCATGTATGAGTGCCATCTTGAATTTTTTGCCTGATTGTTTTGAATTAATGGTGTTTAAAGATGTAATTTATTTATGTAAAGTTTGCAAAAATAACTGACATTGCACCCCTAAATTTATGTTGGAGATTAACCGATAATTTCCAAAGTCTCTGACTGAAACCTACTCCATGAATCTTGTAAAAGGGCAGTCCTATAAGCAGTATATATATATATATATATATATATATATTATATATATATATATATATTAACTGAAATACATTCAGTACTGTTAACATATTCTCTGTCCATATTGATTTAAGTTTGAGATGAGCATGTTTGATCTACACTTTTTAGCTTCAAAAACTTAACTTTTAGTAATGTGTCACTGTACTCTTAAGTGGTATCTAGGAGTTCACACCAAGGTTTGAAGCGTATGCAGCAAACATTAGAAAGTTGCATTGAGTATTTGCCATATTTGCCATCCATTTTTTTTTTTAAAGAAAATTAGTGGTGACTAGGCTACCATTTTATTGGTCCCTGTGAGAATTATTTCACATTAATAAAGCAATTGAGTGCTTTTTACATTAAAAACATAAATGTAGCTTGTACAAAATTGTTCACTTTTTAAAGCTGCAGTTAAAGCAATATCCTACGTGTGTTTTTTTTTAAATCAGTTCTGTACTATGAGAAAATACTTGTAGCATTTATAAAAATTAAAGAAAAACTAATTTGAAGACATTTGTAATTTATTCTAATGTAACAAGCATTTTTGTTCCTATAGCAACCATATACCAAGTCACATCCCCTTCCCCTTCTGAAACAGCATCACCTTTTTGAGCCCTGGTCCCTTTAGCAGTGAACCAAATATGTGTAGTGCTTGCCTGGTCACATGATCTTCCTCACAGAACTTTGGCTGTCAATGCAGCAGGAGATTACCCAAGATGCATTTAATGAACCCCGTGCCGAATCGTCACCGATCGATTACAGGAGAATGGATCTATCTGCAGCTTAGCTAATCACTTGTCAGTGTGCAGATTTTATTGATGCACATATTGAATGGAAAAAAAATATATATTTTTTTCCTATTCAATATGTGCATCAATAAAATCTGCCCACTGACAAGTGATTAGCTAAACTGCAGATAGATCTGTTTCGTTCTCCTGTAATCTATTGCTTGCTCCGGGTTATTTAATTCAGTTCTTGCATAGCATTCTGGGCAATGTAGTCCTAGAATATGGTTGACTGGGCAGTTACTAGATACAATTGGTGCACACACACAGAGAGAGAGACTCGCCAGAGAGAGAGAGAGAGAGACTGAGAGAGAGACTCGCCAGAGAGAGAGAGAGAGACTCGCCAGAGAGAGAGACTCGCCAGAGAGAGAGACTCGCCAGAGAGAGAGACTCGCCAGAGAGAGAGACTCGCCAGAGAGAGAGACTCGCCAGAGAGAGAGAGACTCGCCAGAGAGAGAGAGAGAGACTCGCCAGAGAGAGAGAGAGAGACTCGCCAGAGAGAGAGAGAGACTCGCCAGAGAGAGAGAGAGACTCGCCAGAGAGAGAGAGAGAGACTCGCCAGAGAGAGAGAGAGAGACTCGCCAGAGAGAGAGAGAGAGACTCGCCAGAGAGAGAGAGAGAGACTCGCCAGAGAGAGAGAGAGAGACTCGCCAGAGAGAGAGAGAGAGACTCGCCAGAGAGAGAGAGAGAGACTCGCCAGAGAGAGAGAGAGAGACTCGCCAGAGAGAGAGAGAGAGACTCGCCAGAGAGAGAGAGAGAGACTCGCCAGAGAGAGAGAGAGAGACTCGCCAGAGAGAGAGAGAGAGACTCGCCAGAGAGAGAGAGAGAGACTCGCCAGAGAGAGAGAGAGAGACTCGCCAGAGAGAGAGAGAGAGACTCGCCAGAGAGAGAGAGAGAGACTCGCCAGAGAGAGAGAGAGAGACTCGCCAGAGAGAGAGAGAGAGAGACTCGCCAGAGAGAGAGAGAGAGAGAGACTCGCCAGAGAGAGAGAGAGAGAGAGACTCGCCAGAGAGAGAGAGAGAGAGACTCGCCAGAGAGAGAGAGAGAGAGACTCGCCAGAGAGAGAGAGAGAGAGACTCGCCAGAGAGAGAGAGAGAGACTCGCCAGAGAGAGAGAGAGAGAGAGAGAGAGAGAGAGAGAGAGAGAGAGAGAGAGAGAGAGACTCGCCAGAGAGAGAGACTCGCCAGAGAGAGAGAGAGAGAGACTCGCCAGAGAGGGAGAGAGAGACTCGCCAGAGAGGGAGAGGGAGAGAGAGAGACTCGCCAGAGAGGGAGAGAGAGAGACTCGCCAGAGAGGGAGAGAGAGAGACTCGCCAGAGAGGGAGAGAGAGAGACTCGCCAGAGAGAGAGAGAGAGACTCGCCAGAGCCTATCGGAAGGGGGCTAGCACTTTGGAAATGCTTCCTACATCAGAAACATAAAAAATGTCTTTAAAACATATATATATTTTTTGAATGTTACAAGTATTTTCTCATAGTACAGAACTGATTTATTAAAAAACACATGTAGGATATTGCTTGAACTGCTGCTTTAAATGACAATTTATTACATATCTATCCATCTTCTTTTATGTTGGCTGCATTAGAATACAATGTAATTGGTCACATTGCTAGGCATGGTGGCAGCGCTGCAATATTAATCTTATCTAATTTTTTTATTTAATCTAACCTTTCATTTTTTGTTTAGGAAAGAGTTATAGTATTAAACACCAGCCTGGTGTAAGGGAGAACATGGTGCAGACCCAGCTTAGTTTGTTGTGTATAATAATGCTATGAAAGGCATTGCTGTAGAAAATTCATATTACAGTATTTACAAGGTTTGCTTAGGGCTGCAATTTGTTTGATGTTTCTTTGTCTCCGCATGGAAGCACTGCATATAATGTGGCCTGTTGATTTATACAAACTGCAGATAATGTATCAGATAATCAAGATCTGTCAACTTTAAATGTAATTATTTAAAAAAAATATGTTTTTTGTAGTCTTTCGTGTGAAATTCTGACCGTTGCATTTCCGTTATAGATACATATGGAGTATGCCTTCCAACCTTCTGACTATACAGGCATACCCCACTTTAAGTACACTCGCGAGTAAGGACATATCGCTCAATAAGTAAACGGCAGCTCACGCATGCGCCTGTCAGCACGTCCTGAACAGCAATACTGGCTCCCAACCTGTACCGAAGCTGTGCTCAAGCGGGGAGACTATAGAGCCTGTTACAAATGCGTTATTTACATCAGTTATGCACGTATATGACGATTACAGTACATGCATCGATAAGTGGGAAAAAGGGAGTGCTTGACTTTAAGTACATTTTCGCTTTACATACATGCTCTGGTCCCATTGCGTACGTTAATGCGGGGTATGCCTGTACTTGGTTTTATGAGGTCACATATTTATTTATTCCTAATAATAACACATGCTCAGCTGTACTGCTTGACTAGTAACTATTTAAAAAGGCAATCCAACCCTTTTTTTAATTTAATTAATTTTTTTAATTTAAAATAAATAATTGAAGCAGGGGGTCCCCGAAGCTGAACCCCATTAATTTCAGCTCGGGGGACCCGATGTTTCGGAGGTACTTCCATAGTGAGTGCCGGTAGCCACTCTAGTGTTCACATGGCTGCTTTACAAGGCGCCTGTACCCTGTGGGCCAATAGGAAGCCATGAAATCATCCGGTACGGCTACCTTTTGGCCTGTGTGATAAGGTAGCTGGAAACCACAGACCGGCACCACTTCTGAGGTAAGTACCTCCGGAGCTGAAATTAATGGGGTTCGGCTCCGCAAACCCCCTACTTCAATACCATATTAAAAAAATGAAGGGGGAAAAAAAAAAGCCTGAATTGCTCCTTTAATAAAGCCTTATAGCCCCAACAGGAACCTTTACTATTGTGCAATTAGATGATTAGATGATGTCCATTTTTAATGTATGAGTGTATAGTTGAGGTATGTATGGGTTTATGATATGTCCGGCATTTAAGTATATACCATGAGTGAGGTGGCACTTTTTTTTTTAATTATTATTTTAATTGGGGGAATATTGACTCAACTAGTCCATGGTTGAGACTGTAAAGTTAGTCAATCTGACCTTCGTATAAATAAACTGATTTTTATTTTTGTGTCGCTTTATAAGATGTACTCATTATTTTTAGTAGCACAAGCTTGTTGAAATTGTGTGTATATAATTATTATTATATTTTTACATTTCTCTGGTTCATCCCTATTTTTATATGCAACAGTGAATTACATACGTGCGGTTTGCCATGTTATTATTGTAGGCTTTGCCTTTAAAGCTGCAATCTGCTCAACTCGCCATTAAAAATGAACTTCTGGTTTCTTTTTAGTAAGTCTTTTAGCTGCTGTTATAAGCTACCACATATACTTTGTATATTTGAACTTAATACCCTTCAACTGTACCAATGGTTTTGGGCCCTGTACGATCTGCTGTACCTACTACATAGTTACATAGTTACATAGTAGATGAGGTTGAAAAAAGACGTAGGTCCATCAAGTTCAACCTATGCTAAATTTAGACAACAGATACTTTATCCTATATCTATATTTGCTTATTGATAAAGAGGAAGGCAAACAAAAAAACCCATTAAGGGGAAAAATTAATTCCTTCCTGACTCCAAGAATTGGCAATCGGATTAATCCCTGGATCAACATCCTTCCCATGTATACTTATTTGGTATATCCCTGTATACCTTTCCCATCTAAAAAGATGTCCAACCTTTTTTTGAACAAATCTATTGTATCTGCCATCACAGTCTCCATGGGTAATGAATTCCACATTTTAACTGCCCTTACTGTAAAGAACCCTTTCCTTTGTTGCTGGTGAAATTTCCTTTCCTCCAACCTTAAGGGATGGCCCGAGTCCTTTGTACTGTCCGTGGGATGAATAGTTATTTTGAAAGCTCCATGTATTGCCCCCGAATATATTTGTATATAGTTATCATATCCCCTCTTAGACGCCTCTTTTCTAATGTAAATAAATCTAATTTAGCTAGCCTCTCCTCATAAGTTAGATTGTCCATCCCCTTTATTAATTTGGTGGCTCTTCTCTGCACTCTCTAGTTCCATAATGTCTTTTCTTAGGATTGGTGCCCAAAATTGTACTCCATATTCAAGGTGTGGTCTTACTAATGCTTTGTAAAGGGGCATAATTATGTTTACTTCCCTTCCATCCATTGCCCGTTTGATGCAAGATAAGATCTTGTTTGCCTTTGCAGCTACTGCATGACATTGGGCACTATTGCTAAGCCTGCTGTCTACAAGCACTCCTAAATCCTTCTCCATCAAGGATTCCCCCAATATATCTCCATTTAATTTGTAAGTCGCCTTTTTATTCTTGCATCCAAAATGCATAACCTTACATTTATCTGTATTACACCATCTGCCATTTACCTGCCCGCGTTTAGTCTCTCCAAGTCCTACAGAAGAGAAATTACATCCTGCTCTGATTCTATTACCTTACACAATTTAGTATCATCAGCAAAGATGGAGACTTTGCTCTTGATGCCAACCTCAAGGTCATTAATAAACAAGTTAAAAAACAGGGGTCCTAGTACCGATCCCTGAGGTACTCCACTCACGACTTTAGCCCAACCTGAAAAAGTTCCATTTATGACAACCCTCTGTTGTCTGTCCTTTAACCAGTTTTCAATCCAGGTGCATATATTATTACTGTGTCCAATTTGCTTTATTTTGTACCCCAACCTCTTGTATGAAACCGTATCAAAAGCCTTTGCAAAATCTAAGTAGACCACATCAACTGCATTACCCTGGTCTAAATTCCTACTTACCTCCTCAAAGAAACAAATAAGGTTGGTTTGGCAAGATCTATCCTTCATAAATCCATGCTGACTATTACTAATAATGTTGTTTTCCATTAGGTATTCCTGAATATTATCCCGTATTAAACCTTCATGTAGTTTCCCTACTATTGAAGTCAGGCTTACAGGTCTAATTTCCCGTTTGTGATCTAGCTCCCTTTTTAAATATAGGCACCACATCTGCTTTACGCCAATCTTGTGGTACTGAGCCTGTGGAAATGGAGTCCTTGAATATTAAATATAATGGTTTGGCTATTACTGAACTCCTTGAGAACTCTTGGATGTATGACATCTGGACCAGGTGCCTTATTTACTTTAATTTTTTCAAGTCGCTTATGAACTTCTTCCTCAGTTAACCAATTGTTCATTAATATGGAGGTTGTGGTTTCCTCCTGCGGCACTACTATTGAACTTGATTCTTCCCTGGTAAACCCAGAGGCAAAGAATTTGTTTAATACCTCAGCTTTTTCCTTATCTCCAATAATCTGCCTACTCATCTCACACTGAAAGGGTCCTATATTTTCTTTTCTCATTTTTTTGTTATTAAGGTACTTTAAAAAGAACTTTTTAGGGTTGACCTTACTTTCTATTGCAATCCTTTTTTCATTATCCAAGGGTATACACTGATAAGTGTGCTTTTCTAACAATGTTTTAAAGATTGCCCATTTATCTTCTACATTTTTCCCTGCAAAAACATCATCCCATTGTATTACTACTAGATTAGAACTCAGTTTATTAAAATCTGCCTTTCTAAAGTTTAAGGTCTTTGTTGAACCCAAGTAATCTATTTTTTGATAATTTATTTCAAATGAGACCATGTTATGATCACTGTTACCCAAATGTTCCAGGACTTGAATATTTGTTATTACTTCTACATTGTTTGATATGACCAAATCCAGTATTGACCCTCTCCTGGTTGGTTCCTCAATAATTTGGGTCATATAATTGTCTTTAAGCACCCCCAAAAACCTGTTTCCTTTTGTTGTAATGCTAATCTCATTGCCCCAGTCTATATCTGGATAATTAAAATCCCCCATTATGCAAACATGACCCAGTTTTGATGCCTTCTCCGTTTGCAAAAGTATTTTAGCTTCCTCAATCTCACAGATATTTGGTGGTTTATAGCATATTCCCACATATTCCCACAAACATTTTCTTTATACTTTTATACTGCTAATTTCTATCCACAAAGTCTCTACATTTTCATCTAAACAGAAAGTTGTTAATGGACTTCCATAGGAATTGTTTGTAGGTAACTCCATTCAGTATGAGTAGAGAAGATACAGTGATGCCTTTTTATTTTTGTGTGCGAAATGTTGTAGGGTCTGGAATTCTGAAGATATCAGTTTACTGAATATTTGCTTCTTGGAGGTTTAAAATGGCCACTGCCATTCACTCACTAAAACAACAAAGGTTTCCATGGTAACAGCTGCTGCCAATGAAAATGCTAAACAGGTAAAACTTTAAAAAAAAAAAAATGAAGGCCTTTCACAAATGAAAAGTAAGTAAAGCTTGATGTTATGACCTGGGACGAGGTGTTTTTTTTTTTTTTTTTTTTATTACATTTAGAGCCCTGTTATGACTTAATCTTTTTGCTTGCCAGCAGATGTGACATTTGAATCTCTCAGGCAGAAAACAAGATGCCCCACCACATTCAATCTGACCCCTCGCTAACTATCTTCATAAGTCAACTCAAAATTACTCTCTACTCCATCGCATTCCATGATCCTCTCATTAACCTCCTATTCCATCCCTTCCCCCACTACCCATGATCACCCCTTCCTAAGTCTCTCCAAAGTCACCCACCTCACCGATAGCTCCACTGTTCCCACTGTCAGACCTATCACCATGCCACTAATGATACTAAATCCAGAGACCTGACCCCAACCCCTGCCCACCAAGCAAGCTCTCAATGCACCTAACCCATAACTCGACCGTAATGTTCCCACCCCTGCCCACCATAAACATCTTAACACTTGCTCTATGCCCATCACATGGAACATTTCATATGTAACCCAACGATTAGTTAGTAAAACAATGTGCAGCGCCTTGGATAAGGGCACTACATTAAATAAATGTCAACATGCCTTCTTTCTACTGGTGACCTTGACGGCCATATATGCAGTTGTTTTTTAGCCAGAACTTGGCAACACTTGTTTAATTTACTGGTCCCGGAAAAAGTGAACATCACGCTTGAAGATTGGGATTTCTGCTTTAAACAGTGGTTAGATTTTTTTGTATTCATTCTTGACAGAGCCCTGAAAGAGGATGTGAAACCTGTTTGATGGGGGCTCCTGTCTGACATTCTATATTCTGGCCAGGCGGATCATGCACAGTTAACAATGCATTTACTTCAGCTTTGTAAATGGGACTTCCAATTCTTAGGAGCCTGCCTCAAGTAAACGTGTCCTTCACACCCTTTCTCAAGGGTTAGATAGTTGCATAGTAGACATGTCCATATGTTCTACTTGCCCGGTAACTTAACTTAAGCCTCTGGGTGCCTGGATTTTTTTTTTTCAAGACTGGCTTACATTTGGTCTAATGAATTAGTTAATGCATCATTATTTGTGTTTGCCTGGTGAAAATGCTATGCAAACAGGATGTATGTATCTCTTCCCCCCCCCCTCCCCATCCTTTATTTTTATTTTTTGAGATTGAGGGCCTTAAATGGTTAAGCGAATGGGTTCATATATAGGTTGAAACCTGCCCACTTTTGCCTGGTGACTGTGATGTCACAGAAGGCTTTGGATAGAGGGATGGATATAGATGGTGCTGGAACTCTGGTCCCTGGAAGCGTGACTGTGGCTCTCCATACTCCAATACTCCTCATTCTGTATAGTGTAAATAAGTTTGTGTCTAGGTGATTCTGTAATAGGGCAGGTATCCCCTTTCTTGTTTTTGTAGTAGGGGGCGGTGCCCTTACCAGCTAGTGTCCATAGAAAAGGCTCATCCCTACTCTCCTGATTCACATGGAGGAAGTCTATGCCCAGAATTTGTTCCCCAAGCTGTAACCCCAAGGTATAGCTAGATACACCCAACCGAAGGGTCATTCAGTAACATAGATTTCTGAGAACAGCACGAGAGCAAGGCCCAGAAGTGGTTCCCAGTGGATGGAGCACTACAGACACTGGACAGGAATGGGATCAGTTAGGCAACACAAAATGAGTAAATCCTCTGCACCTCCCTAGCGGGCCGAGATAAGGGGCAGCTGGGGAAGAGAAAAGAAACGGTACAAACCAGTGGAGATATCAAAGACTGTACATATTGTAGTGTATGTTGTGACTGAGCATTTATCAATGGCAGTTAATAAAGCTCTTGTTTGTATGAATAAAGTTCCTGGTGCCCATTATTGCATTTCCAACACCCAGCCTGCATGAATCAGAACCCTGATAAGGTAGCAAAGACTGAGCACTGCCGTGTAAGTAGCCACTTTATGTAGACTCCTTAGGAGCTGTGCTGAGAGGGCTACATATATACATACAAAAATGTCACCTACCTGCAGTAGTTCTACATGGGAAACCACTCCTCAACCGCTAAAGCTGGTGCAAGAAAGATTGCTGCTGCAGCAGAATGTTTACAGTAGCGGAGCTGTCGATTTACCGCTCTGCTTCCTGAAGTCGTGCCCCACAATGCCTTCATAGTGGTAAACAAAATATGGGGCACGACTTTAGAAAACCGAGCAACGAATGACTTTTGCTTCCGAGGATGTTCTTCAGCAACCATGGTCCACAAACCCCTCATTTTATTCAGCTGTGTGTACATACACATACAGACACTCCTACACACGCGCACATACAGACACGCCTACACACACACACGCACATACAGACAGGCCAACACGCACGCACATACAGACACGCCAACATGCATGCACATACAGACGCCTACGCACGCACCCATAGGAAGCACATGAAGTCTTCATTTTGCTGCTGAAGGGAATTGTTTCTTGAATGAGGTAAATGCTGTTATCTATTTAATGTGTGAAGGAGATGCTACATGTCTCGCCACAAGAATACATTTAAAAAAAAAAAATTCATATAGATATCTCAGTAAAAAGGGTATTATTTTACCTGGCAAGCCTAGTTTGAAATAGCAGTGCCTCACGCCCCCCCAAAAAAACGACATTGAAATCATAACAAACAGTTTTTTTTATGTTGTGCTGATTCATTTCACGCTTCATTTTTAATATATATATATATATATATTTTTAAAGTAAACAATGGTTTTTGCTGCGGTTTTTATCCACTTACGGTTCCACTGTCAACACCTGTGTTATGTGTGTGGATGGCAATGGCCGTTTTGAATTCCCTGGAAGGTAAATAGTCAGCGAATAACATCTCCAGGGTGCAAGTACAGAATTGGAAAAGGGTGAAATTGCTAAACCCTGCAGCAAAAGAATGTAACAATTGTAAAAAGAAGGGAAACGTTACATTTGCAGGGTGCGTAGAGGGGATCAGTGCTTTAAGTGGATATCTTCTAATTTTTACAGATTAAGTAATCATTGATATTGTTTCACTTTGGTGCTAGGTGGGATTGCATGTTGAGCCATTTGAGGACTGGAATTGGCATTGATATTTTAGCACTGGTGACAGTTGCCTCCCCCCGTCATCAGAAATAGATGAGGAAGTCCTCCTCTTACATTCAGTGAACCACAATCTGCTGTCGCCACATTGCAGGCCTCTGCCGTAAGAATACTGGTCCTTTTGGAGAGCCACAATTGTGATCTTCCACCATCATGCTACAGATGGCTGTGTGTTTTAGCTCAAGGGCCATGTCTTTATCAGAACAGCGATTGTGAATGGAAGCGGTTAGATTGGAAGCATTTTTAGAGTGTTTGGACTGCATGTCTTGCATATACAGGCATACCCCGGTTTAAGGACACTCACTTTAAGTACACTCACGAGTTAGGACATATTTTCAATAGCACCATACCCCTGTGTCCATATGCTCGCTTCGCAAGTACGGACACTTATTCTGCCCTACAGACTGCCGTAGTAGTGACGCGCTGATTTCCCTCGCGCAATAGGCAAATGGAAGCTCGCGCATGCGCCTGTCAGCACGTCCTGAACAGCAATACCGGCTCCCTACCTGTACCGACGCATCGATAAGTGGAAAAAAGGTAGTGTTTCACTTTAAATACGTTTTCGCTTTACATACATGTTCTGTACCCATTGCGTACGTTAATGAGGGGTATGCCTGTATAGTCTTATGTTTGCAGATCTGGCTGAAATATAATTTCTAGTTTGAATAAGACCATTGTCCTATAGTATTTGTATGCTAATGTGCCAGGCTGCTTGCATCGATAATCTGCTTCATTTTGTAGTCTGTGATACGCTAATCATTTCATTTTTCTGTGTAACTAGTCTGCGTGTGATATATTGTAACCCTTTACTTTACTCATTTAGTTATGGTGTCCTAACAATCGCTGTACATTGTGTAAATCCATAAGAAGAAGCCAAAGTGGTTAATAACAGATCTCAAAGCTCTTCTTTGTCTTTGATACTTCCACAAATCAGAGGACTATATTTGGAGGCCAAAGTAAAGATCATCATGTTCCTTTTATTTTAGGTTCAGTTTAGGCTCAGTTTTGTATTGTGCTAATAGTATTAATACTGTATACATTTTTCTACTTTGACACCATATATCACACCTGCACAACACGCGGCCCGCCGGCACTCACTGTGCGGCCAGCGGCGGCGGCTTTCCCCCTCCTCCCTCCCCCGAGTCCACTCTCCCTCCCCGAGTCCGCTCTCCCTCTCCGCCACCCGCCCCGAGCCCAGCCCAGCCCGCTCTCAAGACTGCACGCTCTAGCAGTGCGGCACTTCCGGTGCCCGCTGCTTGCGAGCGCGCGCAGTCCTGCCTGCTCTCCGCCGTGATCTGTGGTGCAGGGGGGATATGTGAGGTGCAGGGGGGATATGTGAGGTGCAGGGGGGATATGTGAGGTGCAGGGGGGATATGTGAGGTGCAGGGGGGATATGTGAGGTGCAGGGGGATATGTGAGGTAGGGGGGGATATGTGAGGTAGGTGAGGTGAGGTGCAGGGGGGTGAGGTGCAAGGGGGTGAGGTGAGGTGCAAGGGGGTGAGGTGAGGTGCAGGGGGATATGTTAGATGCAGGGGGGGGTGGATTGTGTGTGATGTGGAGGGTGAGTATTGTGTGTGATGTGGAGGGTGAGTATTGTGTGTGATGTGGAGGGTGAGTATTGTGTGTGATGTGGAGGGTGAGTATTGTGTGTGATGTGGAGGGTGAGTATTGTGTGTGATGTGGAGGGTGAGTATTGTGTGTGATGTGGAGGGTGAGTATTGTGTGTGATGTGGAGGGTGAGTATTGTGTGTGATGTGGACGGTGTGTATTGTGTGTGATGTGGACGGTGAGTGTTGTGTGTGATGTGGACGGTGAGAGTTGGGGGTGTGAGATGGGGAGTCACAAACGTTGATGATGAGGGGTGCAGGGAGAGATATATATCAGGATGAGGGTTGCTGGGGCAGATATGAGGATGATGAGGGGTGCTGGGAGAGATTGAGGGGTGCTGGAGATATGAGGATGATGAGGTGCTGGGGGAGAGATGATGATTTTACCCGTGCCGCCCGAATCTGTATTCCTTGGAGCGGTTCGGCCCTTCTCACTTGACAAGTTGTGCAGGCCTGCCATATATGATCTCCATCTTGGTTCCTTTTTTCTATTCTCTTTCAATCCCAACTCCCCCCCCCCCCCCCGCCCCAACCACCCTAGCTTGTCTGTGTCTATGGATGGCACAGTGGCAATATAACTGCCTCTGGTGGTTGAACCACATTCAAATCTGTATCAGCTCTCCCTGTGACCTGGAGGCAAGTCACTTTATCCAAATGTCTCTCTAGCACCAAACATTTTGTTAGCTTTTCAGAGCTCTTTTCATGGACTCCTTGGGCTTCTGAAACATTCTATTCAGTCTTGCTTACATTGGAAGTGCTATGTAACAGATAAGTTATTTTATTATCCAGAGTGTTTTATTTATTTTTGTAACTGTACTGACTTTTATGAACTTTGTGCTTCACTTACTGTTGTTGTTTTCTCATTATTCCCTTAGATGTACCACCCTTCAGGTTTAATGACTCATTTAAAATGGCACTATGTATATATCTATATATCACACACACCGTATTAATGTTAACTTCCTTAGAAACATTCAATCAACCCCAAAGTAAAATTCTCCTGTGTTTGCCACTTGTGTAAAAATAAGTAAGTTTCTATCTTTGTGGGTCAGTGTAACTGTTATCTAGCACTTCTCTGTTCTTTCCCACGGTCTCCTTTAAAAAAAAAAAAAAAAAAAGTATTATGCTGCCATTATTAGCAAAGGAAAATGTAAAAACTGAAAAAATCTGGGTAAACTATATATGTATATGTATATTTATTTATGGTGGGTGAAAAAGGCGACAAAAAACCTCCACCGTTGGCATATAGCCAATAAAGAATATCACTTGTGAGCATATTCACATGTCTTAGGCCTTGGACATGCTTACCGCTGGCGTGCTGAGGCTCAGGGAAAGCGGGTGCTTTCCCTGGCCTTGCGGTTGCTTGTCCTGCTCGCCGTAAGGGGGCGGGCACGTCACTGGCCGGGGGCAGGCCAGTGATGTCACGGAGCTGGTTCGCCCTCATTGGGCGAACCGCTCACGTGACCGGTCTGTGCCGGCAAGCGGGGGGTATTTTAAATTCCTGCATACATACATGTGTGTGTATATGTGTATATATATATATATACACATATACATATACATATACATATACATATACATATACATATATATATATATATATATATATATATATATATATATATATTACAATGAAGGTCTGCGCTCGTGTGTGAATAGCCAGAAATATAGGGTATCTATAAATAGACTATTAGTGGATTATAAATATATAAACACAATATTAATGAATTAATATAATGATAAAATAATACAATATATCCTTAAATAATGAGATTAATTAATATACCAATAGTGCATAATGAATGTCTAATTAAAGCAACTAAAAAATACAATTTAAACAAAAAAATGTGTGGTGCTGTGAACTTTCCTTGATCTGCTGAATGCAGATAGTCCTCTAGAGTCCAACAAATAAGTCCAATAATTGGGGAGTAACAGTAGCACTATTAGGACCGACAGGCAGCTTCTTTAAAAGGGCACAACGACTTCCCTCTCCACCTGCATAGAAAGATATGAGAAAAAAAGCGCCAAATCCTAGTGCATTACTGTGCAAAAATCGATATATTTAATTCCCAAAAATCTCAATAAAAATGAACTCACAAACATAAAACATTTATAAGCATTGTATGAGTAATACTCATGCTCCTAGGACCAGGAAACGCTGCTTTGCTGCTGTAGTCCCTCCGTGACTCAACTGGAACAGAATGCTGCCTCCGTTGTTCACTACCTGCAGGAACTGACGTATCAGGCGCTCCACGATGGTCTCTCACCCGGTACACACCACCAGTTGATCTTTAGTTCCCACCGGGGACAGTTGATGCCGCGGACCAGCGGATGACGTCACGGGAATCGTCCAAGATACCGGACCGGTACAGATTCTCAGCAGTTCAAATAGCAAGCCTTGGAAAGTCCACTGCACACCTTCCCTACGCGTTTCATCCCCTGAAGAAGTCAGTCAATCTCACTTTTTTTACTCACCATAACTTAACTCAGTATTATATATAATATATTATATATATATATATACACATACATATATATACACATACATATATATACACACATATATATATATATATATATATATATATATATATATATATATATATATATATATATATATATATACACATACATATATATATATATATATATATATATATATATATATATATATATATATATATATAATAAATATATATAACGTACACGTTTACAAGTCTAATTACAAGAGATGAAAACCCTAAAGTATTTGGTTAAAGATTCAAAGTTTTTCACATTGCTATACGAATCACAAGAAAGTAATGTGTAGTCTACATTTAACGTGTGGAGCACGCCACATCATATGTATTTTGGTTATGTATATGTATGTATATGAGGAACTACCCTATACATTTTAGGAAACACATCCTTCACCCTTTCTTATACTCTGTCCATTGGTGCCCATTGCTAATCTACTTCAACCCTTGTAATTTACACCAACATACCTAGCTCTCTTAGTGATAGTTTTTCTGCCAGATGACTTGTTTCTAAAATAGCATGAAGATGTGGCTCCAAATAATTTTGGCTGATAGGTAAAATGCCACCCATAGACCAAGACAAAAGAAGCCTGTGATACAGCTGGGAAGAAAGTTGTGTGTGTGTCTGTCTGTCTGTATATCTATATCTATCTCCACCTTCTGTATATGTCAATTCGCAGGGGGAATTTACTTTGTTTCTAAACTAGTGTATAGCGTTTTCTACAACCTTCTCTCGTGTGTCACAAAATAGCAGTCTGCCAATGTGTGGTCACGTGAAAGCTAAACTGCCTTGTCATCTCCCAGTTATGTCTGACTTAGGACGCGACGCGCCTGTAGTGCCAGCGACTGGCGATGGGACGGGTGATGTCACCAGTCACCGCTAGCGAAAGTTAGATTTCGCTTTGCGGCTGCGTCGCGGGCTTCCGGGCATTTGATTTGTTCAGGGGCTGTCACATGAGGCGACAGCCCCTGAAAAATCAAATATTCCCGGCTTCCAAAGTCCGCGTTGCTCCGTCGCATTGCCGCCGTCGCGCTTACTCTAAGCGCACGCGGCGGCGGCAATGTATTTGTTTTTGGGCGTCGCCGTCGCCCGTCGCGGGCACTATATAGCCCTTATAAAGCCAACTGGAGACAGGATTTCTTTTCGATTCGGCAGAAAAGACATTCTGTTGCCTCAGACTCCTTTGCAGAAAGTACTACGTCAAGTCTTCTTAAGACGAACTTATGTGTGTTGGCCAACGGCTTTAATCTATATTTGGGAAAACTGAAAACCGCGTAATAGTTGTATTTTTGAATTTGCTTAAATCAGTAAAGCAAATATCTAAACTATACATTGTGAGTTTAATTTTTTCGTTAAAATATTTGGAGGGCGATAATTGTGATTTGGCCTTATATAACAGAAAATATATATTTGATGCTATGTATGTGTGTATCTATCGCACATGCCCTGTTTAACTCGTGTGATATTAATATCTTGCATCCTGAGTACGCCCTGCTCAATTTTTGTTAAAAAATGATTTTCTTAATCTCTAACTTCTGAGGTTACTACGGCAACATTTAGACTGAAGTTGGCTCTAGGGAGAGCTCCCATTTGACCCTCCCAGACACTATTTTTCAAATGCTTATCTCCTGGACCGATCATCTGATTCAAAATAATAAAAACTGTTGTAAAAGCCAAGAGGAGCTCTATTAAAGAAAGCACTGAAATAAAATGCAGCACTAATTGGCAACCAGCTCACTGCTGCTTTAATGGTCCACTCCCAGCTTAATCTACCTAATGCATGTTTTATGCATTATACTAGAAATCAATGACTGTCATTCCTTGAAAGCGATCAACAGGACAGGGTTTCAAAATGTCTCTTGGCCAATCAAGCTGTCTTAGGCTGGGTCCATGGTGAGCGCGCACTCGCGACCGTGCGCGTGACTTCACCCACGTTTTAGCTGCAGCGTTTTCTGGCCAGGGCAGACTTGATGGGGTGGCGTGTCGGGGGACGGGGGGTGGCCGTGATGTCACGGAGCTGGTTCGCCCTCATTGGGGCGTGACTTAGCCGTCGCACCGCAGAATCAAATGATCTGATTCTGCGCGCACAGGGTTGGTGCATGCGTGCATGGTCCATGCTCGCGATCATTGCCTTAAGGCATTGCGATCGTGCCACGCGCGCACTCCTACGCGTGGTCTTACTGACCATGGACGCGGCCGTAGAACTTGGTTGATTATTTGTTGCCCTGATAACCTCGTCTCCTGAGGGCTCAGGATGGAGATACCTGTAATATGACACTTTCGCTAATGCAGCTTCTAATCTAAGTCTGTTGATGTATAAATAATGTAGCAGTTCAATTTGCAGGGGTTTAGCTTTAACATTAGAGAGATGTCATCATGAGCAAGTCGAATTGAAAAATTGAACCAAGACCTAACTGCATATCATTATTTTGGTTAACTGTGGCACAAATACGGTAGTCAAGTAAATTGGGATTA
The DNA here is from genome assembly GCF_040206685.1 of Ascaphus truei. NCBI lineage: Eukaryota > Metazoa > Chordata > Amphibia > Anura > Ascaphidae > Ascaphus > Ascaphus truei. The sequence goes on from NC_134485.1 coordinate 163,336,862, forward strand.
AAGCCAGAATAAAACAGAATTTAGCAGGTCTTGGTTATTTCCAAGTTGGGTTGAAGCGGATTTGTAAATTTGAGTCATTCAATGATGCTAAACAATTTTAGGCTGTGATTATACCCAAAGCGGCCGCCGCGCGCCTAAAAATCTAATTGCAACAATCCAATGAATGTTTACATATTGCACATAGACAGGAACTGCACGGTGGCAGTCAGAAGAAGAGATCTTGGATTTTGTTTTGAGCAGGCGACGGCTGCGTCACGTGTGCGGTTCAGCCAATGAAGGCCACGCCTCCCTGTCCTTCAGCTGTCACCTGCCTGCAGTGCACATGCTGCTCGGACACTTCGCAAAGATGACGTCATGAGATTGCGCGCACCCCCAGTCGGAGCTAGTATAATCATAGCCTCCGATGGAGGGTTTCTGTTAATGAATTTCAGATATTATGTTACAACATGCACTTCTAGTATGATTTGGAATTTAATGATAAACCTAGGGGGCTTTTACTGTAGGTCAAGAGATCATTAAATCTGCATTTAAAGTTAATTTGTAAAGATTCAGGGAGAATATATAATGTTTATTTTATATGTGTATGCATACATGTCAATGGCTCTGCAAAGCTGTGGAGTGTTTTGATGCTTTTTCCTTTCTGAAAGAACAACCTGGTGATCCAAAGTTTAAAGGTTATTTTTTATTTTGTTTTTTTTTTGTTTTTTTCCTCCTCTTCCAGCGAGGCTGCTGATTGGTCGGTTTCTCAGCGCCAAGGTATATGATTGGGTGCCTTCCTGAGCTGGTGGTCTTCCTGATATTCCTTATGAGGAGTGGGTGTCTCTGACTGGTTTGGAGGTGCAGCCTCACTGCTTGTTGGAATTATTGAATTGATTTACCGAACTTCGCAATGGTAAAGATGAGTCCAGAGTAGTGAGTAGTGAGTAATGAGTCGTGAGACCTGTGTGTGTGTGTGTGTGCGTGGGTACTCCCCCCTCCCCCATTCAAATGTATTTTTCTTTTTTTTTAATGTACACTTTTTTCCTCATCATCATGGAGTGGGGGTTCGTTCCCCTAAGCTGGACAGTGTAATTGTTTTATCTCCATTGAGCTCCTGCTTACCGGCTTCTGTCATCAAAGCTTTCTTCCCACGGGCCAATTGGAAGTCACAATGTCACCAGATCATGGCATTGCAACTTACTATTGAATACCCCCAGTAGCAAGCTTTGATTTTTATTTAATTTTGCTGGTGTATAAAATGAGATCTCTCTGGAAGTGGAGAGAGCTACTACAAATGGCATGTTTCAACTCCAAGGGACCCCCAAGTTCTAATTCTGTATAAATGTATTTATTTATTTTTTAAATATGGGGATTGCTGTATTTTTTAGGCCAATTTAGTTACTACAACTTTTATATTTTTTATTTGACCTATTTATGTTCTGTTGTATTTATGGTTTAAGGAAAGGGTCTGCATCAAGAAAACAATATCTGTAGGCCATTCATTCCTCATACACTGAAAAGTTTCAGACTTTTTAAATGCAAATACTTGCCTCATTTTAAATACGACAAAATCACCAATATTGGCTAAAATAGTAACTCGTGAGTGAAGTCACTCATAAGCAGGGGAGCAAGGTTAAAATCCTAGTGTCTGCTCCTTGTGATCTTGGGCAAGTCACTTTACATCCGTGTGCCTCAGGCACCAAAACTAGATTGTGCGCTCCTACCTAATTGTCTAGCAATTTATTAGTAAACGTTTACATTTTGATCCAAAGTCTTTTAACAAAGGAGTCCATTGCATCTTGAGCAAAAAAATATTTCAAACAAAAGACCAGATCCTCCTACTAATTTGGGCTAAATATACTAGTGATGTTTACATTTAGAACCCAAGTCTGTGTAACAAAGGAGTCATTTTGTTGCATCTTTTGATGAAAACATGATTCAAGCCTGCCAACCTAGTCAATGTAGACTCCGTTTAGCAGGTACCTACACTGAATATATGTAATTTCTTATTGTCCTGTGGACTAAACTTGAAATATGTGAAAGTGCCCTGAAAGGGTTAAATGAAGCCTTTGCTTTGTGATTTAGTGCAATTAAAAACTGCCAAAGCCAGTATCAGAATTCCATTATTATAAAGGGGAACTGTGGGTGCACAAATACCTTGTGTGAAATATTAAAACATCTCTGTGTAAGTTTTATTATTTCACACTAGGGTATTTCTGCACCCACAGGTCACAGTAGGCTGGAAGATTTGCAAGGCCAGAGGCGAAGCCGAGGGACTTTTAACCCAGCCAGGGCATTATTGGCCAGTAATGCCCTGCAGGAATTATTACTATTGTACGGTAAATGTGGGCTTCTTTAAAAAAATAAGACACTTTTCGATAGTTCTATAGATTAAAATTGTAAATGCATTAAAGCACTTATATATACACTCACACTGCAGCTATCTATAGATATACACACATACTACAGCTCAACATACACTCAACACACTAGAGGTCCACGCACAAACAAACTCTCCCTCTCTGTCTTGTACGGAGCTTTGTGCAGGGTGGGGGAGGAGTCGGTGTCATGCTTCTGTCTTCTGTCCAATCACTTCCCCTGTCTGAGAGCTGCTCTGACGTGAGAGCCGATTGGCTGGAAATAAATACTTGGCAAGGTGCCAAATATTCTGGGCCATTACTGAATGAGTAATGCCCGGAATTTTAACCAATTAAAGTGCAGATATTTCAATAATGCCCCGAATTTGACAACTTAGCCTATAATTTCTTATTGGCTTATGTACTAAACATCTTCACTATTTCAAGATCAGGTAGCAGGTAGGCACTGCGAAAGTGACTAAAGGGTTAAATAAATGAAGCATTTCTGCTATTTGAGATTCATCGCCATTAAAATTGCCAAAAAAACAGAAATAAAATTCTCTTTGCATTATGAAGGGAAAGTTGATTCCACAAGTTTCTTAGAATTATGTATACAGGAGGGCCCGGGCATGCGGAGGGTTCTGTTCTAAAGGCCTGCCGCAAAGCGGAACCGGTGATTTTCGTGTGCCCTTCTACACATGTGCAACCTTGGCAAATCTCCCCCCCCCCCCCCCCATTCTGCGCATGTGCGGCCTCTAACTGGCCCGTTCTGTGTACGCGCAGACTTGGTACCGCCGTATGGATGGATCGCCAAAAAGCGGGGCCTTGCTACTTATTACTTTTCACTGTTTCAGTCATACACTTACCACCTTCTCTTGTAGAGCGATAACGTCAGACTACCAAATTGAAAAAGTGGTTTATACCTATTTGAGAATTGGCAAGGAGCTCCGAACCTGAAAGGAGGGGCCAGACACCTCCAAGCAAAACAATTTTAACAAAACAGAATTTGGCTGAAATGATAGTAAGCGTTTGCGTGCGTGCGTGCATGACGTTGCAGGTAGCGTAAGTGTTTTGTGTCTATAGGCCAAACGATGATGTGCGAGACTAGGTGTGGCCATGACATCACAAGGGTAGTTTTTTCCTGCCTCACTGTGATTGGCTCAGTGTCACGTGACACGGCAGGCGCTCAAAGTCAAATTTCTTTCTTTCCACAAAGCTGCCGCGCCAACGCTATATGCCGTGCGCGCGTCTGCACTAGGTACACTGTCATAGGGAGACAGGTATTTGTCATTGATGCGCACAAGCTTACTATAATACAGACCTTAGGTGAGCCTGCTACCTTCTCCTGAAATTGTGAAGACCTTTAGTCCGTAAGGCAATAAGATTGCCAGCTTGAGATTTTATAGGTAACCGTGTACAGAGCTTTCGAAACGTTAAAGGTCTCTTCATGTGTACTGTTACAGCACTTAATAGCTAAGGAATGTATATTGTTTTATTTATTTTTTCTCGTTTTACTTTTGTTAGTCTTGGTTTTTTGAAATGCATAGTTATACAATTTTCGGGGGCAAAACCTCTATAATTAACCACATTACAATTATCCATGAGCCAAAAAACCTCTCTGGGGCCTATTCTAATAGCTCCGAAGTGTCAATCCGCTTCTAAAGAGCCCGATCGTATTGCCAGGCTTTGCTATTTTGTAAGCACGTCTCACATCTCCAATCCGTCTCTGAAGGGCTTTTTTAGTAGCGGTTTGACTCTGGCTCTGCCAATCCGATCAGTTTGTCAAAAAAGGCTCTAACTTGCTTTTTTTGACGAAAATGGCAATTCTTGTAGCTCTGTTATGCAAACCGCTTCTAAAAACTCGCATTTTTTTCCACTGGCGAGATTAGTATTGCTTGAAATATGGGTTTGGCTGAGAGTCAGACTGGGGATGGAGTTAACACAACTTTAGGTCATTCCACTTCCAAAGCACGTACAATCCAGGCGTTTTGGCTGTTCAACCTTGCGGTTTGTCACTTTTGAATTTATTTTTTTATTTCATTAATTTTTTTGGAAGCGGTTTGCCATAGAGAATAACATATTTTATTTATTTTTACCTTTCATTCCGCTGCTTCTGAACATGCCAAACCGTGCGGTTTGGAAATTACCACTTCGGAGCTAAGAGAAAAGGACCCTTTGTCTCCAAGACGCACTCCACTAGTTTTTCAAGTGACCAATCGGATGAGAAAGACAAAGCCACATGAGTATTGTAATGTCATTTTCAATACTTTTTATGTTGGTTGCATGTATTGCATTACAATTCCCTTCAATTCTGTTCATTTTGTAAAGCACTACAAAAATAAGTGAGTTTTAGAGTGAAAAATTTACTTGGCTGTTGCAGATTCTGGAATAAAATCCGGAGCAGACAATCCTAGTGCTTCTTCGTGGCTTTTTGTAGGACGGATTTGTCTTGCAGACCGTGAATTGAGGAACGCAGCTATAGCATTTATTGAATCAACGTTATTAAGGCCACATAACAAGCCAAATGGTTCTAAATCTGTGAAGCCACATCACAGAGCAAATTGTTCTTCTAACACATCTCGAATGCAGTCATCTAATGCATCTGCATCATATTGTCATCCGTGTGATTTCCAGATAAACTCAGGGCCCTGTCATAAACGCCAATTTCTTCATGGCATATTAACCTTATAAAATTTTTGTTCTTTCTTGTTTTTCAGTTTTAGCCTAAGAATTACTGTAAATGTCACCTTCCACGGATGTCGAATTTCAACTATACTATTCTGGTCAATGGAAGGGGCTATTCAGAGTTTAATTTGAATTTGAGATTGCTTTTAGGAGTAAGGAGTTTTTAGAAATGCTTGAAAATGAACAGCTCCGTCATTGTTGTGTATATGCTCCTTGTACGATCAAAATGAAAGGGTTTACCACACTTTTTTTTTATTCTGCAACACGTGGTCAGATCATGAATGACGGCCAAATCGAAACTTCCAAAAATATACATTTAAGATTCATTCTACTGTACCTTTCACTCTGTGTGTATGTCTATAACTAAATATACATATATATGTCACACCCCATTGTACCACGCTCCAAAATATGTTGGCGCTTCACAAATAAAAAGTGTGTGTGTTTAAGTATCTCCTTGCCCGGATGGGCATTTTGTTGTATTCGATTCCTAGGAATCTGAAATCTGTAAGTCCTCCCTTCGAACACTGAGAAAAAAGTAATGGTACTGGATGGGTATTGTCCTTAATTTTGATAGAACGGATATGCTCGAGTATCCTTTGTTAAAGTGGCTAATTGTCCTTTCCACATATCCTATACCGCATCCGCACCATAGATGGTAGACCACAAATTTTGTGTTGCAGTTGATGAAGGTTGTGATAACATATTTTGATCTTATTTTTTTAACTTTTACAGATCTGGACGGAAAAGCAAAATCACAAGTTTTACAACTCCCACACGTTAAAAAAAAAAAAAAGCTTTCATCGGTAGTAAATGAATACAGTACATTTTCTAATCTAGAACTGTATAAACTGGGAGATCGATGCATCGCCAGTGTTTTTGCTTTTCCAATAGCAAATTTAGGACCCATTTTGACAAAAGGAGCCAATTCGGGATCCTGACCAAGGACTCCGCAGTGTTTCTGGATGATAGATCTAATTTGTGGAGCTTGTTTGCTAAACTGTGTCAACAGGGGAGTTTGTTTTCCCCGAAGTACACATATTGGACCTGGATGCATGACAATTATCTATGCTTGTTACTCTGATAGCAACCCTGATAGCAGCTTGCAGCTAACACTTTATGCTTGGTTTTCAAGGACTCACACTGCAGAAATGTATCCTGTTTCAATATGGACACTTGGATACTCTGTATCAGCATTCACAGTGCAGAGACATTGTAACATAATCTATACAGTTGTCATTTTTTTTTTAAAGTAACTGTAAGAGGACATGTGCAGAGGTTCGCAATGGAGACTGTTTTAAGGTGAAATTAAAATAAGACTTTATTGAGCCTGCCCCTTTAAACACAGCAAACATGTGAAAATCCACAAATAAAATCTGCTCCACTTTGGAGTATATTTACACTTGCAGTCCAGCCCTCTTAACTGCGTGTTTAGCCCAACAATTCACCAGCCCAAATCATAGACATCATTATATATATATATAGAGAGATATAGATAACAGTCTTATATGAAAAGTCTCATCTGTCGCTTGAAGTTGTAGGGGGGAGGCTTCTCTGTTCTCCTGGTGTCCACATCCTTGTGTGATAAGGCAATGTCTGGATCCAGGTTTAGAATCTTGTCCCCTTTGTCTTGTTGTCAGTTTGCAGCTCAAGACATCTGTTCGTGTGCAGTGTTTCCTTGGTCAGCCCCACGTCCCGTGTGAGACTAAGGAATTCCCTGGTCTTTCTGCTTCCTGGGTCAGCTCAACTCGGTGTGAGCTCAGGAAGAATCTCCTTCCTGTCTCAGGAGTGGCCTTTTCTCTAACAAACCTCCAATCAGCCAGGTGCTGGTCAATTAACCAGGACACTGCTGGATTAGAGGCAAGTTTTCTGAACAGGGATAAGTCCCCTGTTACACTAACATTTTTCACTTACCTTTTTGTCGATGCATTGTTGTGGGGAGATTCTTCAAAATTTCTTGTACATCTGTATGTGGAAACGTCAAGATTATTCACTTCAATTTATAACTTCAAGGTAAAGCATTTAAAAGTGCAAGTTTTACACACACTTTAAAAAAAAAAATTTGTTTACTGGGCTTTTGTTCCAAACTGGTACAGTCCTACAATGTTACTTTGCAAAGTTTCTCTGTCCTTATGATGATGGCAAATGCTATAGGTCTGGTGGAACCCTCGTACCTCTCGACATTGGTAGTGTCGTCATGGAATACAATCGGTGTTCCCAAACCTCTCCTAAGGCCCTGAGCCAGACCAGGCTTTTGAGCAATTATATTCACCTTAAACCTGGTGTGGTCGGTAGTGCCCGACGAGGGGATTGAAAACCATTGGACACTGACAGAAGAGCTCAGAGAGGACAGAAACTTATCGTGGAACATATAAAACCAGGATACCATTCACCCAGTAATGATAGCTTTATAATCAACATTTGGGATATCTAGACATGAATGAATGGGAAGTTGAACGCTACTCTTGCAGCTCATTATTCCAAAAGTTTGTTATTGGCAGACTGCAATTTTTCCATACTTATTAGAATCACAATCTGTTATCTTGCAGCCCAGCAGGCTTCTTAATGGCACATAGGCAATCTAGAAGGGGCTATCCTGCCAAGGATGATATAAACTAAGGACAATGGCATGTTGAACCCTTTGGGTACCCCAAGACATAGTTACTGTGTCATGGGGTCTAGCACACCAGGGGCCCCATGACACAGTGAGTATGTCATTTTTAGGAGATTTGTCTTTTCCCCAACTTTTGATCGTGTCCTGTGTTCTCGTGGAGCACAGGACATGATCTACAGTGAAGGGAAATTGATTGTAAGCTCTCCAGGACAGGGATTTCCTTTTCTATTTTCCGATCTTATTTGTTATTGTACTGTAATAGCCTGTACTATATTGTCGCTCTTGCCAAGTATAGCTATATACATACCCCCATGTGTGCGCACGCACACACACTTGCACGCGCACAAAAAGAAATCTGCTGGCACATCTTTTTCTATGCAAGATCTGCACCATACCGTAGCTAGTGAGAACCTCTATTTTGAATGGCCTTTTTATGACCTTGTATACGGTAGTTGCCATTCATACTTTGCTGCTTTGTTTGGAGTGCTGGAATAAGTTGGTGGCATGGGATTGAAAAGGCAAACTATTCAATTTCGTATGAACGTGCTGTCTCTTTGTATTCTGCTAGGTCCATGAATGTGAAAACTTCTGAATATGCACATTATTTATAAGGCTGCGCTTATAGTGCCCGTGACGTCGCCCGAAAACAAAACAATTGACTCCGTCGCCAGCGTTTATACTAAGCGCGACGGAGCGCCGGAAAATTGGTAGCGGGATAAATTTGATTTTTCAGAGGCTTCCGCCACCGCTGTCCACCGCGTTCCAGACAAGCTCGCTGCCCTCACCCCACTCGCTCCGACAATTGCATGTTTAAATGTAATTTTCGGGACCGTTACGCTGCCGAGACGGACTGCTCTGACGCGCTCTTTAAGATTGAAATAGTGATTCTCTCGTATAAATATTTTGAAATGGTTTCAATTTAAATGTAAACATGATTACTTGATGAGTAAATGTTGAGTTTAATGTAAAAATGAATAGTTCATTTTGTTTCCTTTCCTAGTTTGTTTGCGGGCTATGATCTCTGTTTACGAAAACACATTGGTCTGGTGAAAGGTATCACAATTGGCATAAAAAGAACCTTTGATTTATTTCATGGTACATTTTTTTTTTTTTTTTTTTAAACTGCACACAAAGTAGAAAAATGGGGATGAGATCTTGCGCAGTCTGGATATGTCAACATAGTTCTCTGTGGGAGAGACCTGTCCTAGTGTGTATTGATTTGTCTAACTTGATTGTTTTAAAGGCTGTGCTACGTTAGAGACGTGTCATGTCTCACTTTCATTTCTTTTTCACTTATCCTTTTTTTTTTATTTAGAGGCCTCTGAAAGGGGAAATGTTTGTCAAAGTATTTTATTTTACCCTTATCCCACCCTGTCCTTATCAGAGAACCATTAAAGATAAGGCGATGTGGGGAGAGGGGACTCTGGCTTTATAAGCTTGTGCTGGTCACACAGGGACATCACATAAAGGGAGCAGCCAGAGGAAATAAAACCCTTCCCAAGTCTAGGTTTAAAACGTGAATGGAAAATATTTATAGGTGTCAGATTTGGTACAAAAAATAAATGTAACAATCGCCCAAATGAGACCTCTTGTACATGTCACTGGGATTAGTTCACTTTTGTTCTTGGACGGATGGCCCCTTTAAGTGTTATGAAGTTCTAAATAAGCATCTGTAAACTTCTTCATAGTCCTTGTTTGGGCCTGGGTATGAAATAGGGATGTCTCCTATCCACGGAGCTGATGGGAACAAGATCAGACTGCCCATGTAACACTTCTGGAAAACCGCTGTATTTAAACCAGAAGTACGCCCTTTTAAAAAAAATATATGCTGTAATATGAGCCAGGGGTCATACAAAGCTGAACCACGCTATTCAGACCAACAGACGCCCCATTTCCTGAGTACTTTAATTTTGCTGTTTAAAATTAAACGAAAAATCAACAAAAATAACATAATTGAGAAAGTTTTAGAGGGCTAGAAGTGTGTAGACATATTCATTGATTTGTGCTGTGCATATTTATTTTCAGGGATGAGTACACTGACCCTGCATGTTAAATGTGTAGCTCAAGGTGCAATCTGTGATCTATAATGTATTTGAAAAACATTCGCGATGTCCTGTCTTAGCCAGCCTTTTTCAAGTTTTCACAGTGATCTTTTTGTTTAAATACGTTTCTTTGTACGGGAATAAATTGTTATGGCCAATGGACAAGGTTATATATAATTAAGGAGATTTGGTTTTCCTTTGTCCACTAAAAAGCTCTCACGAGCATTGTCCTACCCTTTTCTGTCTGTTTGCATTTCTTGGTTTGTTCGTATTTGGCATTATGGTTATGTAATTTGTTATTCTTTTCCCCCCTTACGTGACATACTGAGGGATATGATGGCGCTTTATAAATAAAATAATTATTGAGATCTGTTGCAGTTCACAAATGCAAACGCAGCAGAAGGAGATGCTTTGATATCTATCTCCCTAAATCAGTGTTTTTCATACAGGGTTCCTAGAAACCCTTGGGTTCCCCGGTATCCTTAAAGGGTTCCCTGCAATTTTCTGGTAATTTTAAAGTTGTATCAAGTACAAAATAATTTATAATGCGTCTGATCACGGAGTTGCCGTTAGAGCTGGTTGAGGGGTTCCTCAGAATTTCACTTGGGGGTTCCTTAACCCAGGGGTGCGCTAACTGGGGGGCGTGTTCCCCAGGGGGGGCGTGATATTTTTCTGGGGGGCGCGGGCGTTTGCAGAGGTCCCACGCTCTTCCCCCCCCCCCCAGGCATTTAAATTTAATGCTGAGGGATTGCGTGAGGCCTCTGCAACAATAAAACTTACTGTTATTCAGTCGCTGTGACGCGTCACCATGCACGCCGCGGGTTCATGTGACATCACATGCGGCAAATTACGCAACGGTCACGTGACCTAACGTCACGTGACCTCGCAGCGTCCTTTGACGCAGCTGCCAGGTAGAAGGGGGGTGCGCGAGTTCCGGAGCAGGCAGACGGGAGTGCAGCAGGAAAAGTTTGCGCTCCCCTGCAGGCTTAACCAAAAAAAGGTTGGAAACCACTGCCCTAAATAAAGAAATGCCTGCACATATCTACTTCTCTGAGCTGCAGATTTCACACACATCAGGTGCTCATGCAGTTATCAGTCTTGTGTTACCATGTCCTCTGTTTATTCATGAGCTCTATTGTAATCCTAACTGCTCAGGAGTTTTCTCTGTCACTTCAGGTTTTACCCAGGTGAGATGGGGTCTTTCCATTGCCAGCCTCACCCTTTCTGTCTAACTTTCTGGTGACTGTTAACCATTTTGCTGCCACGGAAATTTTAAGACTTTTGCAATAACCTTTTCAAACAATAATTTGTGCCCGTTTTGTGGCGAGTCCTAGTAACCCATACTTTTTTGGGGGGGTTTTCAGAACACAACTTTTATTTCATCCCAATGGGACTCAAAATGCTTCACAATTCCAGTATAGCGCGCGGTACACTGCACATAGGATTGTTATACCAGTCCCTGCTTACAATCTATGTTTTTGGTGCCTGAGGCACAGGGAGATAAAGGGACTTGGCCACGGTCACTAGGAGCTGACGCTAAGTTTGAAGCAGGGGACCGTGGTTTAAATCCTGGTGTTATTATCAGTCAGTGTCCTTACTCACTGACCCACTCCTCTCTGTTTAACTTTATTTTTTGTTTACATTTTTTTGCAAAGCATTATGGCTATCCAAATAGTCTGAATTGGCCACATTACGCAACTGTTATTTTGTGTACCTCAAGAAAATATACCATCCAATACATTTCCTTTTAGTTCTAATCTTTTTACATTAGAAAAGGGTGGTGTGGCCTAAAGTAGCGTTGGCTTTACACACCGCTATTTTATCGTGTGATTAAAGTAAGTAGCTAAACAATGATTCACCCATACACACCTTATATTTTCTGTAAGGAGGCCACCAGGTGTTTTCTGGGCTTGGTCTCCTTGATCGGTCATGCAAAGGCTGACTTATGTACATCGGCCGCTTTTTAGGACAGAGAAAATGACTCTTCTGCACCAGGTAAGTGTTGTATTTAGGTGCCCCTCCTCCAACCCCCCCTCCCAGCACCAGCAGACTTTTATCCTTACAAATATGATAGCCTAAATGGGGGAGGGCATGCATGTGTATGCAAAATGTTTTGGGAGTTGATTTTCACAATACCCCTTCAACAGTTTTATGCTCGCAAATATGGGAATACTGTTGATTGACCAAGAGTTTAACCCCTAACAATCATTGTTACCCAACTATTTGTAGGGATAAACATGTGTCTGGGCCCCTGCACTGAGAACCTCAATGATGAGGAGAATAACTTAATAAAATTAACTGTAAGCAAAGTTAACCCTTACCCATAAATTAATTTGTTTGGTCTGATATAGCAAGGGTCCTCAACTCCAATCCTTAACTTAAGAGTGCCAAAAATCCGCCATTTAAATTTCGCCAAAAGTCAGGGAAATTGACCCCGATTTTCCACAAAAAAAAGAACATCTGCATTTCCCTAATTCCACGGGCAGATATTTTTGCTACACTGCTTTAGTGGCAGTTGGTTCTAAACATGATGGGACAGTGGCCCCCAGGCAGGTATGCCTTCTGTGTACCACTTTGTCTCTTGGCATTGTTTGAAGTATGTGAGTATAAAGGCACAGACTCTGAAAACTATGACACTGTGAAAGGGGAGCCCAGTGTCTGCTTCTTGCGACTTAAAGCCAGTGATTTTATCTTCCCGTGCCTCACGCATCAACATTGGATTGAGAAAATGATATGTACAGCGGTGTGTGCATGGTCAGTGCTACTGTATATAAGAAAAAAATATTCTATGTTGAGCAATTCCAAAACGTATATGTAGACAGCAAGGATGGTGTTTTGTTGCGTAATTTGTGGAAGTGGTTTTGGAAAACGTTTTCAATTCACATCAAAGATCTGGTGTGTTGCCCTTCTTTTTCGCACTGGAGTGCAAGGATGATAATTGCTTGTACTTGTCGATCTGTAACTTGTTTGTTTACGAGACCAATGTTTGGTCATCTTACACAAGTACCATCTGTTTGAGATGGTCACGCAAGCGTTTTTAAATATATATATATACATATATACATACTGCTTTTTATGGATTTGTCCATGCATTACTGGAAGTGCTTACCTTAATGTTTTCAGGTAGCAATGTTGAATTATTTTTATTCAGATGTGAAGTTGTGGTTTCAAACAATACTATCTAAACTAGATATCCTGTTTTGTTTCTTTGTTTTCTATTGAAAGATCAAGATCTGTATTTGACAACTTAGAGATCAGAACTTAAAATATAAATTGAGCTTAAATGTCAATAACAGATGTGGGTTTTATTTAAAAGGTGTCACCTATATGCCAATGTTCTGTAGAACCACAGTAATTATTGAAGTGAAAATTCTTTGCTGGCACCTAGTACATTTTCATAGGGAAAAATGTCTGAAGGGGAGCGAAAATGTAACGGAAGTGACGTCATACTATGGTGCTAGCCAAGCATGCACAGCAGCGTCTGTCATGCGCATGTGCCGAAGTGGGCACCGCATCGCGCATGTCTGGTAGTAGCCGTCGTTTCGCGGAAGCGACTGTTGCCATGAGCATGCGCAGAAGTGGCCATTGCACATGCGTGGAAGGAGGTATGCACGGAAGTCGGCATCGCCGCGCAGAAGCATGCCATGCGCAGAAGCGCCTGGGGAGACACCTCCCCCCCCCCCCCCAAATGCTACAGTGTAATCAGCCTTTGACACCTTCCTTTGCTGAAAGGTATATGCAGGGATGGAGTAGAACCTGCATAACAGCAACAACTCTTAACAACATTTGCCAAAATCTGAAAAGCTTGCCAACATTTGTTTTCACGTTACTTGACCCTAACTTTAGATCACGTGGTTCTTTTGATACTATAATTTTTATGAAATTATCAAAAAAGTGGAAAAATTGAGGTGAAATTTAGCAACCTTTTAATAAAATTGGCAACATTTCCAGGAGTTCAAACTTTTACACAACATTAAAGAACAATGTGCAAAGCACTGTGGAAAACATTTGAATATCTCTACTTCCATAGCACATCTCTTCCTCCCCACTCTAATGGGCAGCTTGTCCCATGTACACCTGGGGAAGGGGGTGCGCACACACACCTACACACCTCCTAATGGGCAGCTTGTGTGCCATGTACATCTAGAGAAGGGGGCACACACACACATGCTCCATAAACAATAATCAGGATTAGTCATGTCAGGCTGAACTATTAACCAATTGCCGACCCATCCAAAAAAGAAAAAAAATCCACAACACCATACAAGTCATGTAATACTGTGCATTTTTCAACAACGATTTCTTACACTTCCTGAAAACTTAAAATACTGTTTAAAGCTGCATATCCATACAGAAAAATATCCCATTACATTTTTTTTTCTTATTACACGGACACAAAAATGTATTTCGCACCTTCAAGGTGGCTGTTTGAACTGACACCGTCACAAAGAAAAACATTTTGTTAACCAGGTAATAGCTTCCTTTTAAGAGTGAAATGTTTGGTTTACTGCAGAATTTCTGTAAGTTTTTTTTTTTAATGAGGTTCTGCAGAGCCCGAAACCTGTCACTGAAGTTTAGCTTCCTCTGTCAGAGTATTAATTTAGGCCTCGGGCATGCGCTGACCCGTGCTGAGGCGCGCTGACGCTCGGCAGTGAGCCCCTGCAGCCGCAATGAGAGCGGCTTTAGCAGGGGCTCGCACACGCTTCCGGAAGAGTGTGTCTTACCAAATTTTTAGTTTCTGCGCTCGCCGGAGCGCAGGGCCGGTCACGTGAGCGGTTCGCCCAATGAGGGCGAACCAGCTCCGTGACGTCACAGGCCCCCCCCCCACCCCCCCTCCCTCCGACACGCCCCCCGGACGGCGCGCTGTCTAAGGCCAGGGAAAGAACCTGCTTTCCCTCAGCGCACCTCTGCACGGCTGGCTCCACTATGCACTTAGCCTGAAAGGGGAGGAGAGAGATTGGCACCGTGCCAAAACAAAGACCTAATCGGGACATGGGACAAAAGGGGGCAGCTAAAGGATATTTCAGCCATTTAAAGTTTCTGCTTACTATGTTTACAGGCAAAGTTTATTTATTTATTTATTTTTTTAAGAATGCCTTTTAGGTTTCTTAATTTTTGTTGAAAGAAAAAAATAATTTTGTCCCAAAAAGAGTCACATCTTTAATGGGGGGGAAAAAGCTAGCAGAAAAGCCACACATTGCACTTTCCACCAAAAATTATCAAACCAATATGCAAGAAAAAGGTTTTTATTGAAGAAAAAATTAAAAATAAAAAGTATACCCATAGGTAGGGCATACTGTGTAAACACCGACATCAAAAAACAAGAGTCTACAGAAAAGAAAAATCTACCCAAAAGCAGGCAAACGTACTTAAACATATAATTACTAACAAGTAATCAAACATCCGACACCAGACAGGTGTCTGAAAGGATGGTGAAACCCTGCTGTCCTGATGACTGTATGTGGCGGGTAGGTGGCACGCTATGCACAAACTGAAGGTGAAAACCAGTTCAGGATCCACATGCGAAAGGTTTAATGCATAAAAATGGCAAAACTGTCCAGAGTTTCCGTCGCTGTTCACCATCCAGCTGCTGCAAACCGGTCACAAGCAGGTTACTGTCAGACACGCAGCATGATGATGTCAAAGCTCGTTTCACTCCCTTAATGTTACATTATCCAGGGGTTTCTATTGGGCCATGAAAGGTTTGCTTCCCAAAGTTTTAAAAGGCCTTACCAGAAGTGCTCACACAAAATATACAAAACAAAAAAATTATTAACCAACACAATTAGTTATAGGAGGTACAGGCAGTCCTCGTTTTACAACGCTTCGTTTTACAACGAATGGCTTATCCAACGCTATGCAATGCATACCTATATTCATTTTTACAACTCCAAAACGGCTTATCCAACGCTCTTACGACGCTTTGCAAAGTTGTTTGTGTATATAATATATATATTATACTATATTATACTATATAATATATTATATTTTTATATTCTATATTATTTTATATTATATATATAATACAGTATGTGCACTATATAATTTGTGTGTGCTGCATATCTTATTGTCTGCGTAAAATATTTTGTGTATTTTAGCATTAAAAATGTCTTCAGGAACGGAACCTTTCATTTTAACAGTGTTCCTATGGGAAAACGTGTTTAGCTTTACAACGTTTCGCTATCCAACGCCATTTTGAGTAACGCATTGTGTCGGATAACCGAGGACTGTCTGTATTGGTTATTTTATATAACCATTGAAAACATTTCCCTATTAGGGCCCTCGGGTCAAATTAATCACGGTATGGATTCACCTAGCTCTGTGTTGAGCACCTGTGGAGGAATTTTTGGAGATGTTTCTTGTTTGATGCATTCAAGTCATATCAATTTGTCCTAATTTATTATTGAGTTGTACATTAAGAGGACCTCAGCCAGTAGTGGATCAACAGGTTGCTTAACACAATTACACACAGGAAGTATGTTCAGTGTTTCAGTATCTTAATATATTTTCGATATGAAGTGAGATGAACTTTGCTGTAGCACCTGGCAATATCTAACCAGAGACTCGGAACATACAGTATTTATAAAAAGTAACTGAAATGATCCAGTATAATCCGCATATCGTATGCAAACAATTAAAAATGTTTGCAATGACTACAAATAATTCAGTCTTTCTAAAGTAACATCTTTAGTTCAGCTGGGTAACAGAGGCCTGCAAAGTATCTCACATCAGTAGCTGTGTTGTCTTTGGCTTTTCATTGACTGTTGGCCTGCTTTTGCACACACTCCTAATGTGTGCTTTTAGGAGGTTGGTTATTTGAGGCCATATCAAGATGACTATGTGATTAGAATAAAATCTCTCTTTACAGCTCATTTCATAACCCCTAGGGTGTACTTTTAACTTTTACAGTGCCACAGCATACTGGTGCATGGCGATATTTGCGAAGATTTTTGTTCATGTTGCTGCGGTTTGCTGCTGTGATTTTCTCTTCATTTTTAATGTCATGGAGCAGCAGGGTCATGAGATATACTGTACATATATGTATGTACGGTATGTATATGTGTGATTTTGACGCAATAGATTTTCTGGGAAGTGTTTAATCATTAATAATCATATTTTATGTAGTATCCCTAAAATAATTATTTTTTTTGCAGGGGTTGTTTTTGGCCAAATATTACATGCATCATCGTTTCAAATTGCTTTTTCTAACATGTTGGCTTACTCAAAAGAAGTGCGTGCGTGCGCATCTTTCCCTTTAGTTTATTTCTCAGTTTTTGCCATAGACTGTAACCTAGGTATTGCCTAATTAGACTTGGCATGCATGTCTGAGTCTCCAGTGATAATCCGTGGGTATGTGGCTTGATGACTGGGTGGCAGATGAACACAACTTTTATTTATTGTTGCATAAAATGTGTTGACTCGTTCAGAACTAGGTTTTTAAAAGTGTTTATAGAAGTGAAATAAACTTTTTGGAATATACAGTATACCAAGTTGTGTTATGCCATTGGATACCTGCCAATTTGTATCCACCTTCAGGTAGAGTTTGGCAATATATTGACATTTAAAGATACATATATTTTGGATTGTGAAGTATCTAATTGGCGTTAATCTCAAAAGTCTTTGATTTTATCAAAATCATATAAATCAAAATAAAATTTCAATGACAATGCAAACCCCCCCTTTTTTGTTTGTTATTACATTGACTATATTATAATATTCTATATAGAATTGATGTTATATGTTTACATACATACATACACCTTGCATTTTTTGCACTTCTCCGGTTTTTATTTGAAACTAGCTGAGAGACCCGGCGTTGCCCGGGATGTGAATCCCTAATAATTGTTTTTTTTTTGGGGGGGGGGGGTGAATCTTGAGTGGGTGGTGAATTTTTGGGGGGTGGGGGGGTGCATTTTTTATGGGTGGGTGGGGTGAAATTTGGTGGGGTGGGTGGGGGGTTGTGAATTTGGGGGTCGGGTGGGGGAGGTGAATTGTGGGTGGCTGGGTGTGGGGGGTGGGTGAGTCTTGTGTGAATCGTGGGTGGGTGTGATTTTTGGGTGGGGGTGGGCATGTGTGTGAAACTTGGGTGGGTGTGAGTTCCCCCCCCTGTCCCGGTGCCAGTGTTCAGACCAGCGTGATGTCACAGGGCCCCCTCCCCCCGTGCCGCCGTGGTGCAGACAGTAAGCGGCCTGCGGATCGGGCGGGAAGGCGGAGGGATATCGATTGTGTATCGTGAAGGCGTCCATTTTCCAACAGAGCACCCTGCTGAGCGCGGAGCGGGCGGAAGGCAGCCATTTTGTCAGAGACTCTTGAGCGCGGAGCTGGCGGGAAGGCTGAGGGAGTGTGGAGCGTGCAGGAAGGCGGACATTTTAATCGGGGAGCGTGGTGATGATGATGGGGACAGATGTATCGGGCGTGAAGGCGGCCGGAGTGGGCGGGAAGGCAGAGGGAGTGTGAAGGCGCCATGAGGTAAGGGGGGTGGACATCAGAGAGGTGGAGCGCCATTTTCTCACAGTAGCGGTGATGTTAGGGGTAAGCAGGGACATAGAGGAGCGTGCGGGATAGCAAGAAGGACAGTAAGGGGACTGCTGAGGTCGTCATTTGTGATAGCGTGGACGGGTAAAAGGGGGGTTGGACAGTAGAGGCAGTTTGTGTGATAAGTGGGTTAAACTTACCAAGGTTGGTGGGTGACACCGCAGGGGTGATCAAAGGGGTGTAGGGTGAGTCCTCGGGGAGAGAGTCTCCAGTTTAGGCTTCAGAGTCTTGTGTGACAGTCTCAGGGGGGGTATGGTGAGTCTGCAGGGGTGAGACTCTGTGGCTGTGTGTCTGTGTGTCACAGTGGAGTAGGTGTGTCCGTGATGTCAGCGTACCTCTTGGCCAAAGAGAGTCGTGGGGGAGGCGGGGCATGGGCGGGCGGACCGAGGGACCAATGAGAATCCCCACATCTACTAACAATCAAACAATTTTTTTGTGTGTGTGTGTGTGTGTGTGTGTGTGTGTGTGTGTGTATAAAATACATTTGCAAAATTTTTGCTATTTGCACTTCTATATTTGTACTCACTGGGAATTTCTCTAATATTACTGTTCCTTTTGTATATACACACACACACACACACACACACACACACACACACACACACACACACACACACACACACACACTACAGCCGCTGGAGAAGGTGTGTGACGCCGCCTCTGCGCATGCACGCAATTTAATGGCTGTTTCAGCGCATGCGCAGCCAGCAGCAACCAATTACGTTGCTTCCCTTTCACATTTTGGTCTACACGAAGGAGCTTTGTCCCATCATATTTACAAGGTGCCACTATAGAAGTTTCACTTCAAAAACTCTTATCATACTACTGTCAGTCAACCATGGGAGGAGTCATTGACCTTTTAGGGACAGTTGGTGACACACACTTTTTTAAGATGCAGCTGCTATGTAGAAGACATATATGCTAATGTGAAAGGGATCCCTGCCCCCATCATTCACTCTCCACCCCTCCATGCTAACAGCATCTTCCTTGCCTGGAGGATCATTTATACCCATTCCTCTTGATCTTTACCCTTCCATCCTCTGATGTTCAGCGATGGAAGTAAAAGTAACACTTTTAAATGGTAATAAATGTAAAAATTAAATAGTAGTGTTCGCTGGAGAAGTCTCATACTATTGCCCAACTCTACCTTCATGATTTTTTTTTTTTGGTGGAAGGGACAGGATGTTGTTTTTAAATAATAATAATAATAAAAAAATAATAATATATAGAATTAGAATCTCTCTCTCTCTCTCTCTCTCTCTCTCTCTCTCTCTCTCTCTCTCTCTCTCTCTCTCTCTCTCTCTCTCTAACGCTGCTAGTTATATGTAGCGCTTTACAGAGACATTTTGCAGGCACAGGTCCCTGCCCTGTGGAGCTTACAATCTATGTTTTTGGTGCCTGAGGCACAGGGAGATAAAGTGACTTGCCCAAGGTCACAAGGAGCCGACACCGGGAATTGAACCAGGCTCCACTGCTTCAAACTCTCAGTGCCAGTCAGTGTCTTTTACTCACTGAGTCTCTCTCTCTATCTATATTATCTATCTATATATATATATCTATCTCAAATGGAAATATACTGTATGCTCATTTGCATGTCTTAGGCAGGTCTGCAACCCCGCCTTTCACCATTATCACACAGCACTTCCACTGCAGCAAGGGATTTTGGGAAATGACATGCAAATGAGCACACAGTGCCACTTTTTGCTTCAAAAACCACTTTAAACATGGTTCCCTATAGGATAGATCTATGTGTATGAGTGTGTGTGAACAAAGAACAATAAGCGCAATGAAAATTGAATTATCAACACAATACAGTAGTTTTAACAGTGATACAATATATATTAGAGGAGTCACTTGAGGAACTAAATTGACTAGTGTTTATCACTATAATCCGGTCTCAGTTGATTATCTCAGGGACAGCATCACATCTTTGGCTACTTCTATTGGATCACCAGCGGATATTAATGACTTGGAGTAAGGAATAATTATAATAATCCAATGTGAGGCTGAAATGAATAGTCCTTAGATATGTGTATAGAAATATTTATTATACTCTTTTCCATATGAAATTAACTGTGTCCAATAGGTACAGATTGTCTTTTTAAAGACACTGATGTACATTGAGACTTTAATAATTCATACATAGAGATATCTATGATCCTCTCTCGCTGATTGCAATTAGCAATTTTATATTCTTGTGTTGACGAGTTATTTTTATTTTTATTTTTTTTCAACTTCAAATTTTTTATTGGGTTATACAGTTTGAACATTATAACACCGACCATTGTTTAACATTGTAATACCCACAAAGGCATTTCCCCCCCAGCTCTCACTACCGGGGGTTATGATCTATCACAGTCAACACTGGACAAACAACATTTACTCACAGGACTTGACAAACCTGACCGACATGACCAAGACAAGACAACAACGGGTGTATACAATGGGGGTCGGGGGGTGGATTCATCGGTTAGATCCAGGGTCGGCAGGCATCTGCCTATTTAGTTGTGGCTCTCCGAACGCCGCCTGTGTGGTTGCTTTCTCACCTCTCTTGATGTAAGGAAGGGTCCTACCTGTCTCGTAGCTAAGTTGTCGTAAGTCCTGCTCGGTCACCAGAGAACGCATCTATAGTTATTATTGCAGAATTGCGCTGGTATCCAGCCCAGGGATGTCTGTCTGGGCGATCCATGGCGCCCATACTTTTAGGAAATTGAGGCCAGTGTCGTTGACCCAGCTCGTCAACTGTTCCATCTGGCAGACGTGCCAAATTCTATTTCGAATTCTGGGGATTACTGTTTCCACACCGCTGTGATCTCGCACCTGGTGGCGGTCGCAAAATGTGCAACCAGTTTGTGTGCCGACTTTGGCAATCCCTGGATCCATCTGCCCAGGAGGAACAGCCACGGGTCCAGGGGGATCTCCAAGTTGAGAATCCTTTGTATCCATTCTCTAATGTCTTCCCAAATCGGGACCACCTTAGGGCAGGACCACAGCATGTGTAGTAAGTCAGCGACCCCCGCACTGCTTCGGGCAGAGCGGGGAGTATCCGCAGACGAATTTAGACAGTTTCAATGGCTTGTGGTACCAGCGCATAAGGACCTTATATGCGTTCTCATTTAACGTTGAGCAGATGGAGCTTTTGGCTGCCGCTTGTAAGATGCCCAGTCTTCGTCCTCTAGAGTCTCCCCTAGGTCTGTCTCCCATTTTGTCATGTAGTTCAGTCGGGATTCCTCTGGTCCTTCAGGACAGACTACTTCCCTGTACATTCTAGAGGTAAGTCCCCTTGTGTCAGTGTCTCTAGAACACAGCTGCTCGAAATTTGTCCTTGCAGGTCGGATTGGGAATTTATTGTAAAATGCTCTGATCTGGAGGTAACGAAATAGTTCGGTATTTGGCAAGCCTTTCTCTGATTTAATTTGTGTGAAAGTTTTAAGGAATTTCCTCCCCTCCAGATCTTTCAGTCGCTTATATCCTGACTGTGTTCAGTTTAGGAAATGGTGATTGCTGGTCATCCCCGGAGCGAAATCCGGGTTGTTTAATAACGGGGTCATCAAGGAGAGCTTAATGTTTAAATTTTGTATTCCCCCATACCGCTAGAGAGTTCACCACAGCCTGCAGCAGCATCCTCACTGTGTTACCACATCGTTTTGGTAGCCAGATTAAATTGTGCAGCTTGACTGGTGCACAGCAGTCTCTCCAGTGCCACCCATCTCCGCAGAGACGGGTCTGAATGCCACTGGCTAATTTGGCATAATTGCGCTGCTTTATAATACGCCATCAAGCAAGGTACCGCTAATCCTCCTCTAATCGTTGGCCTTGTTAAGATGCCTTTCGCAATTCGCGGGCTCTTGTTGTGCCATATAAATTTCATGATTCTAGTCTGTAAGGCGAGGATGTCAGCCCGAACCAAGGGTATCGGCAGGGCCTGGAACAAATAAAGCACCTTTGGCAGGAGATTCATTTTAATGCTATGGATTCTTCCGAACCAGGAAATGCCATACCCTGCCCACACCCTAAGATCCTCCCTCAGAGTCTGAAACAGCCTGGGGTAGTTTGCTTTATATAGGGAATTATAGTCCTTAGTGATGTATATTCCCAAGTATTTGATAGAGGAGGCTTGCCACTTGAAATTAAAGTTTAGCTCGATTAGTTTCTCTACCCGTCTTGGTAGGTTTATGTTGAGGGCTTCAGATTTTGGTCTGGTTAATTTTGAACCCCGAAATTTGATTAAACTTTCCCAGGATCTCAGACATTGGGCACAGAGGTAAGAGGTGTTCACAAAGTCAGGATCACATCATCTGCGTATAGCGCCACCCTGTGGGACTGGTCCCCTACATCTATCCCTGCTGTATCGGGGCTGAGGCGGATGTGCGCCGCCAAGGATTCTATGCATAGGGCAAACAACAACGGGGACAGGGGGCACCCCTGTCGCGTCCCACTACAGATTTTAAATTGTTCCGAGGGGTAGCCCTTGCCGTGGGGCTGCTATATAGGGCTAATATGGCTTCCAAGACACGTCCTTCAAAACCGAATGCCCCTAATGTTGCTCTCAGATAGGTCCAGTCTATCCTATCGAAGGCTTTCTCTGCATCCAGACTTGGTATCATAGACGGGATTTTCTTTTTTTTTGGCCAAATCAATCAAATCTATTATCCATCTAGTGTTGTCTGCTGCCTGCCTTCCTCCGATAAATCCTACTTGATCTGGGTGGATCAACCTGGGCAGGATGATACCCACCCTGTTAGCTAGTAGTTTAGAAAAGATTTTTACGTCAGAATTGATCAGGGAAATGGGCCGATAGCTCTTACAGTCTACCGGGTCCTTGCCTGGTTTGTGGATCAGAGAGATTGAGGCCTGGAGCATTTGGGTTGGGAAGGAGCCCCCTGCGAGGATTTCGTTAAATAATTTCAAGAGATGTGGCGCTAGTATTTTAAGATATTTTTTATATATAAATTTGAAAAGCCATCTGGCCCTGGGGCTTTGGCTGGTTTGAGGGATTTTATTACCTCGGATAACTCCTCGATTGTAAAGTCCCCATGTAGTGTCTCCTTCTCCACTCTACCCAATTTGGGAAGCTGTGCCTCTTTTAGGAATTTCTTTAATTTCTCTCCTGTTTTTTGTGTGTGGCTGACCTTATCTCCATCGTAGAGAATCTCGTAGTATTGTTTAAATTCCTCTACTATTCGTCTAGGATTGGAGGTAAGGCCCCCCCCCTTCGTTCAAATTGATGTGATACTATAATTAGGTAGCCTGTTACGTAATTTGTTGGCAAGTAAGGTATCTGGCTTGTTGGCCTTATCATAGAACTTACGCTTAGACCAGGCCAACTCCCTCTCGGCCCTGGAGGTTAGCAACAGATTGAGTTTAATTTGTGTCAGTGAGCTCTTTCAGGGTGTCTCCCTGTTTATTGACTATATGAAGTGCGGAGAGGTGTGCTAGTCTCTCTCGCAATTCCTTTATCTGAGCCTCCTTTGCTCTCTTCGTCTTTGCTGCTAGATTCATTAGGAGTCCCCTCAGGGTCGCCTTATGAGCTTCCCAGAGCGTGGAATGTGCAGACATACTTCCGGTATTGAGCTCGAAATATTCCTTGATTTTATCTCCTATTTCCCGTTCCGATATTGGATTTTTCAGTAGCAGCTCATTTAATTTCCAATTCGCTCCGGGCCTGTCCAGCAACCGTAATGTGCACCGCAGCTCTATTGGTGCGTGGTCCGACCATAAAATATCATGGATCCCTGAGTAGGAGACCACGGGAACCCGCCTTATGAGAGATCAGGAAGTAATCTATCCTACTGTACCTGTCGTGAGGGTGCGAAAAGAAGATGTATTCTCTCGTTGTGGGGTGTTGCTCCCTCCATATATCTATTAACTGACAGTCTCTTAATCCTTGTGTTATGTTTAGTACGTCATGTGTCTGTGGTTGGTTAGTCCCCGTGCATCTGTCCAGGTCTGGGTCTAATGTTCTATTGAGATCTCCTGCCAGTAGCACACAACCTTGTGCTATTTTATGTAGCGTAGCAAAAAATTTTGTGAAGAACTGCGGGGTTTGTTCACACGGGGCATATATAGAGACTAAAGTGACCTCTTGATTGTGTATCGTACCAATTACTATGACGTATCGCCCTTCGGTGTCTACATGGGTCTTAACCACCTGTAAGGGTAGTCTATTGTGGACTAAGATGGCCACTCCCCTTTTCTTAGCCGCGGCTGAGGCCAGGAAGACTGATCTGAAGTGTTTATCTAAATATTTTGGGTGGTTGTGCTGGGAGAAGTGTGTTTCCTGAATGAAAACAATATCCGCTTTTTTGCGTTTGTAATCCCGGAAAGCAATCCTACGTTTAATGGGGTTGTTAAATCCTTTAACGTTGTGCGATATAAGGACCAATTCGTTACTCATCTGAGTGGCGGTGTGAACCCTCGTCCAATAGAAGCGTTGCTTTCGTCTCTGCTGCTGTCCCTCTCAGGTACAGGTCCCTGTCTTCTCTTGGGAACCCTCGGATCTCTTTGGCCGGTGACACCTGTGGGCTGGGAGGAAACATAAGGGAAACCTGGGGGGAGACACATAAACATCTACAGAAAGAACCAACATTTAAAGTCCTCGGAACCGTGGCCCCGGCATCTTGGTACCCAGTCCATCGCCTTTGGGCTCTGGGGAGACGCTGCGTGGAGCCAACCTCCAACTCTCCTCCCCCAACCCCCCCCTTCTCCCAAAGGACTTTGCTGGAGCTTCCAGGCTCCAGCCCCTGGCCCATGTGGACTGCAGAGCAGGCTCGTCCCCTGTAGCCCCTGCCCCGCTCTTAACTGTTTTGAACTATCCAAACCTCTATGAACTGCAACTGCTGCTCTAACCTTTAACCTGTACTGCTCCTAGTATCCTTGTCAGGGTTTTATAACTTGCCCCTGCCTCCTAGCCTCCCCCTCCAGTCCGAACGACATCTCCCTCTGCCCACTGACCCCCCTCCCCGTAGTCTCCTGCCCCTCTCAGCTCTGCCGTTGCCCTTTCTGTAGTGTGGCGGCATGTCTCCTTCCTTACTCTGCCTCTCTGCTTTACACCCCTACTCCAGGGAGCCCATCTACGTGGTTTCTTCACATCCCGCGTCACTCTTCCGTCCTTTCCCCGCCTCTACCCCTCTCCCTCTTCCCGACTCTAGACTTCCCTACGTGACCCCCTTCTTACTCACTTGCTATGTACCCTTGCATCTACGTTCCTCGCCCTCCTCAACTTCCCTCCGTCTCTCTAACACTTGCATTTCCATCTCTCCCGTCGCTGCTTAACTTTTCTCTATCCTCTCTTTTTCGGCTCACTTTCGACACTTGCTTGTTCTCTAACCTTCACTCTAACTGCTCCCTGCTATCTCCCTTTTTCCTCTACTTTCGCTTCCCATCTGCTTTCTTCCTGCATGTTCTCTCTTTCACTTTACTACCTCCCTTTTGCTGCCTGCCTCCACTGCTTCCTTTTTACCCTTACATCTACTTCTATCACTTCCTCCATCCGTTCTGCTCCTCTTCCTTATCTTCCTTTCTTACTAACCTCCCCCTACCTTACGTCAACTTCTTCTTTTCCTTCCCTGTCTTTCTCGTTATTGACCCTCATCCCGGTTTTCCTCCCCCCTTTCGGCTCCCCGTTATCCTCCTCCCCGGACGCTGGGCTGCTCTTCGTTGTTACCCCCTCTGAGCCCGGTGTCCGCGGCTTTTCAGCCCCCCCCCCCGGATGTTCTGATGCTGGTCCGCTCCAGCCCTCCTCCGGTCCGGTGTCCGCTGTGGCGGTCTCTTTCCCTGTCGCTGCTCTGTAATGTCTGCCGACGTCCACTCCGCCCCAACCAAGATGGCCGCCCGCTCACTTCCGTCTGAGGTCCCCGGACATCCGGCAGCCGCCATTTTGGGATCGTCTTCGCGCCAGTGCGGGTGCATTCGCGCGCTCACCTACCGTCTGTCATGGACTTCCTGCTCCTGCGTTCCAGCTTGGTTCTCTGGTCTCCTCGTGGCTGCCACCATCTTTGGGCCTCGTGTACTGGACTCTCAGGTGAGTGGATCTCATTTTGCAGGCGTCGCCGAAAGGGTTTTCTCTCCACAGTATTTTCTTCCGTGGGACCGATTCTTTTATTTCCATATTGTTTGTCCACCTCAGCTCCCGACGTACATGCTGTCCGCTCGGCCATGCTTAACTTGAGCTGGTGGGGGATCGTGGCACAACAGAACAAAACTTAACCATAACTGATCGAACTTGTGAGAGTACTTTTGACTTAGGGTTCCCTTGCCTTCCAACCCTCAGCGTTTATCCGTGGGAGACCGGGGAGCGTGCCCCACCGTTGACCAGCTAGGGCCCGGGGCCTCTTCCATGTCCTCTTCCATGTCCTCTTCCATGTCCTCTTCCATGTCCTCGCTAGTGGTCGGGTCCCACTTGAGACCCAGCTTCTGAAGGAATGCCTCCCCCTCCCCTAGCTCTCTCATGGAGATGGGTCTCCCATTTCTGCTCACGAGCAACCCGAAAGGAAAGGTCCATCGATACCGTATGTTTTTCTCCCTGAGGATCTTCGTGATCGGGATTAGTGTTCTGCGCCGCATCAGGGTCGTGGGGGACAAATCCTGGAAAATAATCATTTTGGCCCCTTCGAATTAGATCGCTGGGATGGATCGGGTCTTTTGTAGGATGGCCTCTGTAGTGCTATAGTAGTGCATCCGCACTATTATGTCCCTCGGCTATTCCGTCTGCATGGGCCTGGATCTTAGAGCCCTATGGCAAAGTTCCATCTCCAGTCTCTCCTTTGGCGTCTCAGGCAGCAGTACCCCCAGCCATCGTAGCACAAAGTCCTCACAGTCCCCTACTGCCTCGGGAACTCCCCTGATCCGAATATTATTACGCCGATCCCTATTTTCGGCATCTTCTTGTTTCTCCCTCAGTTCATTTATTTGTGTTTGTAGCTCTGCTGTTTTTCTTTCGTTCCTTTTGGTGGCTTTCGTGGTGAGGTCAAGTTGCGTCTCCACCTGTCCCGTACGCTCCCCGAGCCTGCCAACTTCTCTCCCCAGTTCTTTCATTTCAGCCTGTAGTAGTGTCTTTAAATCCTTGTACAGGCGGTTGAAGTCACAGATCCTTACAGGTAGCAGCTCAGGGTTGTCGCTTTCCTCCCCCCCTCCCTCCCGTTCCGAATCAGAGCCCTGATTCGAAATCGGCGCCATTGCAGAGTCTGCCTTGCTGCTTTTGGTGCTGCCAAAATATTCGGGGAGCCCCTTTTTCCTCGGGGTTTTGACCTGCTTTTTTGACATCCTGGTATCTTGCTTGAGTACTTAGAGTTGTTTCCCTGCTTTTTTGTTGATTTTTGAGGTTTATTTTTATCACTGTCTATGAGCGGGGCACAGAGCACTCAGATCACACGACCATACTCTGCCGTCGCGCATGCGCCTTCATTGACGAGTTATTTTAATAAATATTTCGGCCCTGAGAGAGACCCACACAGGTCACAACTATGGCTATTTGTTATTTAATAAAGGTACATTTCTACTTCTACCAACCTTTTATTTTTTGTTTTACTTATTAAACAAAAATTGCATTCTTTATAGCAGAGGTTCCCCACTCCAGTCCTCAAACACACATGGCACTGCATTGCCATGATATAGTGAGCCATTTAAAGTGAGCTTTTAAGTGACAAGTTATAGTTAGAATATAGTTAATATACTTACTTTCTTCATGCAAGACCAATAACCTCAGCTGGTATGACATGGATCTAATTGCATTCTCTTCACAGGTATGTTCCTGATGTGCAAGTCCTGTTTAAAAGATTGACTCTGGCCTTTAGCATTGATATAAGTATGTCCCTGATGTGCAAGTCCTGTTTAAAAGATTGACTCTGGCCTTTAGCATTGATATAAGTTAGTATGTTTGAATATCAAAAGGTGTTTTTTTTAATTTTTTTCCCCACCTCTTAACTCTGTGCTGTTAATTGACCAACTGGAACAAGCTGATTTATTGGGGAGGGGGAGGGTCATGTGACTGCTTTAGCTGTATAAAACTAATACCCCTCCTGCATTTAGCAGGCACTGCATTGCCATGATATAGTGAGCTTTTAAGTGACAAGTTATAGATAGACTATACTTTGATTAGAGGTGACTGGTGACTGCATCTTTCTGCAAACTCTTTTACTCAAGACAACAAACGGTAAGCTATTCAGATCACACTATGATCCCATTCTTGCTAACCTGCATATTTTAACCCCCCACCCCTTTACAACTTGTTTCACTGCAGCCTCTCCCAAAACTGACTGCAAAATACAGTGAAACCCTGAACTGACTCTAGCATTGCAATGCACCAAAACATTTGACAAGGAACAGGCACACCCCTGCGGTTTAGTCTGCACACACTCACTTTGTTCACAACAGCTCCTTGCAGCACTGGCTACCTCTGGCATAATGAACCTGCTATGTATCTTAACTTTTTTCTTTCTCCTGGCCTCATGGAGATGTTACTCCCTCTATCCACTACAAACTCCTCCATCCTGGCCCACACCCAACATCACCATACACCCTGGACTACTCAAAAGCCTTGCACTATCTACTGAATGTTGGTGGAGAACTCTAAAAAGCAGCACACCAACCACTGCTCACTCTAATGGCAAACACCACAAATTTACAACTTCCAAACAACTACCCAAATTCCTACTCGTACTGTTACTCTCTTTAGCAGGTGATATTGAACCTAACCCAGGTCCTCCCATTTCAGCTCTGTCCCATGCCCCTGAGAATTCCACTTTTAAATTCCAAAAAGGGCTATCTGTCGCTCATATAAACATCCGGAGCCTGCTGCCCAAACTGGACGAACTAAGGGCACGGTGCCTTATGCATAAACCCAAAGCCATCGTTCTTACAGAAACATGGCTAACCCCTAAAACCCCTGATGCAAATATCGCCATTCAGGGATACTCCATTTTTAGGAGAGATAGGTCAAAGAGAGGAGGAGAGGTATTATTTTATATTGCAGACACCGTACAATTTACACTGTTAAATTGCCCCCAAAGTCCACCCTCTTTTGAAATTCTAGTTGGCAAAATCTGCCTCACCTTTTCTAAGCCCATCTTGCTTGCTGGCATCTACCGCCCCCCCTAAAGCCCCTCTATAATCCCTGACTGATATCACCCAATTTCTTGGCTCCATTTCATCTCTGAATGAGAAGAGTGAGCTGCTAGTTCTTGGGGATTTCAACTACAATTGGCTTGACCCTAAAAACCACAAAATCCAGATACAACTCAAGTCACTTAACCTATCACAACTCATTTCCCAACCCACACGGATAAACCTGAAATCGCATAACCATTCCTTGCTAGACTGGATTCTCTCCTCAAACCCCAGCAGAATCCAATCCTCTGGCATCCTTCCTGACATTTTCAGTGACCATGCAATAGTGTACTGTGTAAGGAAAATTAAACCGCCCCATTCAAGCCCTAAAGTTCTCCTCACTAGAACATTTAAAAACTTTAACCCACAACAGTTTGTGGATGACCTTACCAACTGCCCATGGCACAGAATCGATTTAATTCCCGACCCTGATTCTGCGCTCGACTATTTCCATTCCGAGTTCTTAAAACTCTGCGATACCCATGCTCCACTACGCAAAATAAGGGTACGTGGGGCCCACCTTCCATGGATTACAACTGACCTTATTGCACTCTACCAGCTCAGGGATACCTTGTGGAAAAGCTACAAAGTAACTGGCACTACCAAGGAACTCAATCACTACAGATGCCTGCGGAACATGTGCACAAGGCAAACAAGGCACGCAAAAGCACAATATTACTCTGACAATCTCCACCAAAATACATCAAACCCAGCTAACTTCTGGAAGGTTATCAACAATATATTCCAGCCTCCTAACCATCAACATTCAAGTAATATCACTAAGGGGGATATTACTCTGACAAACCCCACTGACATTGCAAATGCATTCAATGATTACTTTGTGGGGTGTGCCACTAAATTATTAGCGAAACGCAGCCCAAACCACAAACCTGAATCTCATCCTGGGAGTACCCCTATAGTCCCACCCCCTCCCAACACTGGCCACAATTTTCAATTTGGCCGAGTATCTGAAGAGGAGATTATACAAGCGCTCCTCAAATTAAAACTAAGCAGCCAATGTGGACCTGACTTACTACAATCTAGGTTCCTACGACTTGGTGCCCCAGCCATTGCCAAACCAATTGCGTCCATAGTCAACTCTATCCTGTCTGCAGGCCACATCCCTAAGACCTGGAAAACTGCCAGAGTTGTCCCAATCTTCAAAAGTGGGGACAAAAACACTGTTTCAAACTACAGGCCAATTTCACTTCTCCCAATTCTATCCAAAGTCATGGAAAAATGTGTCCACTCCCAATTAAGCGATTTCTATACCAAGACAAATTTCCCTAGCCAATTCCAATCTGGATTTCGTCCCAAACACTCCACCGTAACTACCCTGCTAAAAGTTTGCAATGAAATCCAGTGTGGAATGGAACGGGGACAACTCACTGGTGCAGTATTCCTAGATTTTGCAAAGGCTTTTGACACAGTTGATCATGCTATCCTGCTTAACAAACTCCAGAGCTCTGGAATAGGGAAGCATGCTTTAAACTGGTTTCAGTCCTACCTATCAGGAAGATCCCAACATGTGTCCATCTCAGGCTCTAACTTCAACCCCCTGGATATCACCTGTGGGGCCCCTACTCTTCTCAGTGTTCATTAATGATCTTCCCACAGCTTGTAAGGAAGCCTCAATACACATGTATGCAGATGACACAATCGTATATGCACACAGCCATAGCCTCTCTGACCTTCAACACATACTTCAGTCTGACTTTTTGAGACTCGAAAACTGGATTTCCCAAAACAAACTGTTTTTAAACACTGACAAGACTAACAATGGTATTTGGGACCAAGACTAAATTTTTAAAGCTTCCAGTGACTGAGCTCCTGATTAGAACCAACGCTAACACCACCCTAACCCCTGTCACTATTTTTAAATACCTGGGCTTATGGTTTGACTCCCATTCGGGATACACATTGATACCCTGAAAACCAAGACCTATGCCAAACTAGGGGTACTTTACAGGAACAAATCCTCCCTATGTCTGCTGGTCAGAAAGCGTATCGCACAGCAGATGCTAATGCCAATTATTGACTATGGAGACATAGTATATGGCTCGGCACCTCAAACCCACCTTAGCAAACTTGACACCCTCTACAATTCAATTTGTCGTTTTGTTCTCCAATGCAACTACAACACACATCACTGCGAAATGCTCAAAGAACTAGATTGGTCATCACTAGAGTCTAGGCGCAAAGTTCACCTTTCCTGTCTTGCCTTTAAATTCTTCATGGGCAAGCTACCCAGCTATCTGAACAAGCTCCTCACCCCTACCACTTGCAGCACTTATCACCTGAGATCAGACTCCAAAAGACTGTTCATGGTCCCAAGGCTCAACAAAGTATCCGGACGTTCCTCCTTCTCTCACCGTGCACCCCAAAACTGGAACAACCTACCAGAGACTCTCACATCCACCACCAGTTTAAGTTCTTTCAAATCTAAGGCTTGGCTCAAGTGGGGCTGAGTTACCCTAGGAAGAAAGGAGTAGAAACCGTGCTGAAGCAGGGACATCTGCTCCAAAGGACTGACAGATCAGCAAAAACACTTTATTGTTGTATGCAGAGACTGTGTTGCATGTTTGCATATGCCAGGGCATGTTTTTTCTTGGGAACCAGCTTAGCTGGCCATGCAGTTAGTGAGGGTGAAAGCTATGATGTAGTTGGCTTTCCCTAAAGGGAATAGGTGTTATTTTTATGTGTTATGATTTAAAGCAGGGGTGAGCAAACTTTTTATGCCGAGCCCCCCTTTTCATCCATGAAATTTCTCGGGGCCCCCCCCTGCCTGATGTAATCAAAATCACATGAAATAAAAAAACCTCTATTAAACGGTATACAATGTAAATACAAATATGTCTAAATACTTACATATTTCAACAGCTCGCGCTTGCAAAATTAGGCTGCGTCCATTGCTGCCGCTGAGAGCGGTGACATCACCAACTCTCCAAGCATGAGCACAGGGTGTCCTGCATAATTTTGCAAGCACGAGCGGGGGGGCGTGGATCGGGGCTATTTTTGTGTGTAGTTGTGTGTGTATTGACTGCGGCTGAGCACGCTTCAAAGTCAATTTTGTTTGCCTTCCGAAGCGCCAAGCTTGGGAGAGCGTACGTGCACAAAGGCATTCATCCACCTCTGTGCTACCTCCCTTCCCTCTCTCTCCCCCCCACCTCTTTATTTTCCCTTCCCCCTCCCTTTTTTCCTTCTCCCATTTGCCTTTTTATTCTCCCTGTTCTTTGGCTTGCTGTCGCCAATATCATCCAAACTCTTACCTACAGTATTATGTATTTTTTTTTCTTCTGTTTTCAATGTTGTGTTTTCACTTTATTTTTAATTATTTCTGTACATGCATAGTATGATTGATATAGTGGCAGCCTACCCTTTCACTTGCAGAGGATCGCAGCGAAGCAGGTTCCCAGCGGAGGAGAGCAGGAACACAGTGCTATTGCAGGGTAGACACCGGAAGGAGGGACGTTTGACATCACAGCGCTCGGGCATGCTCCTCCCCCGTACTTCCGAAGCCCCCACGTGTGCACACAATCACGTGGCCGCCACCTGCACTATCCTGTTAGGCTGCCTGCCCGCCCGCGCACCGCTTCTTCGCCTGCCTGCCCGCGCACCGCTTCTTCGCCTGCCTACCCGCGCACCGCTTCTTCGCCTGCCTGCCCGCGCACCTCTTATTTGCCTGCCTGCCCGCGCACCGCTTCTTCGCCTGCCTGCCCGCGCACCTCTTATTTGCCTGCCTGCCCGCGCACCGCTTCTTCGCCTGCCCGCCCGCGCACCGCTTCTTCGCCTGCCTGCCCGCGCACCGCTTCTTCGCCTGCCTACCCGTGCACCGCTTCTTCGCCTGCCTGCCTACCCGCGCACCGCTTCTTCGCCTGCCTACCCGCGCACCGCTTCTTCGCCTGCCTACCCGCGCACCGCTTCTTCGCCTGCCCTCCCGCGCACAGCTTCTTCGCCTGCCCTCCCGCGCACAGCTTCTTCGCCTGCCCTCCCGCGCATAGCTTCTTCGCCTGCCCTCCCGCGCATAGCTTCTTCGCCTGCCCTCCCGCGCATAGCTTCTTCGCCTGTCGTCCTGCGCACAGCTTCTTCGCCTGTCCTCCCGCGCACCGCTTCTTCGCCTGCCCTCCCGCGCACAGCTTCTTCGCCTGTCCTCCCGCGCACAGCTTCTTCGCCTGTCGTCCCGCGCACAGCTTCTTCGCCTGTCCTCCCGCGCACAGCTTCTTCGCCTGCCCGCGCACAGCTTCTTCGCCTGCCCGCCCGCGCACAGCTTCTTCGCCTGCCCGCCCGCGCACAGCTTCTTCGCCTGCCCGCCCGCGCACAGCTTCTTCGCCTGCCCGCCCGCGCACAGCTTCTTCGCCCTTCCGCGCATAGCGTCTATCGGCCCGCGCCCACCAGGTTTTACCGCACGCCGCCTGCGCCCCCCCTAAATCTTGCACTCCCCCCAGTTTGCGCACCCCTGCATTCAATCATAACACCCCAGACACAGAATCACAAGACGCACAGCACACATACTCAATCACAACACACACTCAATCAAAACCAACAATCACAACCGACACAGACACAATACACACTCGCCACACTCGCCACACTCGCCACACTCGCACACACACACACTCACCACACACACTCACCACACACAATCACCACACACAATCACCACACACAATCACCACACACAATCACCACACACAATCACCACACACAATCACCACACACAATCACCACACACAATCACCACACACAATCACCACACACAATCACCACACACACACACAATCACCACACACACTCATAAGTTATACACTTTCACCTGGGGAGTACTAAGCATGCTCCGGTGGGAATACGGACAGGAAGAGGGGATGTCTGTGTGCAGAGAGAAGCCCCGCCCCCGCAGCAAGCCACAGAGAAGCAGCAGCACGGAGCTGCTTCTTGGCAGCCCATGCACAGCTCTGCCCGCCCCAGGTTTCACTGCATGCAGCCTTCGCCCCCCCTAAAGAATCTTGCGCCCCCAGTTTGCGCACAGCTGATTTAAAGGGACGGTGGGCCTGGTATATGATTTGATCCCTGCAAATAAACCCCCTGCAGTTAAACTTTATATAGTGTTTCCATCCTTAAATTGGGACAAGAGAGACTGCAACGTGGTCTGGGCATCACAATGTATATAAAAAAAAATAGCTTAAATGACGGGCATGTTTACAAAACAAAATAGTTGGTTGAATAGACACTGTCAAAGAGGAACTTAAAGGTGTAAAGTTGCCCTCTTGTGCTGCCAAACTTCCTGCATTGCAAAGGTTAATCTTTGTTGCTAGTCTCGTGTAGTCGCTTTAAATACTTTATTAAACTGTATCCCCTCGGTAATATTTGAACCTGGTTTTATCAGAAATCACTAGCTGTGCTTGCGTGTACAATGGTGAAGTTGGTTGTTCAGCAGACAACTTGGCACTCTTTTTAGTATGGTCTAATTAGGTCATATTCCTTCTACAAACATGTAATGAATATTGCAAGGAAAATAGGTGGTGCAATTGCGCAATAGCATTTGAGGTGGAAAGCTTGAACGTCATGCTTTTTATAATCAAATTACTTTATTTTCAAAGTTTTCATGTTGACGTGGAGCACAGGAACTTTTGTTATTGGCAACAGGAAGAATGAGTTTAAGTGATCTTAATTGTCTATGTACTTAGAATTTGACTACAGCAGGGCCCCGCTTCGCGGCACTCCGCCTATATGGCGGCACCGAGAAGGGGGGCTGCCATGTTGAATCCTAAATCTCACATGTGCAGAACGGGCGGTTGCGTGCGCAGACCAGGTTGCGCATGCGCAGAACGGCGAAAATGGCGGTTTGCGCAAGCGCTGAACTGAAAATCACCGGATCTGCTTTCTGCCGATTTTCGCTATACGGCGGGCCCCTGGAACGGAACCCACCGTATACCCGGGGCCCTCCTGTATTTACATGTAAATAAAGTTAGATATAGGGGAGTCATGATACGAACATGCTACTGAAAAATACAAGAAATAAACTACGCACCAAATTGTTTTGATAAATTGTTAACTAGAGTAAAAGTCTATACAATTTGCAAATTACAATTGAAGTGTTAACAATATTAAAGTGCACCCACATTGAGTAATATACAAATCAGTGATTATAAGGTAATATAAATTAACATTTATACAACAATGTGAGAGAGTCTGCTGCTGATCAATGGAGATGGCTCAATATCATGGATGACATGTAGAAGAAAAAAAAAAGAGAGCGCACAACTCTCAGCGTTAAATGAAAATTATATTGTGAAAATATATAAGGGTGGTAATATATGCACGTACAGAAATTCCATTAATGAAGACAGGGCATGTGTGGGGTACATGTTACAAGTGCAGCATACAACTGGTCACGGAACAGCAAACCGCCAGCGTCGTCGTCCGGATCCTAACCAGTAGAGATGTCCTGTTAATCTTTCAGTCAGGTCTCAGGATTCACTCCCACGGTTGTGTGTTCCATGGATGCAGTAACGACTTCCCCGGCAGGGATTTCACACAGTCGGGTTGATAACTTTAGAACAGTAAAAAGTCTCACACTAGATGGCTCTGGGGCTGCAATACCCACAATGCGAGCCTTCCTCTCACTGAGCACTCGAGCAGAGCGGATGACGTCACAGGGACCGTGCCGTTTGAATGCGACCCGTAAATGCTCGTGAAATAGGGCTTGACCTCAGGCTCCGTTACAAGTTAATAGCGATAGTGGGACAGAATAAAGCAGTGGTTGCTAAAATAGTAAACGACTCCTACGCGTTTGGTAGAACTTGTCTACTTCATCAGGATCCCTTTATTTTACATTTTACGCTATGAGTTGTGCTCTTTCTTTTTTTTTTTTTTTCTACATGCTATTGAAAAGCTTAACTTTTAAGATGAAATAATACTTTTATTTCTATTTTCCCCCAAAACGCATTGCAGATATCTGTAAAAAGATGCCCCCTGGATTTGTGTATTTAAAAAAAAAATACTTTTTAAAGGGGCACTGTAGTTTTTGTTAAACAACAACTTGCTGCATGGAGACTTAGGCTGAGCTTATAGTGATGGCAACGCGACCGGTGACGTCGCCGCTAGCGAAAGTTGTAATTCGCTTTCCGCCGATGTTGCGGGCGACCAGGTATTTGATTGGTTCAGAGGCTGTCACATGTGGCGACAGCCTCTGAGAAATCAAATTTGACCGGCTTAAAAAAATTGTGTCGCTCCGTCGCGTTGTGCTTACTAGAAGCGCTTGCGACAGCGACAATGCATTTGTTTTCAAGTAACGTTGCTGGCACTATAAGCGCAGCCGTAGACCTATAAACATGTTACTAGC
Organism: Ascaphus truei; assembly: GCF_040206685.1. Lineage (NCBI taxonomy): Eukaryota > Metazoa > Chordata > Amphibia > Anura > Ascaphidae > Ascaphus > Ascaphus truei. Next base: position 163,373,522 of record NC_134485.1, read on the forward strand.
TGATGTGTGTACTGAAACGGCTTTCGTCTGTACAGTATAATTTGTAGTGCACCTTTTAAAAAAAAAATGTAATTTTCCTAAAACTATTTCCTTTTTTTACTTGGGCCTGTGGGGTTCCTAGTGGTTGTGGCACCACAGACTAAGCCTTCACCCCACCCCCAGGTGTGGAGGGGGTTGCTACTCTAAAGTTTGGTTCCTTAAATGTTTCTCCTCTTGCTTTTGTACTTTTCAGTTCACAAAACAGGCTTCCCATTCTCCATTTCCTGTTTTCTTTAGAGGGGTCAGTTTGCAAACTGTGTAGATGACCACTGTTTGCTATAGTTGGCATACTAAAGCATTAAGAGTAAAAGAATGACTCAATATTGAAAGCATGAATGGGGATGGTTAAACCAATAATACACGTGTTGTTGATGGAAAATTAAGGACCTTTTAAAATCTATTTTTGTTCCTTAATTTTCTTAGAAGTACTCTACAGCTTAACCTAGGTGATTGCAGCATTCTTTCAGTTGATCATGGACCTTAAATTATCCCCTAACATGCAACATGAACTATAGCTTGTATATGATCATTGGGGGAAAAAATATGCTATTTAGAATAATAAAGATGCTGAAAATGGTAGGGAAGATATCTTTGTACAGTATATGACTCTGACGTTGTTGCAACTTCTGCATAACATGCTATGCAGCATCAAGAAATTACCGGCACCTGCATAACATGCTATGCAGCATCAAGAAATTACCGGCACCTGCATAACATGCTATGCAGCATCAAGAAATTACCGGCACCTGCATAACATGCTATGCAGCATCAAGAAATTACCGGCACCTTAAAGTCTTGCCTTCAGCAGTGTACAGGTCCTTGGTCAAAATTATTTTTTTTCCATTTACTTTTTATATGTTGATTACATTAATTGATTAACGTACTTATTTATTTTGGAGACCTGTTGATTCATGCATTTTCTATAAACCATAGTTATTAAAGCAGCAAAACGCCAAGTTTTAACATTGAAGCAGGGAGTCTCTATCCCATTAATTTCAGCTCTGGGGACCCCACGCTTCTAGAGCTACATCACCAAGAAGAATGTATTTCATAGAAGACTTATTTTTTGAAATAGGAAATATTGTTTTTGTTCATAACATCCCAATTATATACACTGGTTTCTGGAGACTTAACTTGTGTGCTACTGTAGTATTTCAACAGGGTTCCTCATGGTAATATTACACCTGTAATGTAGAACCAGGTTATATATATTATGTTTAATTATGCTCCCCATTGTCCCTAAACACACATGGATGACCAATAGAGATAATCTTTCCCAAAGTAGAGGCTTCTCTGTTGGGAATGTTTGAGCAGACAGATTAAGAAAGCCCTTTCAAAGGTGCAATCCCACCAAGTGCCAAAATAAAGCAATGGCTGCGATGTTTTAGTGTTAAATCGGTGTGACTTGCACTTTTTTTTTTTATTAAATTGGCAACATTCTTGAGCTTTTTTTAATTTATTTTTTATTCTGTGAGCTTTAATTCTGTGTACTTAGGAGCTCATCCAGATTAAGCTCAATGGATAGCAAATGCCTCCCATTTTCCAACCAAAAAAGCTGTTTGGTAAGACATTTCCATTTCATTGGTTTAAGAAAGCCACGTGTATTAATTAGGTTGTTTAGTAAATTATTATAATTTTTTTTTTTTTAAATCTTGGCGCCTTGCTCCATTACCACATTCTGGCCCCTCAAGGGATTAATCGAATGAGGGAGGCAATATTTGTTTTGTTTTTGCTCAATAGGAACAGATGGTGTAGTCGCACTGGGCCTTGCTTTATAATCTACGGCAAATCTTCCTTAAACAGGATAAAGGTCACAGTTTTAGTATCCGTATTGAACCTGGAGAATTTGATGTTGGTTGTGATACCTTTTTAGTGGACCAACAGTAGAGTTTTTCATAGAAGAAGAAATCGAAGGATTTGAAAACTGTACGCTGCAAGAAAGCTATGATTTTTTTGAAAACCACACACAAAATGAAAGGATCTAAAGTAAACGGTTTAAAAAGTAATGAATAGATGAAAGTTTGTCCATCTTGTGAGTTCTGTGGTATTCGTTGCAAGAATTACACAAACCCTTTTGAGTGCCCCAAGACTTGGTCACTACGTTATGGGGTCTGGCCGTAGAGGGGCTTAGTGACGAAGTCATGTTCAGGAAAGATTTTTTTTTTTCCAGGTTAGATTGCGTCCTACATTCCTGTGGAGCGCAGGACACGATCTGCAGTGTAGGGAAACGGTTTCCGGATTAGGCATGACTGCACTGTTTGCGACATTGAAGACGGTATATGGTGTTTTGTTTAACAATAATTACAGATTGCACCTTAGTGTCAGTTTTATAGTTGTGTTATTCCACTGATTTTTGAGTTTTCGATTTTTCTCGTGGGATTTATTTTCTCTCCTAAAATGGCGAATTAAATATTTGCTTTAATAACCAATTGCACTGAATGTATTATTTTAGAGCGCTAGATATAAATTGGCTCGACGAATAAACCATTTGTTTTTTTTATTATTTCCCCACAGGTTATGCAATGGTCTCTGCAAAACGCTCTGTGCTTGAGGTGGAGCTTCGTAAGACAGACATATGCCGGCTCGTCATCTTTCTTAAGGGGACTATAATTTCTTCTCTTACGACAGCTACATAAACAGACAAAATTGCAAAGATCTGCCCTGTGTCGAGTATGACGGCCACGACCCGTGGCTCTCCTGTCGGAGGAAATGAAAGCCAGGGCCAGGCTCCCGATGGACAGTCCCAACCTCCCCTCCAACAGAATCAGGTACGCAGTTCACACACGGGTCAAAGTGGCTTAAAGAGCAAAATAGTGCAACGGCGGCTTTGAATGTTGATATTTTTTAACACCTCAATTAATACAGTACTTAAACTTGGCTTGGAATGTGATTACATTTATTACGTTGTTTTCCAAATGTTTTTTTTTTTGTAAACTAAGGTGCGTTACTTCTTTTTTTATGTCTGCTACACCAATCCAGCAAATCTTCACAACACTTTATCCCTATTATAAGATGCCTACAAATGGGACCATGGTCTTATTTTAATTCTCTCTTTTTTTTTTTTTTTTGATGGGTGGGGGTATGATTTTTACCCTCCCATGCAGTAAAATGACCATGGCTGTGTGGCCTTTCCAGAATGTAGTGGGACATGTATGCATACAGACTAAAAGAACGCAAGTGCAACTATCTAGTTATTCATAATTGATAGTGATAATAAAGTGAACTTATATTATATACTGCTGTGTGTATACATTTTTCCCATCTCTATCCCAGAAAAGGAATATAATCTGAGAATCCAAACGAAAAATACAACCACTTCTCTTGGGCTTCTGAGGTGCTGCTCCAAGTAGTCTCACAGTAACTTTTAGAGTGGAGTTAAAGCGAAGCTCCCAGGAAGCATATGCAGGATTAAAACACCACACATTGCAACATGTCTGATACTTGAAATTCTTAGCGATTGGGTATTATTACACCCCCAAGCAAAGTGGATGTGTAAATCTAACTCATCAATGACTTAGAAATCTTCTTGGTGCTCTTTAACGTGTATGCATGTTGTATTGCAAGGGCGCACAACTCTAGTCCTCAAGCCACAACCCCCCCGCCCCCCCTTCCCTACGGATCAGGTTTTCAGGATAAGTCGAAAACTGAGCCTCCTGATTGAGCCACCTGTCTTGAGGCTAGGACTGATTTTGAACCACCTGTGCTGAAGCTGGTATATCCTGGAAACCTGACCTGGTGGCGCAAAGGCTAAAAAGTTCCCCGGCCACTTTTCCCTGCTCCCTGTTGGGTGGTTTACAAAACAGTCTATGGCTCCTTTCAGTTTCTCAAAAATAAATATAAAATATTTGGTTGAGGGTATAGCTTTGGCTTTCACCTTCCTTACTTTCCGATATATTTAAATAGAAATATAAAATTAGTTTAAAAACCCCAAAACAAAACACCCCAAACCTGGTAAGAGATCATATTGGGCCGTTTAAATTGTTTGATTAAATGATCAATTTTGTAAGAAATTGAAAGGGTGTGGACATCAGACTTTTGATTCAGGGCTGAAAGTATTTCCTGGTGAGTGTTTTGCGAATACTACTCTTTCCAAGATGTTGACCTAACTGCAGTGAGCTCCTCATTAGTTTCGAGAGAGATGCGGTCACCTGGAATTAGAATAAATGCTCACTTCTGATCTTGAGTACGTTTTACCCCTACAAAACCCCACAATATGGCTGCCACAGAGGGCAGAACTTGTGAAGGACCTAAAAAAGTTTGATGACCATCGCAGTGCAATCCTAGACAAGCCTATTCAAAATATTTATATTTCGATTAGTAAACTGACATTTTCATAAATTGTCGTGCTGAATTTCTTGTTGCTAAATACCAGCTTTAGGGAAAATATGAAACTTGGTGAATTTCTGTCTTCTTAATTGTATCATTATATACAGAATAAATGATAAATTAAATGACACTACCGTGGGTACATGATTACCACTGTTGTATTAAAAACATGGTATACATCAGGGCTGGAAAAATGCCAGCTACCGGCACCAGCCCAGTGTGTAGGTTCAGGAAAGCGAATTTCTTCGGATACAGAGCTGTTAATCACTGCTTCCTGAATTCTTGCCCCACAATGCCTTTGATATTCAAATTTAAAGGAAGGCAACAACCTGGAATATTGGAACAAGAACAGCTCCTAAGTATTTATTAAATATTACAAAGAAATGTTTAATTGTATGTTCAACAAACATCATTGTTGAGAGTGGGAATCCTTGTATTGTTTGATGTAATAAGGGGATATTTCACTTTTGATGGCATTAACCCGACGGCTACATTGCTGACACATTCACTCTTAAAGCAAAACTATCTTCTAATAATACATCTCTCATCTCAATTTCAAATAGACTGATCCCTATAAACAACTTAAAAGCTCAGTTAAGTAAGTGTATATGGATAATTGCTGTGATTCTCACATTGTCAGGCCCCATAGATTACACTCAGGCAACTCTGCATTAGTGAAATGAATCAACAAAGTGAGTGATATAAGAAAGTGTGTGACAGGCTTGTCCCAGAACATTCACTTGATGACTTCTTAAAAATGCAGTTCCATATAGGGCCGCAATTCAGCGAATGACAGTGATATGGTCATATGCAGTCATTATGTTGCTTTGACACACGTTGGTTAAGAGTGAGTCATGTCCGTATGTGATCTCAGGATGTGGTTGAACATTTAATCGGCCAGGTATGAGGTGCACAAGATAAGAATAATCTGCAAGTTAATCATTCATCAGCCACTTATTTGAGAGAAAAAAAGTGCACTTCGGCACTGGACTTGTATAGTCATTGATTTTGTACGCAGTTGTTAACAGTGAGGCCTTCAACACATGGCTGGGTTGTGTATTTTAGGCTTCTCCAGTGCTTAAAATTAATTTGATAGACATTTGGGATGGTGATTTCAATCTGGCAGTGCAGCATGCAAAAGTGCCTCAAACATGTCAGACAATGTTCTATGTACAAAGTGAATCTATCAAAAAGGCGCACATAAGTGAAAAATGAAGGTGCAGTGTTCAAATGACAAATGTAGCACTCACGGCCATAATAGGATGCCTAATATCCATAGAAAATAGGCCAAAGTGATCGATTTGAACAGCATGCTGGAACTCTCATAAAAGAAACATAAGAAGAAATGCATAACATCGTTTTAAAAATAAAAGCAAAACACAAGATGAAGAGGGACTTCGCTCAAACGTGGTAAATTTAGTGTATATGTATAGGTGTGTGCTACCTGGGAGGTTATCAGAACATAAAGAGAAAATTACACTGGAGTACTTGGAGAGAGAAATCCCTAAGGCTCGGACATGGTGACATGAGCAGCGCTGACGCTCATGCTCTCTTGCTCAAGCAGGAGCTTTTTGTGTGTCCCTGCATGAGCGTCAGCGTGCGCGCTTGTGAGGCGGGGCTAGCGCGCCACGTCATGGCGCCGATGTCACGGACTGCAATTGGCTTTTGGCGGTCACGTGACCGGCCCTGCGCTTCCCACAGCGGGAAAAATTAAATTGTGCTGTCGGCTGCAATTCCACACGCCTCCGCACGCCTGCGGAAGCGCCACCTAAAGCCGTGCTCAATGGGGATGATGTTTCCCCGCAGCGCATGTCAGCACGGTATTTTTGACCATGGCCCTAGCCTTAGTGGTGCACTACAACCTCTGCAATGATGTTTAAATTAAAACTTCAAACTTTTTTTGACAAGGTTTTAAAATAAAGGCGAACGTCAAGTACGCCCCACCTGTGAGCATTTGACCTGTATACGGGACAATGGTTAATATTCCGCTCACAAGCAGTTCCACTCTTCCCCTCCGCAGAGGTTCTTCAAATGGAGAATATCTCCTCTATAAGAAAAGGGTTAATACAGGCATACCCCGCTTTAAGGACACTCACTTTAAGTACACTCGCGAGTAAGGACATAGCGCCCAATAGGCAAACGGCAGCTCACGCATGCTGCTGTCAGCACGTCCTGAACAGCAATACCTGCTCCCTACCTGTAACGAAGCTGTGCGCAAGCGGGGAGACTATAGAGCCCATTACAAATGCATTATTTACATCAGTTATGCACGTATAGGATGATTGCAGTACAGTACATGCATCGATAAGTGGGAAAAGGTAGTGCTTCACTTTAAGTACATTTTCGCTTTACATACATGCTCCGGTCGTACGTTAATGCGGGGTATGCCTGTACACAACTTGCAAGCTGCCACACTCTTCAACCTTTGCAAAGTTCCTCAAATTAGTCAACATCTCCCCTAAATCCATCTCAATATACCACCTGTCACGAACAGCACATAAGAGGGCACGTGAGTTAGATATGCAATCAGGGTTCATACAAATGGCCAACTCACCTTTCTCCTCTGCAAAGGTACCTCCAATTAGTTAATATTAACCCCTTACTCAATTGCAATAATATCTATACACAGCCACCACCTGAGAAATGCAAATAAGATGTCAAATTAATATTTGCCAGGGCCCCAGGTCCTGTGTATTTTAAAAAAACTTTGCACTTTAATAACGCACCAAAAACCAGTTGTAGCAAAATGTGTCTGAAAATGTAAATACTCTCTCCAGAGTGTGCAACAGTTCATTCAGAGCTCAAATGATCACTTATTAAATGTTTAAATATATATATATATAACAATACAGTGCTTAGATTACAGAAAAACGGATTACAAAAACATACAATTACAATAAATGCAGAAGTTTCTCAAAATAAAAGGATAAAACATCAAATAGAAATCCCTATATAGTAAATTACCCAAATGTTATAGCTTTTCTCCCGGAGAGGTCACTGGTGCAAGAGATGAGATATCACATATTTGGTCCCAAATACACCTCTGTGGAATCTCATTTTCATAATCTTTTCCCAGACTTGCATACATTCTTTCCTCGTGGAAACAGCATAAACCCAGCCCGTGTCGTAAATCAGCTGTTAGATTGACAGTTTTACGATGATGTTTAAACTAACCCTATTATCTAAACGCACTCTTAACTAATACTGTACTTGGACACACGTTAGTTACATCAACACATTCCGGCGCTCATGGCGGACGCGACAAAACTAAATATGACCATCTTAATCCTAAATTTGAGCGACAATGAATATCTGTCCCTTATTACCTCTTAAACGTAGTTTGTGATGTCAGAACAAGCCCAAACTTCAACCACATTACCCCCTGAAGCACTAGATGAATTAAAATACATCTCATGACATTATCATGACAGTGAAAATATAACAAACATTTTACACACACACACACACACACACACACACACACACACACACACACACACACACACACACACACACACACACACACACACACACACACACACACACACACACACACACACACACACACACACACTACAATCCTTCGTATTACTGTAACTTAGATTACATACGTGTGTATATAACTAAACACAGTAGTATGTGGTAGTCTAGGGTGCTGTTAATATACAGAACAGTGTATACTCTATTTATTCCATGTACTAAGAATTTGTCCAGAGTTATATCATGAGAGATTAACGTTAGTTTTATAGCACATTACCAGGTTGGTGAGGGGGGCTCGGCGGTTGCAGAGGCCCCATGCTTTTCCCCCAAGACATTTAAATTAAATGCTGGGGGACGCATGAGGCCTCTGGAAGTTCTTACCTGCTCTGTCGGCTCTTCAGCAACGCAACGTCATATGACGCCGCCAAAACACCGGCGCAGGTAATGCCAGGGGATCACGGGTGCAACATCCCTTACCTTGTCTTCGGCTATGCGTCGCCATGGCAAGGCGGTGTGCGCAGCGGGGAAAGTTTATGCTCCCCTTGGTTAGTACCATATAGCAGGAGTACGCAAACTGGGGGCGCAGGATTTTCTAGGGGGGGAAGTGCGGCAGTTGCAAGGCAATTAAATGCCGGGGGAGGCATGAGGCCTCTGCAAGTTCTAACCTGCTCTCAGCAGGTTAGACGGCAATGCGATGTCATATGACGCTGCTGAAGCCTGGGAGCAAGTAAGGAGGGGGGCGCTAACAGGGGGGTGCAAACTGAAAAGTTTGCGCACCCCTGCCATATGTATCAAAATCTTCAGGATGGCAAGTTTTCAAAAATAATTAAAAATGTGTATAACACTTGTATCTTGCTGTGATACATGAATCAATTCAAAGGATTACTGATGTGTATTGCCCACTTTCAGTTGCTTATATAAAGTTGTTGTCACATGAGGTGTTCTTCCTCATTTAGACATGGGTTCCAGAGTGAGTCATGGAGTGTGACCTCCTATGCACAGTGGCTATGTTAATGGTCTGTATGCCACCAATGATTATCTACCTCAATTTCTTGTGTTTACTAAAGAGAGGGGAGATTCCCATACAGCATTACCTAGAGGCACTATCTTTGTTTATAGCCCAATGTGCTTAGGGGTTTCAGTTAGGCAGAAACACAGAGTGGGTTAAATGCAGAGACAGAGCCCTGAATCCCTGAAACTATCCTGATCAGTTTTGGCTATTAGTTAAAATGCCTTGTGCTGCAGAAATCATAATAGTTTGTGGCACGTATCCGTCTGCCACCCGCGGCGTCGTTTGACGTGCATTGCCATGGCGACATGGCAAATGACCCCGCTGCATCATTTCACGCTGTGTTGTCATGGCGACGCATCGCTGAAGACAAGTAAGGAGACACTGCAGAAGCTCTCATGTGATCCCCCGGCACTTAATGTAAATGCTGTGGGGAAGAGCGCGGGGCCTCTGCAGCCGCCGTGCCCCCCCAGAAAAATCTTGTGCACCACTGCCCTAGATCCCTAAAGCTATCCAGATCATTACCGTCTATCAGTTATATTAGAGCCTAATGCTGCTAAGGTATGAGTTAGGCCTCGGATATAGTAGGCGCGTGCACAACGGAGCGCATGGCGTCGCGCCCGCCTGTACGAGAAGCGATCCATGGCCTGTAGGATTCCTATAACGTGCGCGATGGGTAGGCGTGACGTCACGTGAGCAGTTCGCCCTCATTGGCTAAACTGCGCAGGTGACCCGGCTGTCGTGTGACAAAATGGAAAAAAAATTGTCTCTCAAAAACTCGGCCCGCCATCGCGTGCGCACTATGGCCTGCCTCTTTTGTTTGCATCGCGGGAAGTATGGATGCGTCTTTTGGAGAGGAGTCAGGAGAGATTAGATTGTACACCACTGGTGATTTAGAAGCGGTCGGCTCTAAAACCCAAAGTTCTTTCGCTGTTCAGCGTGACGACTTAAAAGCAAAACAAGGAGGGTAGGGAATGAACTCACACTCCAAGTCTAGCAGGCACAATGAGTATATTATTGTTTAATAATATATGTATGCAATACATCTTTTGGATTAGAATGTGTACTGTGTAGCCCTGTGATCAATCATAGTAATTGAGTCGCCAACCAGCTAGGTTTAGTGAATGATTTCAGCTGATCGGTGCTTACTTCGATTTCGTGTCCATCTAAACCTACGAGAATCACGATAGGAGAACCCCTGAGGAAGCTGTTTGCATTGTCTAGGCGAAACACTTAGGGTTTGAACCTCTGAGGACACCGTACCAGCCAGCTAAATCCAATTTTGGGACTCCCCACTGGGTGTGCACGCAGATGCGAAAGTCGTCGCACTGGCAACAAGGCGTTGAGCGAGAACACAGCGGGATACATGAGCTGTGGTTCCTGGACTGTCCTGAGTGGTTGGAGTGTACCCTTTATACACTCATTGCGCCTGCTAGACTTGTTTTGCTTTTATATTAAAACGGTGTTATGCTATGTTCTCCATATGTTTCTTTTATGAGGAGAGTTCCAGCATGCAGTGCCATCGATCACTTTTGCCTATTTTCTATTGATATTAGGCATCCTATTATGGCCGTGAGTGCTACATTTGTCATTTGAGCACTGCACCTTCATTCTTCACTTGCTTATTTGCGCCTTTTTGTTAGTTTCACTTTATCAAACGGTTCTAGAGACCATATCCTAGAGGCAGCACTGAGGAGTGTCATCACTGTTTTTATTTTTCACTTTAGTTTTGTTTGCGCTCCCTGTAGTGTTTTAATGTTCTATATACAGTACTTTCATTTACAGTGGGTTAGAGTCGTGTCTAAAATTAGCAGTTCATCTCAAGGGAAATGTATGTTCAGGTTACAATGCAGGTTTTTTTGTTTTTGTTTTTTTTTATCAGTAAGCCGTTTGCGTTTGTGTTCGTGGGATAATATAAGTCTTAGCCAATTAATCAGGCAGTGCCACACAGCAGGTGAAAACAAAACAAACTAATCAATATCAATTTCCTAAGATGAATTCACATTAAAGTCAAACTTGTTTCTTGTAAACAAATTTATTTTTTTTCTGTGGGATCTATGGAGTTAATTATCAGGAACTACTGTACTTTACATAGAAACGCAGATGTTGACTGCAGATAACCACATAGCCCAACCAGTCTGTCCATTTTCCTACCTGTTGAGAAATTGCAGATCGTATTTCATCCCTGGCTTCTTCGATCTGATTTCCCATCCTGTATTATCCTCTACCACCTACTTTGAGAGGTAACCCCTCAAATACCGCCCCTCCCACCCTTTCAGTGACAAAGTACTTACTTGTGTTTCTCCTAAGCCTCCCTCCGGTCCGCTTCAGAACATGTGAATAACACCAAATCCTTTAATCATATAAATAATGTATAGAATACGTAGAAAAATATCTCTACAGCAGGGGTGCACAAACTTTTTGCCCTGCGCCCCCCTGCCTGCTCTTCCCCCCCCCCCCCCTTTGCCTCAAGTGTCAAATGACGCCGTGGGTTGTGACCTCACGTCACCCCATGGCGTCATTTGACTCCGCATTGCCATGGTGACGCATCACCTGAAGCCGTCTGAGTGGAGGTAAGGGAATTTATAGAGGCCTCGGGCTGTCCCCCGGCATTTAATTGCTTTTGGGAAGAGCACGGGGCCTATGTAATCGCCGAGCCCCTCTCAGAAAACCTTGCGCACCCCTGCTCTACAGTATATATACACAAGAGAATAAACACTCTACCCGTGGTGGCCAACTCCAGTCGTCAACGGCACCAACAGGTCAGGTTTTAAGGATCTCTGCTTCAACACAGGTTCACACACTGATTTTAGACATCTGTGCTGAAACTGGGATTTCCTTCAAACTTGGCCTATCGTGAGGACTGGTGTTGACCACACCTGGTCTATACAAAGAGCTACAATTTTTGTTTTTAAACAACTGAGCGTATCCAGACTTCTAAAGGAAATATAAACAACTCTACAACACCCAATGTGTGAACAGTTCTAGAAATGAATAACTATTACAATTTTATATATCAAGTATATCAACCCTAAAAGGTTATTCACAGTGCAGGAAAATAAATGTAAACGATTTTCAGTTCTCAAGGAGATCAGATTCAATCTTCCTTTAGTGAATGTTCCTTTTATGAATGATCTGTGCTGCTCTTTTGTTTTTTGGGCACGGGGAGAGGGCCCGTGATCGGAGCCGGGTGAGTTTGCTGAGCTGCTGCTGGGCGTTGTAAACATCTCCGCTGCTGTTGCTCCTTGCATCCTTTTTTTTGGACATTGTTTCTAAGACGCATCCCAATTTCAGACGTGAAAATGGGGACAAAAGTATTTATGAAGTACGCGTGCACATTTGCATTGACTCAATCTTCAGTTACAAAATGTGTTATTTATTATATTATCAATCTATACTATAATTCTAAGTTGGATTCCGTCTGTTTGTTTGTATGTCAGAAGCATCGAAATCTCAGAAACGGCAACACGTAGCACAACGAAACTTTCAGTGGACATTCTGCTGCGGATTTGTAGGTCAACGCAACTATTTAGAGCTTCAAATGTCACTCGCCTCCCAAATTATGGACATTCTAAGTTTCACTCGACTGTCCAGCAAATCTCTTGGAGCAGTTAAATATATGCTAGTTAAATATATATTAAAAAAAGAATGTCAGTTAAAAGGTAAAGAATAATTAATCTTTATTAAGCATAATAATAATAATCTAACATATCTAAATTAAAAAAATAAGTTACATTTCGTAGGTATGTATTTAAATACATACACACACACACTGATGTATCTTCTTACTATATATTTCTGAAAGCGTCATATGTTTCCGTGTCTGTATGTGTCTCCCTGTGTCCCTCCCTGTGTCCCTAGCGGCAACCCCATTGGACCTTGGGCCAGGCCAATGAGATTGCTCCCTTGGCCCGCCCCCGCACACCTCTGTGTGACGGGCCAAAGGAGAGACGGAGAGAGACACACACACACCACCCCCCCCCCCCCACGCTCTCTGCGGCTCTCCCCTCACATAGGCCGCTCCCCCAGCTGACCATCCCCGAGAACGCTCCCCACGGCTCTCACCACCCATAGGCCACTCCCTCACCCGGCGCTCTACCTCACCCCCCACCCGCTCACCCCCCCGCTCTCCCCCCCCCGCCCGCTCACCCCCCCGTTCTCCCCCCCCGTTCTCCCCACTGCTCACCCCCCGCCCCTCTTATCCCCCCCCCCCCCCCACCCACACACACAGAGCACGCTCTCTGCGGCTCTCCCCTCACAGGCCGCTCCTCCGGCTGTTTCCGCCTCTCCCGTGCAAGGCACACCACCACCTCACCGGAGCTTCTCAGCCGCTCCGCTGAGGAGCCCGAGGTGGAGGAGGAGGGCGGCCGTGTGCAAGGTGAGGAAACGCAGGGGAATGGGTTATTAAACGCGTCCCTGACTCCCCCTGCCCTTTGCCCCCTCCCTGCCCCCCCTACCCTCCCTGCCCCCCCTGCCCCCCCCTACCCTCCCTGCCCCCCCCACCCACCTTGCCCCCTGCCCCCCTGCCCTTTGCCCCCTGCCCGCCCTTTGCCCCCTGCCCTCCCTCCCCCTGCCCTTTGCCCCCTGCCCTCCCTCCCCCTGGCCTTTGCCCCCTGCCCTCCCTCCCCCTGGCCTTTGCCCCCTGCCCTCCCTCCCCCTGCCCTTTGTCCCCTGCCACTCTCCACCTGCCCCTCCTCCCCCTGCCCCCCCAGCCCTTTGCCCCCTGCCCCCCCAGCCCTTTGCCCCTGCCCCCCCTGCCCTTTGCCCCCTGCCCTCCCTGCCCTTTGCCCCCTGCCCTCCCTCTCTTTGCCCTTTGCCCCCTGCCCTCCCTCCCTTTGCCCCCTGCCCTTTGCCCCCTGCCCTCCCTCCCCCTGTCCTTTGCCCCCTGCCCTCCCTCCCCCTGCCCTTTGCCCCCTGCCCTCCCTCCCCCTGCCCTTTGCCCCCTGCCCTCCCTCCCCCTGCCCTTTTCCCCCTGCCATCCCTCCCCCTGCCCTCTTGCCCCCTGCCCTTTGCCCTCCCTCCCCATTGCCCTTTGCCTCCTGCCCTTTGCCCCCTGCCCTCCCTCCCCCTGCCCTTTGTCCCCTGCCACCCTCCACCTGCCCCCCCAGCCCTTTGCCCTCTGCCCTCCTAGCCCTTTGCCCCCTGCCCCCCCAGCCCTTTGCCCCTCCCTGCCCCAACCTGCCCCTCCCTGCAACCCCCCCCCTGCACTCCCTGCCCCCCCTCCCCTCCTTGCCCTTTGCCCCCCCCCGCCCCTCCGTGCCCTTTGCCCCCCCGCCCCTCCCTGCCCTTTGCCCCCCTGCCCTTTGCCCCCCTGCCCTTTGCCCTCCCCACCCTTCGACGCCCCTTGGACCCCCCCGCCCTTCGACGCCCCTCCCCCCCCGCCCTTCCACTCCCCTCCCCCCCCGCCCTTCCACTCCATGCCCCCTGCCCTTCCATGCCCGGGCAACGCCGGGTATATCAGCTAGTTCTTTATAACTGCAAAAAAAATGCTCATATAAATCATAATTATACATTCAATAAACATAACCTTATACAAAATATGCTTGATATAAAAAATATATTTAAAAATATCAAGCATAAAAAACCTAATTTGTATCAAGATATCGGGAAAGTAAAAGCATCATACTTAAATACAGTTACGTACACTATATCAAATTATATAATGGTAAACAATGGTGATGTATGTATATACATACACACACAGACACACACTATTTCTACATGACTCAAATCTGTCATATACATAACTGTGGTTCAAGTGCAGTTATAACCAGGAGGCGCTAAAACAAGGAAGGTGTTAAACAAGGTGGTTTATGGAAGTACAGTAAGTTGTTAGCACTTAATACTCCATAGTTGCAACAATGAGGAGGGTTGCGAATGCCAGTCAATGCACATCTTGTGCACTCAGAGCAGCTTTTTCAGGGAGCATACCACTGCGAAGTTTGAGCAGGTGGTGTCTTTGGAGTCTCGGATTGTTTATCAGAAGGGGCAACTTGCAAGATTGGTGGACACTGACAATCTTGAAAGGAATTTACTGCTTACTGAGCAGGCCCAGGCTGGGGCTACTGGTGCAGATGGTAGAGCTGTGAGTGAGGATCAGGAGGAGGTCGGAAGCTGAGTAACAGAGCGAGAAACTGGTGGAAGAGTCAGGCCAGTCCTAAATTGACCGATCCCAATAGATTTGCCAGATTGAGTAACGATATTGGAGGTGTCAGGGCAAGAATGATCAAAGCTGCAGGATACTGATGTCTCTAGCAGCCAGGGGAATAGTTCCTGCAGCACAGGGGGGACTCTGGATACTCGGAGAAAAAGACTGGCTGTTGTGGTAAGGGACTCCATTATTAGGAGTGTAGAGAGGGCAATCTGTTAACGTCATGGGTGCTCAGATTTGCCGCAGTCTTGGTACACGTTGGCGCCAATGACAAAGTTAAAGAAAAATTATTTCGGAGAGATCAAGCAAATAGAAGAGGTGGCGTATGTTTATATGTTAAACTGGATCTAACTGTACATAATACTGCGCTCCTCCCTATAGAAGTTTGCTGCATGTAAAAGATAGGCTTTGCATATAGAAAAACAAAAAGAACGATTCCTGTGCTCCTACCAATTAGGCTAAAATAAAATAATAATCTCATGAAAAAGGTTATTTTGTTAAACCCTTTGGCCAAAGCATTTGTAAGCCTGCATGCCACGTCAAGGCATACCATATGCAGGTCCCTACACTATACTGTATATATGTAATAGTTGTCCCATGGACTGGTGAAAAAAGTGTAAAAGCCCTGAAGGGGTTAAATAACGCATGAGCTTATGCGAGTAGTGCAATTAAAATCTGGCTAAAGCCAGTATCATACTTACCTTTACTATAGAGGTAAACTGGGTGCACAAATTCCCTGTGTTCCCGTATCTCTGAAACGTCATAGGGGGGTAGGTTTATTGGCTCATCTGCTTTAGATAGCAGTTACGGAGCCCCTACCAATTTTCCAATTAGTGCAGGTATAATACATCCCAGTGTCAGTCTGGACATCACCCTCCATTGGAGATTGAGGAAGACAAAATATTTAGGAAATTGAGAAGGCAGCAAAACTAGGCCCTGTTTTTAAAATTGGTGATTTTAATTTTGTGGGTATAGACTGGGGCAATAAGATAAGCATTACAACGAAAGGAAACATGTTTTTGGGTTGCTGAAAGATCATTATATGAACCAAATTGAGGAACCAACCAGAGAGGAGCATTACTGGATTTGGTAATATCAAACAATGTAAAGGTAATAAATATTACTATATTTAAGTCAGGGAACATTTGGAAGCAGTGATCATAAGATAATCAATAAATTCTCAAAAGCCATATTATACAGGTTCAACAAAGACTTTACATTGTAGTAAGGCAGATTTGAATAAACTAAGGAATAATTTACATGGTATAAATTGGGATGACATTGTGACGGTAGGGCTAACTGGCATCACAAAACTGGGATGAAGCCCAGCTAGCTACCCCTAAATCTATGTAACTTGGCCACCTTTGTAGGGCTTATTTTGGCCAAATGTACTTTAAATATCTGGGGAAGAATAGGGAATGTGTAAATGTATTTCCATATCTGTAAGAATGTATTTCAAAGTCTGTATTTGTTATTCCCTGTAAATGCAATCCCACAGTTTAGTGAATCAACATTGTTCTGTGATGTGATTTGGGAGTCAGCCCTGTAAAGTGTTAATTGGATTATGTGTACATTTGTAGAGAGGGGACTCAGGGATGGGTTCTTAGCACGTACTCTGGCTGTTGTGGCACCAACCGAATCCATGCTCTGATTGTCCAGCAGTCCCCTCCCATGTAAAGGATAGCCACAGAGGGCTATATGAGGGGTGCTGCTGATCAGAGAAGGAGATCTACCTTCAGAGAGCATCTGAGAGCAAGAGAGGCTAACAGAGACTGAGACACACTCTGGGAAGGAGTGTGGAGACTCCCTCAGAGGCGAGACTGAGAGACATTCTGTAAAGGAGTTTGGATCTTTACAGTGACCAGCTGGAGATATCTCAGAGGGGCTGCTGTGTATGATCAGCACTCTGAGTCCCTGGCCGAGAAGCGGACAGGGCAAGCCTTCTTGAAGCAGGCCCCTGCACCCAGCGAGGCTAGAGTCTACTCCCCAGGCCCCCAGTTGGTATTGTAT
Organism: Ascaphus truei; assembly: GCF_040206685.1. Lineage (NCBI taxonomy): Eukaryota > Metazoa > Chordata > Amphibia > Anura > Ascaphidae > Ascaphus > Ascaphus truei. The sequence continues at coordinate 163,390,537 of NC_134485.1, forward strand.
CTTGTTTTGTGCATCTTTCTTTTGTTTGTTGGCGTGCCAGAATAAACCCCATTTTATTCAACAACTTTGTCCGGTCTGGTGCTAGTGATCCAGGTAGTTTCGGTGTAAAAGTACTGATCTCCCGTGACCAGACATTTTTGCAGGGAAAATGTAGAAGATAAATGGGCAGACTTTAGAACGTTGTTGGATAAGTATACTTATCTGTATGTATACAACAAAAGACAGAAAAGCCCAATGCTGCATCCAATTTTACTAAATATATAGTAATTAGTATATAGTTAAATACTTCAATAATATTCTCATGAATAAGGGTAATTTAGTTAAACCCTTTTGGCCAAAGCATTGTCAAGGCATAACCAAATTTGCAGGTCCTAACACTAAACTGTTGAAACTTCTCTTTTACCTCTGTTGGAGGGAGAATATCTGTATGTATCTATGTATGTATATATCTATATCTCGACAAACCCCCTCGCCTGGCGAGTTGATTTTGGGAGCTGTCGATGCGGCCTCCTCTCCCCTCAGTGCCTCAATATTGCTGCAGCCAGCTGCCCGAACCTCCACCCAATCACAGCGCCCCGTCGCCAAGAGTCCCGCCCCCACTGATGACGTCGGGACTGTTGGTGACGTGTGTGTGTGTGTGTGTGTGTGTGTGTGTGTGTGTGTGTGTGTGTGTGTGTGTGTGTGTGTGCGCATGCTCAATTGTACATTGGGATAAACAATGTAATGTAGGGAGGCGGGGTGGCGAGTCTTTTTTTTTTGGTCTGGCAAGTAGCATTTTATATAATTTTATATAATTTTGTTGAGATATAGATATATATCTATATCTCAATAAATCATTGGGTAATAAATATAAAAGAAATAAGTCTAAACCAATGTGGCTAACTAAACAGGTAGGGGATGAAATGGAAAAGAGGCAGGCATTTAGATTCTTGAAGTCAGAAGGGACGGAGGCATCATATCAGAATTATAAGGAATGTAACAAAAGTTGCAAAAGGTCGATCAAATTAGCAAAAGTTGAAAAAAAATAAAAGGATATCATTAGAATGTAAGATCAAGCCTAAAGTTAAAAATACCTGAACAAAAAGACTAGAAAAGAGATTATAGGACCCTTTCAGTGTGAGATGGGCAAGCAAATAAGTGGAGATCAGGAAAAGGCAGCGGAGGTATTACATTCTTTGCCTCTGTATTTACCAAGTGGGAGTCAATTGCAAAAATATTGCAACAGGAGGAAGATTAACAGAAGCAACCAATTAAAGAACAATTGATTAACTGAGGAAGAAGTGCACTGACCGCTTGATAAAATTTACGTAAATAAAGCACATTGCCCCGATGGCCTTTATCTAAGACCTCGTCCTGGCTGATTACTGGAGCGTGCGCGATCACAACAATTAAAGTAAATTGTTGTGTTCAAGCTGTGAGCGCAGGGCCCTCAGCTGCTTGGAGAGACAAATCAATTTGATTTGGCTGGCGCGTCACGTGAGCGGTTCACCCAATGAGGGGGAACCAGCTCAATGACATACAGTAGCTGACCCCTCCCCCCCCCCCGAGCACGCAACTAGCTGGCCAGGAATTGCCTGACGTCATGTAGCTCGAGCGCCCTCCCACCCTGGATGAGGCTTTCGAATTCTTAAGGCGCTAAATTCAGTAATAGACGATTATTTAATATTCAAGGACTCCACAGATTCAGTACCACAATATTTGGTGTAAAGCAGACGTGGTGCCTATATCTAAAAAGGGAGCTAGATCACAACCAGGGAACTACAGACCTGTAAGCCTGACATCAATAGTGGGGAAGCTACTTAATGGTTTTGTATGGGGTAATCGGGAATACCCAATGGATAACAAAATTATTAGTAATAGTCAACATGGATTTAGGAAGGATAGGTCATGCAAAACTAGCCTTATTAGTTTCTTTGAGGTAAGTAGGAATTTTAGACCAGGGTAATGCAGTTGATGTGGTTTACTTGGATTTTGCAAAGGGGTTTGATACTGTGCTACACAATAGTTTAGTGTACAAAATAAAGGAAATTGGTCTTAAACAAATTTGCACCTGGATTGAAAACAGTGTTGTATTAAATGGAACCATTTCAGGTTGGGCTAAAGTTGTGAGTTGGGTACCTCAGGGATTGGTACTGGAACCCCTGCAATTTAACTTATTTATTAATGATTTTGTGGTTGGTATAGGAGGCAGTCTCCATCTTTGCTGATGTAATTTCTCTTCAGAAGTACTTTGATAACCGGAAGCTTGGACAGGTAAATGGCTGATGAGGTTTAATGTAGATAAATGTACGGTTATGTACTTGTGAAGCAGAAATAAACAGTTTTCTTACAAATTAAATGGGGCAAAATTTGACGAATCCTTGATGGGGAAGGATTTAGTAGTTCTTGTAGACAGCAGGCTTAGCAATAGTGCCAATGTCAGGCTGTAGCTGCAAAAGCAAGTGTGATCTTATCTTGCATTAAACGGGTTATGGATGGAAGGGATGAAAGCATAATTATCCCACTGTATAAACATTTAGTAAGACACCTTGAATATGAAGTACAGTTTTAGGCACCAGTTCATAAATAAATTATGGAACTAGAAAAAGTGCTGGAAGAGCCACCAAATTAATACAGGTGAAGGAAAATCTGATTTGTAACTAAATTAGATTTATTTACATGAATAATGAAGGCAAGAAACCACATCATTTGTACTCCCCAGCCTATCAGCAATGACACTGCCAATTGTCTTGTTCTGTGCTGAAGGTTTCAGTCCCTACGGTATATGCAGGTTATAAAGGCTCCACGCAAATACGGTTCTTGGTAGTCCTTATTTTTATATATTGTTTTGCCACCACCTATTACCAGAGGGAAACCCCTGAGCTGTAATAGAGAGACAAAAAAAAATGCAGCCAAAAGCAAATAAAACCTATTTTCTCTCCCTTTTTTTTTTATGACAGCAGCTTTTATTGGGGAACAGTTTGTGCCACTGGAGATAAAAATATTGTACTTGTTCTGTAAAATCCCATATAAAGGAAGGCCACTTTACTGTAGCAGTTCATGTATGCGCACACACATTGGATGCAATAGAAGCTCTCTGATTGGCTTACAGGAAGTCACATGTGGAGACCGTCTGCAAAAATCAAAATCTACTGACTACAAGAATTTTGGCAGCGCTGCCGCTCCTTCGCACCATCGCTGTCATGTCCACTATAAGCGACGGCGACAATGCATTTGTTTTGACGCCGCGTCGCTGTCGCCGGCACTATAAGTGTAGCCTGAGGCATGTGCTCACAAGTGATATTTGTATTCACTGTACAATGGAGGATTTGTCACATTTTTACCCACCATAACTTATATAATGTGACGAAAAAAATAGATGCAGACCATATGTGTAAAAATAAATTAAATAAATGCAATGATATTTATATAAGGTGGTGTTTAGAGGCTTTGAAATATGAAACTGGGATGTGTCGTTATTTCCCAGAATCCCTGTCGGCAGTGGAAGCATTGTATGCTAAGAGATAATGAGAGACAGGGTTGTGGGCGTATCTCAGGCTACGCTTATAGTGCCGGCAACGTCAGGCTACAGTTGCTGGAAAAATCAAATTGAGATGACTTCCAGCGATTGCGACCAAGCCGTCGCGCTTAATATATGCGCACGCGACGGCGGCAATGCATTTGTTTTGACGCGACGTCTCCGGCACTATAAGCGAGCCTGAGTCATGTGCATGTGCTCACAAGTGATATTTTTATTCACTGTACAGTGTAGGATTTGTCAAATTTTTACCCACCATAACTTATATAATGTGACGAAAAAATAGATGCAGGCCATGTGTGTAAAAATAAATAAAATGAATGCAATGATATTTATATAAGGTGGTGTTTAGAGGTGCGGTGTCACTTAGCAACAATGGTACGCGATGCAGGGAAAGCAGCCACCACTATCTTAGGCAGAGCTAATACTACCAACGCGGCTGCGCGCGACTGAGCGCACTCCTGCAGCCCCAACGATCTGTGAACTTGGCTGCAGGAGGTTGGGGAAGCGTGGTGAAGACTGTTTGCCCTTATTGGTTGAACCAGCTCACGTGACGTTGACGTTACGCAGCAGCCGCCTGAGAAGACGATGTTTGTCTCCTCAAAACGCTGCTGCGTCAATGCGCCTCTTTGCCTGCAGGTACGTGGTTAACTGATATAGCTAATTACAGAAGTATGCCTGACGCGCATGCAGCACTATAAGATTGTCCTTAAGTTGATACATTTATAGTGACGCTAGACTCCCCAAGTTTAGCATGGTGGTTGAAGTATTTTTGTAAGCTGAAGGTTTGTGGGTTCCATACTACAGACTCTTACAGTTGTGTTTTAGCTTCCATAAATCCTGCATAATTTATCTCACCTCTCCCGACCAGAGTGCAAGATATGTACTGTGAGGATTCCACGCCACTGGTTGCTGCATGATTTGTTGCTGGAATAAAGTTAGAAAGAACCTTGGCATTGAAAAGCTTCACACACACAACTTGCTTGTTACTTTTGTAAATACTGTATGTGATTTTCAGAACTTGAAAACTGGAATTAAAGGCATACATTCCTGGAACACTGCAGAAATGCTTCCTTAATGGTTTCCAGAAGTAGAGTAGCTGACAGTAGGTAGACTTCTGCAGGCTAGCATGGATGTTTGTTGGTTTTTTTTTCTGACGATGTTGAATGAGTTGCACTGAATTTTGGAGAGCTCCTTGAGTAGAATCTTTTGTGAAATACCATTCGTACCTGTTGCATACTGTGTATGTATATAAACACACATACATTAGTTTTGTTTTACAGTGGCTTTTTGTCGCTCCCTTTCGCGTGCTCTTTCCTCTTCCTTAAAAAAAAAAAAAAAAAAAAAAAAAAATGTATTGCTTTGTGATTTTTTTTCCCTTCAGTTTCTCAGACAATGTTTTGTGACTGCTTTTCTACTTTTCAAAAAAAAAATCTGAAAATGGCTGTTGTGTAGACAATTGGTTTCCGCTTGCTAATGTTGTAGGTCAAACCTGCAAACATTGTAATAATGAATATTCCACAATACATTGTGGTCTATATTCAACCCTTTTCAGTGTTTAATGATGTCCAGTGAATGTTACAGGGCGGGTACTGTAGTGGTGGTTTGACGTTACCTGAACATCATACTTTTTGAAGTGAAACTTCTTTAGTGGCACCTATTCTGATGGGGTAAAACGAGAGAGATGGGGGACAAATGTGAAACGAAAGTGACGTCACGGCTCCCCCATCCCTCCCTCCCATGCCTGCTGTGACATGCCACCGCCGCTCCTAACGGCCACCGTTCCCCCAACGCACCCGCTGTGACATATCGCCGCCGGCGCCGCTCCTAACGGCTGCTGTTAACCCCACACGTCCGCTGCCATGGGTGTACAAAGATGGCTGGCACAGAGCTTCCGGTGCTGCGGGTGTGGGTGTAGTTAGATGGCGGAAGCCCCGCAAGTCCTCCGGCTGTGAGAGGAGCCGCTGCTCAGCCTCTCTCCTCCCTAACTCCGCTTCCCCTTCCCTGTGTCCCGCTGACTGAGCGCCGCCGGGGGCTGGAGGAGGAGAGCCGCCATTCCCCCCACACGTCCACACAGACATGGGAGGTTGAGGCGCATGCGCAGATTTGACCGCCGGGTCCCTCAGGTTGACTCAGACAGAGCCGCCGTGGGTCCGCAGCTCTGCCTGCCTTTGAGGGGGGGGGGGAGGAGAGACTCAGACAGAGCCGCCGCGGGTCCGCAGCTACGCCTGCGGTGGGGGGAGTCAGGAGAGAGGGTGCAGGACACAGAAAGAGAGACACTGACGCACACGCACACACACACACACACATATACACATATACATATATACACATATACACATATACACATACACACACTGACTGCCACACACACACACACACACTGACTGACACACACACACACACTGACACACACACACACACACACACACACACACACACACACACACACACACACACACACACACTGACACACACACACACACACACACACACCACACATACTGACACACACACACTGACTGACACACACACACACACACACTGACACACACACACTGACACACACACACTGACACACACACACACACACACACACCACACATACACTGACTGACACACACATACACACTGACTGACACACACACACACACTGACTGACACACACACACACTGACTGACACACACTGACTGACACACACACACACGCACACACTGACTGGCACATACACTGACTGATACGCACCCACACTGACTGATACGCACGCACACTAACTGACACACATACGCACGCACACTGACTGACACACTGACTGACTGACTGACACACACACACACACACACACACACACACACTGACTGACACACACACACACACACTGACTGACACACACTGACTGACACACGCACACACGCACACACTGACTGGCACACACACTGACTGATACGAACGCACACTGACACATACGCACGCACACTGACTGACACATACGCACGCACACTGACTGACACATACGCACGCACACTGACTGACACACATACGCACGCACACTGACTGACACACATACGCACGCACACTGACTGACACACATACGCACGCACACTGACTGACAAACATACACTCACTGACTGACACACATACACTCACTGACTGACACACATACACACACTGACCGACACAGAGAGACATTCACACAACACAGAGAGAGAGACATTGACTGACACACACACACATTGACTGACACACACACACATTGACTGACACACACACACATTGACTGACACACACACACATTGACTGACACACACACACATTGACTGACACACACACACACACACACACACACACACACACACACACACACACACACACACACACACACACACACACACACACACACACACACACACACACACACACACATTCACACACATTGACACACACACACACACACACACACACACACACACACACACACACACACACTGACTGACACACTGACTGACACACTCACACACACACTGACTGACACACTCACACACACACTGACTGACACACTCACACACACACACTGACTGACACACATGCACACACTGACTGACACACATGCACACACTGACCGACACATATACACACTGACCGGCACAGATACAGGCACTGACTGACACACACACACACAAGCAAACACACATACATACTCTCTGACTGACACACATACATACTCACTGACTGACACATACACTGACTGACACATGTGTGCCGAGCACGCGCGTTATAAGTCAATTTCTGTGACAAAAGTCAAAGAAGTTTCACTTACTATGCGCGTGCACAGCACACACAGCTTTTTTTTTTCATTGTTTGGATCAGTCAAAAGCTTTATTGAAGGCCATGATCGAAAATTTATTGAAATGTATGTTTTTGTAATATACATAACTGTACCCCAGGGGTGTGCGAACTGGGTTTTTTGGGGGGGGGCGGAGGGGTGCAGCGATTCCAGAGGCCCCGCGCTCTTCCCCAGGGCAGTTAAATGCTTGGGGACCGTGTGAGGCCAATGCAACCTCAAATTATCGTGATTCCGTAGGCTTCTGTACGCGGCATCAAGTGACGGTGCGGGGTCACGTGACATCACATGACCTGCTGCGTAATTTGACACCGGGTCACAGGAAGTGGGGGCGCTGGGGCTGGAACTCAGTGGGGCTGCAGCTCAAACTTTGCGCACCCCTACTCTACCCCATTCTACCGTGCTCATTCACCCTTTGCTGTGTGTATTTTAGTATATGCAACTGAAACAATCCTAGGTTAATCCCATAAATGAATCCTGTCTCATTCACCCCTTAATTAAATGAAGCTTTCACACCTAGGCAGGGAACACCCTGTGTAGAAAAACCATCTGTTTGAATGTGCCTCACATGTGCTAATTAAGCAGGCTGAACTGTCAGGTGACACAGGCATAGCAGCCTTTCGGCTGTCTGCAGCCCATCTCCAAGTAGCACATTGTAAGTAGCAAGAAAACTGAAGTTTAAAAAGGAGTGGACAACACCTACTGGCCCTGATTCCTGGATTTTATCTACGCTGGAAAGGAGGATATTATCTACTCCAGACAGCACATCTCAGAACTTTACTATTGCTGTGATGCCACCTCTGCTATTTATATTTGCTATGACCTCACTTCTTTTCAAATTATGCACTTCTTTGTGCCAGCCTCATTATGTCTCTAAGGCCTCGGTCCCGCTGCGCTCGTTGGCGCGGGCGGCCACACGCAAGTTCCCCACCAGCAGGGGAATCCTGCGGAGCCGGTCCCCCCTGGCTGCACAGCTTACTACACGCTGTGGCGCGTCAGCCGCTAGGGGACACAAGAAAATGGTGATGTCTAGCGGTGACGTGTCACGTGGTGTGGCTGTGAGCCAATGGGGAGGGGAGGCTTCGGGAGGAGGAGAGGCTTGGGGGAGCGGGGAGGAGTGTGGAGTGAAAGCGTGAGTGCCTGTCTGTGTGTCATATCGCGGTCTGTGTGGGCCTGAGTGCGTGAGTGCCTGCCTCTGTCTGTGTGTGTGTGTGTATGAGTGCGTGAGTGCCTGCCTGTGTGTGTGTGTATGTATGTATGAGTGCCTGCGTGTGTGTGTGTTTAATACTTAACATCAGCAGCTCCCTCCTGCAACCTGTGGAGGGAGGGGGGGGAGAGTAGCGGGTCCCTCCGCTCAAGCCACGCCCCCCCCCTCCCTGTCAAACCTCCCACTCCCGCCCACCTCCCGCTCCGGCTCCCGCTCCCTACAGACCGCATATCGCGGTCTGTGTATGTCAGCGCACCGCCTGTATGCAGTGCGGGCGCGCTGACTCTGGGAGCGGGGCCTTAGCCTAACTCTATTCATATACCTCAATCCCTCCTTCCTTCGCCACTTCTCAGTTCACATGAACTACTTTCTTACATGCGCCCTCTGACACTACACAGCTATATCCCCTGCACCAACCCCTGCAGCAAATTACACCCCATCAAATCGTCCTCACACATTCTCTTTCTGTCCATGCTTCTCCTCCTTGCTTCTGGGGATATCTCTCCCAATCCCGGTCCCTGCCTTATTCCTACATGCTCTCGTCCTCGCCTGCCAAATGCAACTTCTACTCCTTCTGGTGTCAACCCCTCCAACCTCATACCCATCCCCTGCCACACTCCCTCCTCTCTCCCTTTCTCCTGTGCTCTTTGGAATGCATGCTCCCTCTCTAACAAGTTCCTCTCTGTGCATAACTTATTTCTCTCTAACTCTCTGCTCCTATTTGTTATAACGGAGACCTGGCTCACTCAGTCTGACTCTGCTCTGGAAGCTAGGGCCCTCTCTTATGGTGGCCTTTCTTTCTCCCACACTCCGCACCTTGATGGCAGGAGTGGAGGCGTGGGGCTACTCCTCTCCTCTCTGTCATTACTGTACCCTTCCTCTTCCTCCCTCACTTGCTTTTTCCTCCTTTTTGAGGCTCAAACTGTCCAGATCTTGTCTCCTCTCCCTGTCCACGTGGTGGTCATCTATCGCCCACCTACCTCTGCTCATCCCCCTTCTGCCTTTCTCTCTCACTTTGAATCCTGGCTCTTTCTTCCTCTCCCCAGACTCCCCTGTTCTTCTCCTTGGGGACTTCAACTGCCACATTGATGACCCCTCTCTCCCTTGGACTGCCCGTTTTTTCTCTCTAACCTCTTCTTTTGGCCTTCAACAGTGGACTGCAGCCAGCACCCACAAGGATGACCAACTACCTAGACCTGGTTTTCACTAAAAAAAATTCTCTCACCGATTTTCTCCATTTCACCCTTTCCTCTCTCTGACCATCATCTCATTTTTTCTCTCTCTTTCTCTCTCTTTCTCTCTCTTTCCCTCTCTCTCTTTCCCTCTCTCTCTTTCCCTCTCTCTTTCCCTCTCTTCCTCCCCATGGTTTTGCAGAAACCTGCGCTCTATTAACCTACTAGCCTTTGATTCCACTTTACGCTCCTCCCTCTCCTCTCTCAGCTCTGCTACAGACCCTGACAACCTGGTCAGGAACTACAACTCTGCCTTATCCTCCTTTCTTGATCTACAAGCCCCGCTTTCTCTCTGCCGTCCTCAACCTCCTAACCCCAGACTCTGGCTAAATTCCCACACGCGCATGCTGCGTTCCTCCACTCGTTCCTCTGGAGGAAATCTCTCACTCTCGCAGACTTCCTTCACTACAAATTTATGCAATCGTGTTTCAACTCTGCCCTCTCTCAAGCTAAACAAACCTACTTTTATTGATTATTCGACACGCTCAGGTCTAACCCACGCCGACTCTTCTGTCTTTGACTCTACTCAAACCACCCTCAGTTGCCTCTTCTTCTTCCTCCTCCTCCATCTCACCTCAGGACTTTGCTGACTATTTTAAGGAAAAGGTGGAATCCACACGTTACAACAGTGGGGCGCCCCCCCTTGGGGGCGCAATATTATTTAGGGGGGGGGGGCCTGGCTGCGTGTGGCGAAACCTGGGGCCCGGCAGAGCTGTGCATGGGCGGCTAAGCTCCGTGCTGCCGTTTCTCTGTGCTGTCTGCCTGCAGCGGGGGCGTCTCCTTGCTGCGGGGGCGGGGCTTTCCCTGCACACAGACCAGCCCATCTCCTTCTCCTGTCACCCGCCCCAGTTTTCAGCAGCACATGGGGGGGACAGGAGCAGGCTTAGTACTTTCTCCCCCCCCCCCAGGTGAAAATGTGCGTGTGTTGTCTGTGTTGGTTGTGATTGAGTTTGTCTTGTCTGTGATTTTGTGTGTTGTCTGTGTTGTGATTGTGTGTTGGATGTGATTGTGTTGTGTGGGTGTTGTGATTGTGTGGGTGTTGTGATTGTGTGTGTGTTGTCTGTGTTGGTTGTGCTGTGGGTGTTGTGATTGTGTGGGTGTTGTGATTGAATGCAGCGGTGCACAAGCTGGGGGGGGGCGCAAGATTATTTAAGGGGGCGTGCAGCGAAACCTGGGTGCGCGGCCAGCAGACGCTGTGCGCGGGAGGGCGAAAAAGCTGTGTGCGGGCGGCCAAGAAGATGTGCGCGGGCGGTCAGCCTAGGGCTGCGTCCATAGACACTGCAGCCGTGCGGAGGCTGAGGGAAAGCGGGTGCTTTCCCTGGCCTTAGTACGAGCGCCGTCCGGGGGCGTGTGTATGGGCGGGCCAGTGACGTCACGGAGTTGGTTCGCCATCATTCGGCGAACCGCTCACGTGAGAAATCAGGTTTGACTGATTTCATGAGCATCGCGCGCCCCCTCCCACTTTCGCCCACACGCTGTATAAACGCGATCACTAAAGGCAGTCTGATCGCTCAGGTGTGCCCGATGTATGGACGCAGCTGAAGATGTACAGGTGGCGGCCACGGGATGGGGTGTGTGCGCACGCGCGGGGGCTTCGGAGGTACAGGGGAGGAACACGCCCGAGCGCTGTTATGTCAAACGCTCCTCCTTCCGGTGTCTGCCCTGCAATAGTGCTGTATTCCTGCTCTCCTCCGCTGGCAACCTGCTTTGCTGCGATCCTCTGCTTGTGAAAGGGTGGGCTGCCACTATATCAATCATACTATGAATGTATGAATGTACAGAAATAAATTAAAGAAAAAAAAAAGAAAAAAAGCTTGTGCTTGCAAAATTATGCAGGACACGCTGTGCTCATGCTTGAAGAGTTGGTGATGTTACCGCTCCCAGAGGCAGCGTGGACGCAGCCTAATTTTGCGAACGCAGCCTAATTTTGCAAGCACGAGCTGTTGAAATATGTAAGTATTTAGGCATAGTTGTATTTCATTGTATACCGTTTAATAAAGGTTTTATTTTTATTTTTATGTGATTTTGATTAAATCAGGCAGGGGGGCCCGAAAAATTTCATGGATAAAAAGGTGGGCTCGGCATAAAAAGTTTGCTCACCCCTGCGTTAGAACATCCCCTCTGTTTCCTCCTCCCATCCTACACCTCTTCCTAACTCTCCTCCTGCCTTCCTTGACTCTTTTTTTTTTTTTGCACTGTCTCAGAGGAGGATGTGTCCCTGTTGATCTCCTCTTCTCCCTCTCCCACTTGCCCTCTTGATTCCATTCCCTCCCATCTCCTAAAACCTCTTGGTCCTACTATAATACCTACGCTCATACACATTTTTAACTCCTCCCTCTACTCTGGTACCTTTCCATCCTCCATCAAGCATGCAACAGTTATACAATTACTCAAAAGCAGCAAGCTTAACCCTACCTGTCTTTCAATCGCCCTGTCTCCCTCCTGCCTTTTGCCTCTAAACTCCTTGAACGTCTTGTTTTCTCTCACTTGCACCACTTTTCTCTCCTAGACCCTCTACAATCTGGCTTCCGCACTGCTCACTCGACTGAAACAGCCCTCACTAAAATAACTAATGACCTCCATGCTGCCAAAGACAGAGGTCATTACACTATTACTCGACCTCTCTGCAGCATTTGATACCGTGGACCACCCTCTTCTCCTTCACATTCAACATACATATGTATTCGTAACAAGGCTCTATCCTGGATCTCCTCCTACCTCTCCCATCGTACATTCAGGGTCTCTTCTGCTAACACCTCCTCCTCCTCTATCAATCTCACTGTGTGGGTACCCCAGGGCTCTGTCCTGGGACCTCTTATCTTTTCTCTACACACTTTCTGTAGGTGACCTAATAACATCTCTTAGGTTTAAATATCACCTCTATGCTGATGACACACATCAACTTTTCAACCCCCGACATTACACCTGCTGTACAAACCAAAGTTTCTGAATATCTTTCTGCGATATCATCCTGGATGGCCCTCCGCCGCCTTAAACTTAACATGGCAAAAACAGAGCTCCTCATACTTCCTCCCAAACCTGGCCCTACTACCTCCTTCCACATTACTGTTGGAAGTACGATCATTCACTCAGTAGCCCAAGGACGCTTTTCTAAAACCTGTCGCTTTTTCCTCCGCAATATAACAAAGATACGCCCTTTCCTCTGTTGCTCGACTGCTAAAACTCTGACTCAGGCCTTCATTCTCTCCCATCTTGATTACTGTAACCTCCTGCTGTCCGGCCTTCCTGCCTCTCACCTGTCTCCCCTACAATCTATCCTAAACGCTGCTGCCAGAATGACTCTACTCTTTTCTAAATCTGTTTCGGCATCTCCCTGCTCAAATCACTCTTCCGGCTTCCGATCAAATCCCGCATCTCGCACACAATTCTCCTCCTCACTTTTTTAAAGCTTTACACTCTTCTGCCCCTCCTTACATCTCATCCCTAATTTCTCGCTATGCTCCATCCCGACTTGCGTTCTGCTCAAGGATGTCTTCTCTCTACCCCCTTTGTATCTAAATCCCTCTCCCGCCTTAAACCTTCCTCACTGACTGCCCCACACCTCTGGAATGCCCTTCTCCTCAATACCCGACTAGCACCCTCTATATCCACCTTTAAGACCCACCTTAAGACACACTTGCTTAAAGAAGCATATGAGTAGCACCGTGGATAATACTAGACACATGATACATAAATCTTAGCCCCCTGCAGACGCACTTACCAGAATACCCTTCCACTCTCTGTACGTTCTTTCTAATTACCAATTAGATTGTAAGCTCCTCGGAGCAGGGACTCCTCTTCCTAAATGTTACTTTTATGTCTGAAGCACTTATTCCCGTGACCTGTTATTTATATGTGTTATTTATGATTGTCGCGTATTACTACTGTGAAGCGCTATGTACATTAATGGCGCTATATAAATAAAGACATACAATACATGGGGTAAAAACAGGCACAGCCTGTGAAAGCAAATCTCTCTTCAGATTTATAACTGAACCCTTTATTTTAACAACTGTAGCATGTCAGGGTGCTCATATACAGAGTCTACCCTGTATAAATATATATATATATATATATTTTTTTTTTAAGTGAATGAGATTATTGGTTAAATAATTGCTCTTGTGCAACAACGTTGATTGATTACGATAACGGTATCCAACTTTACATATGTAGTATATCATATGTAAATTTTCTATCATTTTTTACGTTGACGCGATTTTGTTTCTTTCTGTTGCAGACCTCCTCACCTGATTCTTCCAATGAGAATTCCCCAGTCAGCCCTCCAGACGAGCAGGGTCAAGGGGATGCACCACCTCAGCTTGAAGATGAGGAGCCTGCTTTTCCTCACACCGACTTGGCCAAGTTGGATGACATGATCAACAGGTAATAAATATGGTATTCTGAGTTTATCTTCATCTTTTTGTCGCAGTCTAAATGAAGATAGTGCATTTTGTTTTGCTCTTCTATATTGGTCTTGAAAACCCAGGGAAAATGGAATCCCTTCTGTTGACGGTCTTCTAGTCAGTCGAGAAATATTTGTCTATAATTTCCACGGCTTCCTTTAAAACGGCTCCAATTTTTAAATGTTCTGAGTATTTTCATACCACAGTCAACGATCACTGCAACTTTGGAATTGCTATAATATAATTTAGTTTGTTTAGTAGTAGCCCCCAATGGAATCGGTATGTGTTAAAGTTATTGATGATGTACAAGATATTTGATTTTCTCTAGCGGCTCCCTTTGTCCATCTCAACACGCAGAGTTGTTGGCTCAGGAGAACCCTCAATGACTAGCCATGCATACCAATGCACCAAACCCTCGGTGGTCCTTCCATTGTCATAATTAAATCACAGGGTGCTCCCTCTGAGTTTGTGGGAGAAAGAGTCGAACACTTGAAGGTTACATTGAAAAAATGTCTTGCATTAGGAAAAATCCTAAAACAAGCCATTATGTCCATATTGGCTTATTCACTCCATGTCCCTCTCGTTGCCAGTGAACGAAGAAAGTCAGTGCTTCAATAAAACTGCTAAACCAGGTTGTCTTCAAGTAGGCAACGATAAAAAAAGCAGGTGTTATTTTCAGTGAAACTGAGTAGAACCAGGAGAACTGTATGTTTTCCTTTTCTAATGTACAGTTTTATTAAATTGGAAAAATAAGTAGAATGCGTCATACAAAATGATACATTTCTCGACGTGATGGAGGGCTATGAGGCAGATACTGAAATATGTTTGAACTCCTATTTTATCTTTTTCTTCAGACCCCGCTGGGTAGTTCCAGTTTTGCCGAAAGGTGAATTAGAAGTTCTTCTAGAAGCTGCTATTGATCTTAGTAAAAAAGGTAAGGCTTTTATGCGCACACTAATTTTAATCTAAGATGAAGGGAGAAATACATTTCTGTTTATCTGTAAAATTGCAAGTTTTAAACATTTCACATACAATAAGAATCAAAGATGTATTCTGTTGATTTAAGGGAACATTATGCCTTTTATATACCAGACAATAGTGCGTCACTGTAAGACGAAAAGATAGAATGTTGGTGTTTGCATCATCAGACATGACCAGGGTTATGTCTAAAGGATTCGTAAAATAGACATCGTCACTAACTGATGAAGTGAATTATTTTTTCGACACTGCTTTTCTTTTTTGCACGAGAATTTAAATGAAATGTAGCTTCCCTGTATTTAAAATGTATTTAAAATGCACAAAGAAATGGTGCAGATTATTTATAGGTTTAATTGCCGTTATGTAAAAAGTTGATCTGAAATCAATTTAGCATAAAACAAAAACATTGCGTTGAAATATTGCGGGGGGGGTTTTTTTCTCCCCATGTAGGCCTTGATGTGAAAAGTGAAGCATGCCAACGATTTTTTCGAGACGGGCTAACAATATCTTTTACAAAAATCCTCACTGATGAGGCAGTGAGTGGCTGGAAGTTTGAGATTCATGTGAGTATTATGTGCACTTGTCATTCTCTGCTGAACATACTGGTTCTAAGGGATTTTATTACTCCCCAATGTACCTGCACACAGGTTTGTGCAGAAACCTGGTCTGGTTTCCGGACACTGAGCAGAGGTTTGAGAAGCACTTAGGAGCATTGCCTTGCCAGAGCTTTCTTGAGTCCAGGGTTCTGGCATGTGATAATGCATTTCGACTAAACAGCCAAAGCTGGATACTTGTGTTTATCATGTACGGATGCATGTACTTTAGCTTGGCCTTCGCCAGGGCATTTTTTCGGTGCAAATCTAAAGGAAATAAGGCATTTCTTAAAACTATTTCTTTAACATCTAAGACATTTCTTATAAACACATTTATTTTTTGGGTTTTCTTCTCTGGCCATATTATCCAGATCTATTGAGTCACTTGGGCAGCAAAATAATGATTTCCTATAAAGGAAATGGGAACGTGTATGAAGGCAAAAGTGGAGCAATTATGGGGCAAAAAATGTGCCCCCTATTTATCAAAGAAAAGAATGCCATTGAATCAGTAGGACTTTTATTTATTTTTTAAACTTGCATTTTATTGAAAACATAAATTTACATACAGATAAATACAATTACAATTGGGGACAAAAATAAGGACTTTTTCTTTGATGCATCTGGTGCACCACTTTTGTATTGATACATAGACCCAATTGTGTCTATTTCCAGAGATCTCAAAATTGCAAATGTGCATCGCTTAAGAAGTAAGGTAATATTAACAGCAAATGCATTTTAATGGTATAACAAATTACGTATTCTACATTGGATTAAAAGAAAACAATGGTTTATTTTCCTACATCAAGCCCTCCCTATGATTACTGATATATTCCAGTAGGTGTGAGCTACCTCGGACCGCAATCAGATGGCATTTGTTGGTTAGAAGAGGATGTCACTATATGGAGCTGTTCATGCAGACGTTGCCCCATTGTGCTCAGATCAATCTTCAAATCTGATTTGTCAGAAGTGTGAAAATAACCAGATAGTCAAACCCAACCACCTTTTTGCGTCTGTCCTAGTACCATGATTAGCAGTCAGTGAAGAGAAGCTTGGAGAGAGGATGTGTCGTAAGAAGTACTCCTGGTGACAATTTTTTTGGAGTTTTTTTTTTTTATGTTTGAAGCAGGGGGTCTCCGGAGCTGAGCCCCATTCATTTCAACTCCGGGACCCCATGCTTTAAGAGATACGTACCTTGGAGGGGATGCGGTTAGCAACCTAGACGGGGCTATCTATATGGCATCTTTAAATGTCCTGTAGGCAAATAGGAAGCCGTGACGTCATCCTATGCGGCTTCCTATTGTCCCACATGACGCAGGACATTTTAAACTGTGCAGCGATACCAGCACCCCTTCCGAGGTAAGTATCTCGTGAAGCAGGGAGTCCCCACAGCTGAAAACAACTCGATTCAGCTCCGAAGACTCCCTGCTTCAAATATATATTTAAAAAGTGTTGCCAAAGATCTTCAAACAAGTGTGATAATTATAATTGTAGTGTTTTGGTGGTGTTTTAAGGCTGTCCCCACATAACTGGTCTGAAACAGAATTTCCATAATGAAGAATAAAACAATGATACAGTTTGAATTAATTTTTCATCTCTCATATTATTTAGAATCGCCTTCATGATAGCTACTGCTTTCTTCCCATCTGTATGGGTATTGGTCTTACTTCCAGTCCTGCATATGGATTTTTACAGTATTTATTCACAGGAATCTTTAGTGTGAAGAGCAACATCTGTTCATTATTTGTTCTTTTCTTTGCCCCAAACAGAGGTGTATCATTAACAACACTCATCGCCTGGTGGAGCTAAGTGTGGCCAAGCTTTCCCAAGATTGGTTTCCTCTTCTTGAACTTCTTGCTATGGCCTTAAATCCTCATTGCAAATTTCATATCTATAATGGTACACGTCCGTCTGAGACCGTTCCAGCTGGGGTTCAATTGGCGGAAGACGAGCTGTTTGCCCGTCCTCCTGACCCTCGTTCGCCAAAGGTGAGGCAACTAATAGCTTAACGTAGTGTGTCGGTTACTCAGTGTTGCTCTTCAGTGTATTAATAAGCGTGAAGAAGATCGTACAGCACGTTTTTGTACTCCCAAGCTGTGTGAGACTTTATCATTCATATAAAATGGACTTTGTAAAAGAAGCTACAGTCCGAACGCCATATGGAGACACGGATTGGCTCAAGATCGGAAAGGGCACACGCCAAAGATGCATTCTGTCACCAGCAGCTTTCAACATGTACGCAGAAGCTGTCATGCGGCAAGCAGACCTTTGAGTCCCAGGTGGGTGTGAAAGTAGGCGGCAGAAACATCAAAACCTCTGATACGCAGACGATACTGAAAACAAGAAGGATCTCGAACATCTAATCATGAAAGTCAAAGAAGAAAGTGAGAAGGTTGGGTTGCACCTGATGAAGTGGTTAAAGATTTCATCTTCATTGGCTCCAAAATTGATCGTGATGGCAACTACACCCCTGAGATTAAGAGACGGTTGGCACTTGGAAGAAATGCGATGATCAGTATCATCTGGAATAGTAAAGACATCAGCTTGGCAACTAAATGCAGATTGGTCAGTGCGATTGTTTTCCCAATAGCAATGTATGGCTGCGAAACCTGGACTCTGGCAAAGGCAGATAGGCGAAGGATTGATGCAATTGTGATGTTGGAGACGTCTGCTGCGTATTCCGTGGACAGCCAGAATAACGAACCAAGCAGTCCTGGAGTGGACCAAACCGTTAATCTCAATGGAGGCCAAAATAACAAAGCAAAAGCTATCCTACGTTGGTCACTTCATGCAAAGCAAGTCGCTTGAGAAGGACGTCATGCTTGGAATGACTGATGGTAAAAGAGGAAGAGGCCGCCAAAGAACTCGCTGGCTATATACCATCAAGAAAGATACCGGGTTGAATATAGCAGAATTGAAAGAAGCCGCGAGAGATCGGAAGACATTGAGCACACTGATCCATAGAGTGGCTGAGAGTCGTACTCGGCTGAACGGATAGAGAGAGAAACTTGTTATAATATGACCCTCTGCAGTGAGCTTGTGCTTCTATTGAATGGTTCAGACAACCTAGCAAGAACCTTTCCAGAAAGAAACTAAATGTTAATACAATATATTTTTGGGGGGGTGGGGGGGGGTGTAGTATGTTACAACACTGTACAGTAGGGCAAAATGTGGGCAGCATTTTATTTTTGGGTATGTGTAATTAAATGTCAACCCCCTGAACCGTGAAAACATGTGCAAATCTGCCCCAGTAGACACACATGCGTGGTAAGCCTGTGGGTGAGGGAAGAGATGCATACGAACAAAGTGTGTGAGAGAAGTGCTTTCACAACATCTCTACTTTCATCCGATGCATTGGACAGGCAACGTAGCCAAAATCTCTTTAATAATAAATAACAAATAATTTGTTCTATGTCACTGTTTGTATATATAAATAGTATTTGAATTAATATTTGTTGCTTGTCTCCCTGTATTGTGTATTTGTTTTCCAATGTTGTCTTTGTTTTTAAGTATTAATAATGTGAATCTATTAATAGGTAAAATAAAAATAGTGAAATGTTTTTTTTTCCTCTTCTCCGCCCCTCCCCCCTCCCATTTATAGGGTTGGTTAGTAGATCTCATAAATAAATTTGGCACGTTAAACGGGTTCCAGATCCTGCATGATCGCTTTATAAATGGCTCAGCATTGAATGTTCAAATCATTGCAGCTCTCATCAAGTAAGTTTAATGCTTTTTTCTCTCTTTTTTTCCCTCTTTTTTTTAATCTATTTTTTAATATTGGCTATGAATAGACAATTGTGTGCAATGTTTTATGTACATGTGTCTTGAGGTTAATTAAAAATGCAAATAGGCAAACCTAGACCAGCACAGACAAAAGTATCTGCCATGTGACACCGTTGAGGTTGTTGGGAGCAGGTGGAAACCCTATGAGACATGAATGCACTCTTGGTGGCTTCTTGGTCTGCACTTGGTTTGCGCACTCATTTCAAAGTGAATAAGTGCCTTCTAGACACACCGAAGGTTAAAAAAAAAAAAAAAAAATGTAAAAAAAAAATCAACATATATCTAATTTAGAGTGCACACCAGGTTGTAATTGTATTTCTAGCGTGCTAGATTAATGGAAGTGATTAAAACATTACATTTGTTATGATAAATGAAGATAATACAACTAAACCATTTAGAGGGGAGGAGAGGGAATAAAGGTTGTGATCTGATAGGGTAGTCAAATCACAATAATCCCAGTGCCAGGTGAGTATAGAAACAAGACTTCAGTGCTGCTATAAGCAGTACTGTATAGGAGCATGTGGACGAATATTCTTCTCGCATAAATTGCCGACAACTTCTATTTATATTATAAAATATCTAAAAGAAGTAGCAAGGTACTACTACTGGTACTACTTTTAGATACTTTATAATATAACGGTGTGCACTCTAATAGAAAGATACTTGGGTCTCTTACCTATTTGTATTTATATTTAGCGTGTATCCCAACTAAAGCACCCTACCTACGGTTTACATATGTCTATCCTGAGACGTATGGTTTTTCAAATTTGGTTCAAAAAAAAAAAAAAAAAAAAATATCTATCAAATGAAAATGACTAGTCTTGGACCACACAATGTAGTTTAATGTTCTAGTAGCCAAATTCCTATAGAAAATCTATTATTTTCAGGTTGTAATACCTTTTTGGTACCAAAGATGAGTGTTCTTCATAGGTTATAGCTGGGGTGCGCAAAGTTTTGACCCTGTGCTCACCTCCTGGCTCACGCCTCTTCCCCCCCCTCCCTTTCCCGGCTCTGGTGTCAAATGACGTCACGGGGTCAGATTACGCTGGGTTACCATGGCGATGTGTCTCCAAACACAAAGCTGCAGAGACCTTGCGCGGCCCCCGGCATTTAATTTAAATGCCTTGGGGGAGAGCGCGGGACCTCTGTAGCCGCTGTGCTTTCCTGGGTTATAGTGTACAGCTCTATCAAACCTTGTCCAATCTCTACATATGTGCAGTCACATAAAGAAGAGACCCATGGAAAGCGCTCTATGCTATAATTTAGGCTATGGCGATCATGCATTATATTTGACCTTCATCATATTGAATAAAAGACCAACATGATTTTTCTTCTGTTAGTCTGTATTTGGAGAAAAAACACAAATTCTAGAATAATAAAGCTATTTGAATGTATAATTGCATTACTAATCTGTTCTTATTCTTTTGTCTTATTTTTTAGGCCATTTGGACAGTGCTATGATTTTTTAACTTTGCACACTGTCAAGAAATACTTTCTTCCAATTATAGAAATGGTTCCACAGTTTCTAGAAAATTTAACGGACGACGAGCTGAAAAAAGAAGCAAAGAATGAAGCCAAAAACGATGCCCTTTCCATGATTATAAAATCTTTAAAGAGCCTAGCTTCACGAGTACCAGGTCAAGAAGAAACTGTCAAAAACTTAGAAATATTTAGGCTTAAAATGATACTTAGGTGAGTTATTTCATTGGGTTTGTTCTCAGTCTGTTCAAGTGGCAGTCCTTCCTATGATGACCAGTGACCTGTTTAATGGATGAAATGATTGACCACCTTTAAAAACGGTTTAAAGAAAACATGTTGAACATTTGTTTTTGGACTGTTTACATTTTCACGGTAAATAAATGCATTGGATGGCTTTTACCATTTGTATTTAATGTATTTTATTAATTAGGACTATTTGTCAGTCCTCAAGCCACAGGTAAATTGTTCTTTTTGTTTTTGTATTTGTAAAGTATTTATGATGCGATCATTCATAAAATGCATAAGTAACTGATACAGTTGAAATCGATGTTCCCCGCGAAAAACTATTTTCCACAAGATACAAATCATGATACGGTTTTCTTGAGTGATTGAATGCAGTGGTAGGCTGTATAAAAACAATACAATCTCATTTCTGTTACAGGTTGTTACAAATTTCTTCCTTCAATGGAAAAATGAATGCACTTAATGAAGTCAACAAAGTGATATCAAGTGTATCGTACTATACACACCGACATGGAAACCCAGAGGAGGAGGAATGGCTGACCGCAGAACGCATGGCAGTAAGTGCAGCCTGACTATTTGTATTGCAGGCGTTGGACAATATTTGTAAGATGGGTGGCATTGTCTAAGGAAGGGACTGCCACCCAGAAAGTTTACGTTTTTTGTGTAATATAACATTAAGTCAACTTCAGCAATTTTTGCAACTACAGCCTGTGTGCCTCCATTTTTTGGCTATTGTACTGTGTAAGATGGTATGGCTACGGTATTGCTCTTTTTGTAAGCTACTTTAAAGGGGAATTTGCTCTTGCCCGATTTTTGTTCTATCGTTTTAATAAGTGTAGTAGTTCTACAAATTTAAGGCAACTTAACTATCTAAGCTGTCGATCGGTCTGTTCTCCCGTGGTCGATCGGCGCAGAGCCTTCTTCTCAGGGCATGCCTGCCTACTTCAAGAGGAAATGGTATAGCTTCCTCAATGGTTGCTATAGCAACCGAAGGAAGCTTAATACAAAAAAATTATTCAAAAGGGCATAAGAGTGGGGGGAAATGCAGTAAGTATTATCTAATACTACACAACTGATTTTATTTAAAAACAAACAAAAAAAGATATAGGATTTTAAATTAAATACTGGTTTAAAAAAAAAAAGTGGCAGACGCCAAACCAAATGCATGCATAGGACACGTCAGCATACAGCGTGATGTGCCTCTTAGGTTTGAAAGCATTGTGGTACCTGATTGTATGTTGAGCACTTGCCCCTAAGAAACAGATCCCTTGTCTGACATTTGTTTCTGCTTCCTTGTGTACCCTTTTGCAACATTTTGACATTTCAGTGTGTTCTCTCAAGTAGCTCACTAAAAAAAAAAAACACAACCAAAAAAAAACTTGTGTTCATTAAATCACATATACATTGCCCTACATCTGGGATTAATAATCCTTTTAAAGCATATTTTAATAAACAAAATTATCTCATTTTAAATTATATTAATACTCATCCTACTGTAACTTGACTACATTTTTCTACTTGAAACCGTATAATAATGTAAATATTCGACTTTGATTCACTGATGAAGGCGATTGCATGATACCCACAACACTTCTTTCCACATTCTCCCTTTAATAAAAGGGAGATTTAAAGAGATGGGCTTTCTGGGGGTGATCTCAACATAAGGGAAGTTTAATTTTGAAGCATTCCTCTATCTTCTGTTGGAGTTGAATGGTAGAAAGTGTTTCCTGCATGCATGTCGGGCTTGGTGGATATTTTTGAAGCAAACAAGTGATCTCTAGATCTCTATATGATTAGCAGCCTCTGGCAATTATTTGTGCTGCCCCCAATTTTTTATATCGAAATGCTAAGATTATAGTGGACTTGAAAAACAGCGGTTAAGCATTCTTAAGAGTTTGCATTTAATATATTAAGTGTATTGCTTCACTGACGATAAAATCCTTTCATTGCTACAGTGGAAACAACATGTACGTCCTTGTGATTTCAAACCAAATACTCGACCACCACATACGTTACCCTGTTATGGCTGATTTGTTGAGAGTAGAGCATTGTTTCTTATGTTAGCTGTAGAAATTACATGAACCCTTCACCATTAACTGGGGGTGGTAGAGTTTTCTGTCTCTGGAGCTGCACAATGACTGTCACTGTTTTGTGTCTCTGGTCAGACTTTAAGGGCCTGCTGCCAAATCAATACATTGAGATCACTGTGCTTTCTCTTTGCAATTACATTTTAGGAATGGATCCAACAGAATAACATCCTATCAATAGTTTTACGGGATAGCCTTCATCAGCCACAATATGTCGAGAAATTAGAGAAGATTCTTCGATTTGTCATCAAGGAAAAAGCCCTGACCCTGCAAGATCTAGACAACATTTGGGCAGCGCAGGTAATGAGCAGGTTAATTTGACTTTTGCTTTTCAGATGATTAGTCTGGCTGCCTTACCCGAAGTGAGGCAATTTCCTGTTGTTCTCAATCAGTGTTATTTTGGGAGCTCTTTGTGACTCGCCAACCATTTGTGCAGAGTCTAGGTTTATTACATGGTCTTCTTACAATGTGCTGCTTGCCCCTCAAGCATTGATGTGGTTTATCAAGGGGACGTGCCGATACGGACGGATGCCTTTCTTTTAATTTAGTAGGCTGTGCTGCTTGCTTTACTCTAGTTTGCATGGACATCTAGGATATGATTTCCCAGTATTATTTTAGATGAACAGTTTACCCCATGGTTCCACTTCCCTAAAAATACAAAGACATTTTGTTTATTACAGTTTAATGTTTATAAGGCATGTTATTGGTTATCTTGTCTTTAGAATGTGTCCTTACTGTGCAGGATACTCCCTTGATCGCTAGATTGCGAATGCCAACCTCTTGGCAATCACAGTATAGATGTGACCTATACCACGATCACAATAAAGCATATTAAAGCTAATCCTTACAAATACTTCTACTATATGACAAAATATATTGCGACAGACCACCTGTAAGTTATATTTATTCAGCCAAATTCAACTTTTTTTTAATTAAACAAATATTTAATTAAAATAAAAACTGTCCCTGTACTGTAGAATCAGTAATGAAATGTCTTTAAAACCATGACTGGCATTTTTTTGAGCCAATAAGCGGTATCCGAGCTTGATCCCAAGTTAGCTGCCATTGATTTGAATGGCCGTTAACGCAGGATCAAGCTTCCACCCCTTATCGTGGTTTAGTGAATCTCCTCTGCATTTGTTCAATTGATTGTTGGTGCATATTTTTTTTTTAAATCTGTTGGAAAGGGTTCTTGGCACAAAAATCCCTTGGCTAGTTAGTTATACTGTTATATCTGTGGTTTTCAAAACGGTAAAAACCTTACAAAATATATTGTGACCCTGTGGAACACTATACATTTATTGTGATTTTGTACAATCCCCACACGCTACAATTGCTGTGGTATATTTTAATATTAAACTAACCACTTACTACAAGTTAAACATTACAGTATTACAATAAATAACCACTGGACTATATCAAATAAAAGCACAATTTACACTTTTGAGTAATTATTGAAAGTGAAATATACCATTACCAATTTTTGTTCCCAGGATTCTATCAAACGCAAGTTGAAAACCACTGATGTATACGATTATTGTAGCCTTTTTATGTAATTATAATCTGTTTTTAAGTGTTTGGTACATAGGAATACTTTAAATGGCTACCATTTAATGAACCGTAATAAAATTTTTTGATAGTAAATGTTTTTTTTTCTTTGCAGGCAGGAAAGCATGAAGCCATTGTAAAGAATGTCCATGACCTCCTTGCCAAATTAGCGTGGGATTTCTCTCCTGAGCAACTTGACCACCTATTTGATTGTTTCAAGGTAAGTCTTTATATGGAGAGCATTTTAACATGTTGGCTGTCTGATTTAAACTGCAGGTTGCTGAAATGGAGCTTCTTCCTTGTAAGGCAGTTTTTGCATGATTTGTGGTGTGATCGGCTGCTGCATCAGACCTTGAATAAGGATCTTAGTCTGACACAGGATTTAGTCCAACAACATTTCTATACTTGTAAGCCTCATACGGAATAACTGAACTCCAAATAGAAGAAAGGAGTCTCTCCCTATTTATGCTCCCACTCCAACATTTTAATAAATATTTGTACTTTTTTGTTCTGTTTCTCACCCCTCCTGCTGCAATTTTGTTTCATGCTGGTTGGCCAATGTCTTTCTCAGCTTTGTTCCTTGACACTTTCCGTCTCTCCCTTGCTCATTCTATTCCTCTCACCCTTACTCCCTATTCTTTCTTTCTCTCCTTTTCCCCTTTTCTGTCTAACTTCCCTTGCCGAATTGTTAGTCTCCATTTGTCCAATATTTGTCTATCATTCTTGCCTTTGTTTCCATTTTGGCATCTCTTCTTTGCCCATGTGTCACTGTCCTCTGGCCTCTCGTGTGTTAATCTTTCCTTTGCTTCCTTGCCCACTTACATTTTTCTTTCACTCCTTTTTTCTCATTTTAGTCACCCACCTTTGAACCCTTGCCATTGGTGTGTGTTCCTCCTTTCTCCCTTGTGCCTTACCAAAGGTTCCACAAAAAATACCAATTGTGGATAGTTGACTTTTCGGAACACCATATTTTGTTGCTGTTTGTAATTTAATGTTTACAATTTTTGTTAAATTATATATATACACACACACACACACACACACACACACACACACACGACGGCCCTCTAAAACTGTGTGACACTTGCCCGGGTGCTCCGAGTAGTAGATTAAAAGTGTACTTATGCTAATCTGGTAAATAAGAAAATGCATTGTTCTCGGGAACATAGCAAAATATATACATACTGTACATACATATCTAAATATACCATGGCTAATTGTGTATATGTCCTATGGTGACCCCCTTATAACTCTGATTAGTTGACAAAGCAGAACATGCTCGAGTTGTCCAATACAGTCATTTTCAACCTTTAGGGAAGTGAAGATCCACTTAATATGCATTAATTGGCACTCACACGACATGTGAAAGAACTATATGTGGATTTATGAAATCAATGTATCGGTCCTGTCCAGGACCTATGTCTTGTATTTTGCTATGTTGCCAAGAACAATGCATTTTCTTGTTTACCAGATTAACATGAGTACACGGGTGTGCATAAGATTTCAAAATTGCTCGACATATTTTAGTTTTTTGTGTCAAGTTTAATGTGTATAAGGTTTCATGGTCAAATTCCTAATTTCCCAAGGCAAGTTGGACAAATGCTAGTAAAAAACAGCGTGAGAAGCTATTGGAGTTGATCCGTCGGCTAGCAGAGGATGACAAGGATGGTGTGATGGCTCATAAGGTTTTAAACCTTTTATGGAACTTGGCGCACAGTGATGATGTACCTGTCGATATCATGGACCAGGCTCTGAGTGCCCACATAAAAATCTTGGATTACAGCTGTTCACAGGTTGGTAAAATAGATTTACATTTCTGTCAAAGTAGTGTGTGTCATTTACTACAGTGTATATATCTTGAACAGTGGTTTCCAATTTTTTTTTAAGTTAGGGAATCCTATAATTATATTGTGAAATTCTGAGGAACCCCAACCCTCTCTAATAGCGCACCTGAGATCAGATGCATTGTAAGGAACCCCAACACTCTCTAATAGCGTGTCTGAGATCAGATAACTTTTTCAATTTTAGAAAATTGCAAGGAAGCCTTTTGGGATTCCTGAGCAACCATCACAGATCTAGAATGTGACCGTGTTCCAATATGTTCCAGTGTAACTCACAACTTAGTTTCCAAGAGATTCTGTGGCAATACTTGTGCAGTGTAGTGCAATATATCGCACTGAAGAGAACAATGAAGCCCACTACGTCCGAGTTCCAAGGGTTGCTGAAAAACAAATCCTAAATCTTTTTTTCCTATTAAGATACACTTACAAATAAATGATTTAGTAAAACATGTAATCTTCTATACCCTTTGCCATGCTTTTTCTTTTATTGCTTGCACAAAACATGGGTGAGCTATAAATGGCTGAGTGATTTCTCTTCAACTGTTGTGTGGTACGTTTTAAAAGGGTCTCCCCGCTGCTACAGTGATTTCCATGTGTTTACTAAATTACATCTCAACTTTTCCATTCAAGGATCGAGACACCCAAAAGATTCAGTGGATAGATCGCTTCATAGAAGAGCTACGAACAAATGACAAGTGGGTCATTCCCGCACTTAAGCAAATTAGAGAAATATGTAGTTTGTTTGGTGAAGCACCTCAAAATTTAAGGTAAGCTTTTGTTATCATTATATTAAAATAATTACAACGTAAAAGGAATTATAATGTTAGAATCCATTAGCGCTCAGACCAGTGGTTCTCAAACCTTTTTCTCTGATCCTTCGCGAGACCAGGTTTTTGGCCCGGGCATCCAATACTCTGTTAATATGCAATTTAATATGCAATCCCTGATAGCCGACCTATAAACATTTTGTAAATAATTTAACAATCTTAATTCCTTAAACCAAAATGCAACCATGTTTAAAGCAGAGTTATGGCTGCTTTTGTGTCTTTGGAAATTGACAGAAAAAAGGGTCTTTACGGCAGGGTATTTCACTAATCGCGTGTTTCCTCTACTCGTAAACGGCTTTCCTTATAGAGAGCCAATAAAAATAAAGGAGATGGAGGAGGGGGGGCTTTGGGGTCGCGCCCCCCACCCCACTTTGCGCACCGCTGATCTAGACTGCAAGAAATAATTCTGCATTAAATATAGAAATGTGGTAGATAAAGCTGCTAGTTGGTATTTCAGCCCACTTCTAAAGATGTCCTAAAAACCATATGGAGTTTCTAGTTTCTCTTAAAAATATATATATCTCACAAAAGTAGTCCGGTTGTTTTTTTGTGGTCCCTAATTAGAGGTTTTAAAAAAAAAAAAAAATTAACCACTGGCTTCATTTAAAGCTGCAATCCTCAACCTTCCTGTAACTTTTTGTTATTGTGCTATGTTATTACATAATAAATATTTTAATATTTTCTGTTTCTTGGGTCATATCCGCCAAACAGATGGTTCTACCCCCATCGCCCCCAATAAGCAGAGGTGTCGGTGTGCTGTTCTCTTGGTTTCACCACTATGCTTTAGCTGCAAATGAGAAAAATATTTTTTTAGTATTACACAATGTGCTATGTTTTCCAAAATACCGTGGGGTAATCAAATACTGTGAGGGCGAGAGTGACTTTAACCTTTTCGGTACCAGGTGACTGACGGCAAAACGGTTAGCGCAGGGGTTCAAAACTCCAGTCCTCAAGACCCACGAACAGGTCAGGTTTTATGGATATCCCAGCTCCAGCATAGGTGATGGTCTTTGATTTGAGGGGGGGTGGGGTGTCTTGAGGAATGGAGTTGAGTACCCCTGCCTTATCCCTTTTGCTAGACATATCCTTTAGAAGTAAGAAGGAATCAGCACGCCAGAGGTCTTCATACAAAAAAGATTTTTAATCCACACAGTGTATGTGACCGAAACGTCGATCTATGTGGATTAAAATTCCTTTTTTTGTATGAAGACCTCTGGGGTGCCGGTTCATTCTTTCTTCTTCTTGAGTATGTGTCTTGCATCATAGGTCTCCCTGATGGGGGGAGGAGGGGAGGGGCGGATGATCTCTGTGCAACCGAGGGTGTTTTTTAGATCCAGTAGCCTCTTTCTTCTTTCTTTTATCCCTTTTGCTGCCTGTCATCTGGTACTGAAAATTTTAAGAAGTTATAAAGTAGGTCTGATAAAGTCCAGGTATTCACATAAAAGCAATAAATGGGCTGTTCTTTTGCAAGGCGATTATCGATTTCCAGTCTAATGCCACAATCGCGTCAAGGAGCCCTGACACCAAGAGTAGTTTCTGTAAATCTTGGATTGATGAGGCCTGAATTGCACACCGCCCCTGTGGCTCCCAAGAGGAGAGAGCACTCTTGTTCGATAACGTTTACATTTTAATTGCAGTCAAACGCAGCGCAGCCCGCATGTCTTTTACCGCCATGATTTGATCAACCAACTTCAGCATAATCATGCCCTTGTTACTTTGGTAGCAGAAAATCTCTCGTCCTACATGGAAAGCATGCGACAGTATGGTAAAGGTGAGTGTGATGACTTTTTTGTTTCAATGTAAACATGGTAATTCATCTAACCGTGTTACATAAAGAAATTTGCAATTGCCCTTCCCCCTAAACTATATTTAATGATGTTGGATGTTTAAGGTTTTTGTTTCATACGGTTTATATCCATAGAGGTGCTAAATGTTAGTCTCTTTGGTATGGCGGTGCCTATGCAGCTAGTGTCTAATTGTAATGGGACAACATGATTTAAAAAAAAATGTTTATAGCCTGTTGGCACATCATTTTTTCCACACCAAACATGTCTCCATCTTCAGCGAAAGTATACCCGTACAACCTACAGTGATGCATTGAATGGTGAGCTCTTAAAGCAGAAATCCATGCGCTGCTTTTTTCAAAATGATTTGTTTATTTTGTAACGTAGGATTGAAGCAGGGCATCTACAGAGCTGACCCCCTGCTTCCGGAGATACAACCATAGGGTGTGCCGGTAGCTGCTCCAGCTTGCTAGCTGGGATCATGTAATGGCCGCTTTCCAAGGCTCGTGCGGGCCAATAAGAAGCCATGACGTTATTCGGTGTGGCTTCTTATTGGCCCACGTGACCAGATGCTTTAAACGTTGCCGAGATACTGACACCCCCTTGGTAGGTCTGTGTCTCATTAAGCAAAGGGTCCCGGAGCTAAAATTAATGGGGTTCAGCTCCAGCGATCCACCTGCTTCAATCCTATGTTAAAAAATACATTTTTAAAAAGCGAATGAATTGCTCCTTTAAAAATTCTTGTAGAAATTACATGTCTGAAGAACTCTCTCATGTTTGTCCATCAGAAAGAATCACCACTTACAAAGGCTATTGCAGCTTTTATAATTATACACTTCAGTAGTGGTAAAACCTCTCTGTCTGACAATTTGAGAAAAAGCTAATTGTCCCCCGTTGGTATTGGTGCTCGGGTGTAGTGAGTCGAGGAATTCTTGCAGGTGGTGACCTAAATTTTTAGACCCTGTCCTCTCAAAGATAGTCGATATTGTTCACTGTATGAAAAAGTAGTCACATGAGGATCAAGGCACTCAAAAGGTTAATGAGGTAAATTAATATATGGATGGAATTTACAGGGGGTTTGCTGCCATACTTTTGCATTGGTTATCCTAATCGCTAAATTTTTATCTTGCGGAATAGTAGTCTTATTTTTTCATTCATGCACTAGATTTTTAGGGTTATTTTGGTGTTTTTATAAATTCATTAATTTATTTGGCGTGTCCTAGTGTAAACAGCTTCTGCTTCTGACTCCTGCTTCCGTTGGTCACAAAGCAGAGGCTTTTTTAGCCAGTCAGAGGGACATTTACAATGAGTATAGATCAGGTTCATATATGCCGTTTTGTAAAACTAACTGTCGAATTTAGGATTACTTTTATTGTGTTTTATATTGTTTTGGAAAGAATCCGAATATATAAGGTCAATGTGACCGTACCTTTAGTGCCAGTTTTGTTTTTGAGAGTGGTTATGCTGTTTTCCTCCCACAAACTGGAAACAAGTCATTGGACTCATGATGACTCATAACTCTGCAGTTACTGACGATTAACTTAATTGCACTATAATTTTCAGTTGTCAATTGGTTAGATCTATGGATAAAATAAACAAGAACGATGAATTATATTTTTGTGATGGATTGAAGAAGTACGTTTACTGGGTATCTATTATTACTGTGTCAGTGCTCTTGACCCAACGAGTATGATTTAGCTCTTGAATGCTTGTCTTAAAAACTACAATAATTGACCATGCGATATGGTGAAGCCTCACTGATGAACATATTTAAAGGTGCAATCTTGCGTAGTTGGCCAGATAACATACATTTAACAGTTTGAACGGCTTCCCTAAACAAAACAAATTATGCTAATAGCAAATGTTTGGCTTCTTTTGTTTTTTGGAAATTAATTACAAGTTGAATTTCTTATGGACCTCTGAATGGGGAAGTGTTTTTCAAGTGTTTTCTTTACGCTTCTCACCCTGTCCTCATCAGAGAACCAATAAAGATAAGGGGAGATGGGAAGAGGCGACTGGCTGTACACGCTCTTGCTGATCACACAGGGACATCACACAAAAGGGAGCAGCCCAAAAAAAAACCGCCAAGTCTAGCTTAAAAAAAAATACTTTAAAATACTTATACTGATGCACCGGCCGTTATTCGAACACTTCACGCGTCATGTACATCGAAATCCCTATTTGAAACCGCGGGATGAATTCCAGCCTCCCCGCACTAAGATGCGAGCGCGGCGAGTGCAGAAAAACGAATTTGAGTGTTCTGGCTTTTAAAAACATGAAATTGACACAGTAGCACAGTACTGTACACATTACAATTCATCCATTTTATTGCAAACGAAGAAACAGAATCCATGAAATTCAAACAAAACATCCGCGATAAGTGTGGGTGCCTGAGGCGATTGGCCGCGTTCATGCTGCGTGGGGAACAGCAGAGAACTCAAAATCGGCGCCGTGATGTGTTCGAATAACGGCCGCTGCATCAGTAGGTGTCAGATTTACATACAAAAATGCATCAATCCCCCAGATGAGTCCTCCTAAACATGACACTGGAATGAGTTGGTCCTTGGAGGGATTGCCCCTTTAACAGCTGCATCTCTGGATGTGAAAACCCCCTGCATGTTAAAGGACATATTTGCCCAATTTTCTCCTCTTCTGCTTGTGTTTATTGGATGGCATTTTCCTTTTTGCCTTAATTTACTTTTTACTTTGCTGAAATTGGTTTCATGCATATAAAATATCACTTGTGAGCACATTCACATGTCTGACAGGTCCACAACCCTCCCTTTCCCCATGATCTCTTGGAATCCAATGCTTCCACTATAGCTGGGGATTCTGGGTAATGACATGCAAATGAGCACTTTGTGTTACTCTCTTACTCTCTTGCCACTTATCTATTTTAACATGGATCCCTATACGCTTACTGTATGCCTGCCACATTATACAGTATTTTTCAGGACAGCCTGTCTTCAGGAACTGCATTGCCAGTAAACCTACTCACAGATGGCTATTTCATGCATATGGAATTCTTGGTTCAGAACAGCCATTTATACACACTCTGACACTGAGTTTAAATAGATTTACTACTCAGTGTTAAATCTCAACTGAAGTTATAAGTTGACATGTTTTAATAACCTTTTCTAGTATCTGTCACATTGAAATAGAAATATTAGTAATTGCTACAAACGTCTTGTTTTTAGAACACGGAGAATATGATCCACAGACTGTGAGACCGGGGAGTCGATACAGTCACGTTCAGGAAGTCCAGGAACGGCTTAACTTTCTGAGGTAATGTAAATACAACATAAATTCTCATCGCACATGCACGACAATGTTAATGGATAACACACAGCCGCAGTATCTGTTGGTAGCTTAACCTCATTTTTTTACTAGGTTTGATGCAGGGAGGCATCCGGAATTGAACAGTGTTAATTTCAGCTCCGACCCCCCTACTTCGCAAGATACTTTGTTGCAGCTGTGGGTGGGCGAAGAAAATTCTGTTTAACGGTCCCGCGGGCCAAAAGGAAGCCGCCCTATCATCCCTTGCGGCTTTCTATCGGCCCATGTGCTGCAGGACCTTTAAACAGAAATGAGATACCAGTATCACTGGAATTGAAATTAACGTGGTTTCCACCTATTTGGGGCGGGGGATATATATCTATATCTCAAAGCTCCTTTAAAGGCCTTAGCCATTGCAGCCATTTGCGCTACTTATAAAGACTGTTTTCAAAATAATGAAAGAGTGCTTTGTGTTCAGTATTCATTTACCTACCTGAAATCAGTGACATGTTGGTATGTCATGATTTCTGTTCTTACAAATACTAAGGATGCATTTGAATGTATGTAGTCATGTTTAATTTTTTCCCCTCTTGCCTTAATCCTCTTGTCTTACTGTCAATCAAATGCACAATATTCAAACTCCACTCGCAACTTTTTTTTGTTGGCTGTTCTTCTGTGCATCTGTTTTACGACAGCCGCTTATTGTAACTCTTTATACATAGCACCCATTGTGTCAGAAACCTGATCTGCAAGTGGAAGATACTAAACCGCAATGATGCTGCCGTTACTAATGTCAGCGATTTTCAGTATTGAAGGGGGGCATGGGCAAGATGTGTGTCTGTGCACTTCTTCGGATGTTGGTTAAGACTTGAAAAATTCTTTCAAGTTAACCTTTTAAACATATCTACGGAAATCGGTAACCTGTGGTTAATTTAATGAATAAATAAATATACAATTTATATTTCTATGAGTATATAGATAAGATGCTGACCGTGAGAATCTCTGCATCTGGCAGTAATTTCTCACCTGTTATCAAAGTGACCCACTCAATCTGCTAGTAGTAGAAGCCTCTCTCCTGATCCTCTCAGTGACTTTTCCTTATCAGTACCATTGAGTATTGTAAACATTACTTTTTGCATATTCTGTTTTATCAACAGGGTGTTACCTGCCAAGATATGCCTTTATTGATATATATTTTTTGTGTGATTTTTCTTCTTCTTTTTTTCTTCATCTCCATTTACAATGAAATATATAGGATTAT
Organism: Ascaphus truei; assembly: GCF_040206685.1. NCBI lineage: Eukaryota > Metazoa > Chordata > Amphibia > Anura > Ascaphidae > Ascaphus > Ascaphus truei. The sequence continues at coordinate 163,424,435 of NC_134485.1, forward strand.
CTACTCTAAAAGAGTTAAATTAGATTGTTTGGAAGAAATTGTTCTCTATGCTTCAAGATTAAAAAGGCTTGTATTGAATCTTATAGGACAAAGAACAGGCACCTCTGTTGTAGTCCGACACCTGAAGTCTCGTTATTATGTTTTTATGTTTATTGGTAACATGATTGTGTTTTTATGCAGGTTTTTATTGAAGGATGGTCAGCTTTGGCTTTGTGCCCCTCAGGCAAAGCAAATTTGGAAGTGCTTAGCTGAGAACGCAGTCTACCTTTGTGACCGTGAAGCCTGTTTTAAGTGGTACTCCAAGCTCATGGGAGACGAGCCCGACTTGGACCCAGACATTAATAAAGACTTCTTTGAAAACAATGTGCTTCAGCTTGATCCATCCCTCTTAACAGAAAACGGCATGAAATGCTTTGAGCGTTTCTTCAAGGCTGTGAACTGCCGGGAAGGAAAGCTCGTAGCAAAACGGCGAGCTTACATGATGGATGACTTGGAGCTCATAGGACTCGATTACCTCTGGAGGGTGAGTGATTTATTTTTTCTTCCACAAATGGTGATTGGATTGCACTTTTGTGGCTTGATATTGATAGTTCGTAGTTGTTATATAGACACACTATTGATTTGTCTTTGTGTGGTTTAACGTGGGCATTCGACCTCTCAAAAATCAGAGTGACTGACTGCCCAAACTGTAACACTTCTGTATTAGAACATAAGCAGCCGTGCCAAAAACAAACTTTCACGTCTCCAGTGTGAGGTGCGTAATTAGAAAATCCAGCTGCTGCGTTACGTTGAAAAATGAGTTGCATTGAGGAGTGCGGATCAATAAATATTTTTTGTTAATACCTTACATCAGTGACTTAATCGGGCAAAAGGCACATTCCCAATCCTTCATATTTTCGATACAAACAAGCCCTAAAGCCTGCAGTAGTGCTCCACATGGCAACCTGGAAGGACTGCCTTTTTTATTCTAATTATTAAATAAAATAATTATTTTAGATTTGGCGCTCGCCGGAGCGCAGGGCCGGTCACGTGAGGGGTTCGTGACGTCACTGGCCCGCCCGCCGAAACGCCTCCGGACGGCGCGCTGTCTAAGGCCAGGGAAAGCACCCGCTTTCCCTCAGCCTCAGCGCGCCTCCCCCAGCAAGCACTATCCATGGACGCAGCCTAACTTTTTGAATAACACCTAAAGGTTTTGTTAGGCCGCAGATAACGCAGACCTGCGTGGCGTCGTGCGCGCCTGCCCCAGATGCGACTCTTGGTCTATTGGATGGGGAGTGGGGGACACAACACGACAGAGAGGCGTGCCGTGACGTAACATGAGCGGTTCACCCTCATTGGCTGGACCACTCACGTGACCCAGTTGGCACGCGACAAAATCAAATGATTTTGTCTGCCTGGGAATTATGCACGGTCGTGTGCACTATGGCCTTACTTATTGAGGTACGGCCTTTGTTCGCTTGCGACGTTGTGCAGACTATGGGCGCGGCCTTAGTGTTTCCTTTCGGCAAACCTTGTAATGCTCTGCACAGTTAAACTTGCCTTAGTTAAGTGTAATGTAGCACTTGAGAGGTAGAATTTTTTTTCCAAATGATCAGTGTTTTAATTAAAAAAAAAAAAAAAGTTTCTATAAATGTTTCCTTTTCACCTTTGAGGGGATAACTTTTATTATTGTTAAGCATTTTTTTATTGTACGGAATCTTGACGTACACATACATCAACAATGCAGCATTTTATTTTGTTCTATTAATGCCCGGCATGGTGTGGCATATGATTTTAAATATTTGTTAATATATTAATCATTGGGCTAGTAAGTGCATCTGGTAAATATTTAATTTGATACTTGGTTCTGTTTTTTTGTTCCATGTAAGCATTTTTTTTATTTTTTGCCATATTGCACAATATAAAAAGGTTGTTTACCTAATCTACTCTCAATCGGAAATCTGCTTCCCAATGACGAGAAGGCAAAGAGGCTGACACACTCTTCATGTGTTTTGTCCACACATGTCTGCAGTTTATAAAACTGATACAGAGCTATATTTGGCTTATGGCACTCACTGGGATGTTTTTATATGTGAAATTATTTATAGGAGTTGTGTGCAGTGCAACAAATCTGAGTTTCTATTGAAGATTCAGTAAATCATAGAATGAAGCAGCTTTTTCTAGCCTATTCTAGTATTCAAACTCAAAGATTGAAATAGTGTTTTGTTTGCTCTCTGCTCACCTGGAATGTAAATAATGTATAATGTTTAAAATGTGCAGTAGAGGGCATGAGGCGGACACTGAATTTGCGAGATGTACAACTGTAACTGTGCTTATTGTGATAGGTTGTGATTCAAGGAAGCGATGACATTGCAAGCAGAGCAATAGATCTTCTCAAGGAAATCTACACCAACCTTGGGCCCAGGTTGCAAGTCAATCAGGTAAACTTGGACTGCATTTTTTCACAGTGATGTCTGTTTTACCTTATTCATTTACTGATCAAAATGTGTTTGCTTTGCAAGGTACCTTTAGAGCTCTTGACTAAAACCGTCCCAGCCATGATGACTTCAGTAGTTAGCATTAATAAATCATATCTATGTTGAGCTACTGCACCTCTTCTCAGTGTCTCCGTATGTCAGATTTATAACAGGAGGATCCGTGGAAAAGGAGGTGGAGTGCTGTTTGTTACAACATCAAGTAGCTGTTTCTTGGGAACCAGGCAAATTGCATCAGACATTGAGCATTGCAGACTATATCCTTCAGTCACTTTTGAGATCACCCAACACATTATAATCTATTGACATAGTATGTTATTTTTTCCTTAAAGTTGCGTAAAGTTGAAAAACCCCACTTACGTAAATGTATGTCTTACATGAAATATGGCATTTACGTAATACTTTCAAGCATCTAAAAGCCGTTTATCAAGTGAAAAACAAAAAAGCATTCATTTTATTTTTCTGAACCAAGTGCCGACTCTAATATACCTCTTAAACATATCCAAATGATGTTCGAAAGGTTAACTCGGGTAATCTGGGAAGTAATGTTCACAATGAAGAGCTATAACCCTATTAGACCTATATAATAGTGATGAATTGACCTTGCGCTGTAACATTTCAACTAATGGCTACTACTTAAAATTGCTTGAAGTGTTGCTGTGCTTTCCAGCCTTTCTACGATAAATGACATGTCCCTGCATTTTATGAAGACGTCTGACACGGATATTGTTTCTGTTAAATGTATTTAAAGCACTCTAGTAGCTGAATGCATCAGTATCTTACTGTCTGTTTGATTTTGCTGTAGGTGGAGATACATGAAGACTTTATTCAGTCTTGCTTTGATCGTTTGAAGGCCTCATATGACACTTTATGTGTACTGGATGGTGATAAAGACAGTATTAATTGTGCGAGGCAAGAAGCAATACGAATGGTTAGAGTATTGACTGTCCTGAAAGAATATATAAATGAATGTGATAGTGACTACCATGAAGAGCGAACGATTCTTCCAATGTCAAGGTTTGTATAAATAATTTCTGTTCATTTTGATTTTATTCACCGTGTGAGTTTATTTTTGTTTATACGCTCTGTGTACTTTCATGGTCTACTTGGTGAGGATGTGCATATACACAGAATGGTCTTTTACCCCCTTTGCTGGTAGCATCACAACGCCACTGAAATTAACGGTATTGCAACCACATGATCACTTCGAAAAAGCAATCTTGTGGTCACGGCGCTGCCCCTAATGACGCAAAAAGAAGTGGAGCATCCTTAACCTGCATTTCGATTGCACCCAATACTCTCCTTCAAAATATGGATTTTGAGAATGACTGAGGAATTACCAAATCTGTGAATGCAATTAGAGTATTGTTTTGTTATCCTCAGAGCATGGTCTGATTGATTGGTTTCCTCTAGATTAGAAGAGGGTTCAAAAACACTGTGTTGATTAACACTGACAAGTTGTATTGTTTTGTGCTTTTGTACTATAATGTAAAAAATAAGTTACTTTATTTTATATTGCGCTTTTCTCCCAAATGAACTTAAAGCTCTTTACAATTACTATATAGCATGCAGTACACAGCAACGTGCATAGAATGTTTTTTACAGACACAGTCCCTGCTCGATGAAGCTTACAATTGGTTTGGTGTCATGGAGATACTTGCCCACGCGGACACTGGGATCTGAACCAGAGTCCCCTACATCAATGTCACTGTGCCTTTACTCACGGAGCCACTTCTTCAGCCAATATGTAATTTTTGTTTGTCTATATACTTAGGGCTTTTCGGGGCAAGCACATCACATTGGTGGTGCGATTTCCAAATCAGGGCCGGCAAGTGGAAGATTTGGATATATGGTCTCACACAAATGACACAATAGGCTCTGTTCGGCGTTGTATTCTTAATCGCATCAAAGCCAATAGTGCACATACAAAAGTTGAACTCTTTATCGGTGGTGAACTGGTAGATCCTTCTGAAGACAGAAAATTAATTGGCCAATTAAACCTAAAAGATAAAACTGTAAGTACACCTCCATATTGTTTGTGTATCTTCAGCTTAAAGTTGTCAAGTGTAGATTTATACACACAAATATTTTTGCTTTTTAATTTAGCATGTTGTACATTGAGGCAGCAATTCCTCCTTTTATATTCGCTCTATTTTTAACTATTGCGATCACAATAAAATAACACTTGAGTATATATCCTTTGTATTTAGTTTCATTTAGTGGTCTTCAACTTTTTTAGAAATGTGCAACCTTTTCCATTGGTCTTCTCATTTAGGGCCTTATTCAGTATGCAGTGAAGCCACTCTCCGAGGCTAGGAAGCTTCTACGTCCCACTCACTTAAATGGCACTTGGAGGCTTCCCTGTCATGGAGAGCAAGCGTCACATGATATTGCATTTGGGTCCTAGTGTTTCAAGTGGTCTTCTAGCCTTCCTATCCTGCTGTTGCTGTAGAATAGTGTTATTTTGTATAAACTTACATCTTTTTATACCATATACAATAATCAAGATGACCATAACATTCTGATTTCTATTAGAAAATGTAATTGCGTTTCTACATCTCTACATATTTTTGTTGTGTTTAAAAGTAAAATCTGCTTTTACTACATTTTTTACTTAAGACACAGTGAAGACCACCATTTTAGGTTTTCTGTCCGTGGCATCGTTTAGTGGCATTAAACCAGATGCTGTTTGTGAGCTTGATTTAATGCACATTTAGGAACCTCACATTTTCTTAAATGTAATAATTGCTAACTAGCATATGGTGACTGAAGGGCATTGATTTTGACCAATGAGAAGGGAGCCCTTTTCTAATGTACTTTGGTAATCCTTCATGCCATATTTTCAAATAATACACTTTTGTTAAAAATGTAATTGATCTTTTAATTACTTTTACACCATGTACATTGAGCTACCATATTACTATACACTGTAATAGACTTTTTTATAGTGCAATTTATTGTATATATGTTTTCGTTTCAGCTAATTACAGCGAAGCTTACGCAGATAAGTTCAAATATGCCTTCAAGCCCTGACAGTTCTTCAGACTCCTCAACTGGCTCTCCAGGCAATCATGGAAATCACTTCAGTGATGGTCCAAACCCAGAGGTTGAAAGCTGCTTGCCTGGAGTGGTTCGTAAACTTTGTGTTGTTTTTTTTTTTTTTTTTTTTTGTGTGTTTTTTTTAAACAGATTTTGTAAACACATGAGCCCAACATGTAAAGCTTCTAACGAACAAATCTTATTTTGCATTTTTATTTACACTGTGGCTGTTTCTAATTACACTGAAGACAGTCTGAAGATACAGTTGCTGGAAGTAGACCTCTTTTTAAATGGTTGTATTTCTCTTGATACACTAAATTTCCAGTTATAGGAACTCCTCATTCATACATGCCAAGTTACCTTTGTTCAGAAACCCCCCATCAAAAGTGGGAAGAGCTTAACAGAGGGCTGTTTTTAAAGCTCTATGGGAAAAAATTGCCAATTGTACATTTTGCATCCTGACTTACACATTAATTACTCCTTTAGTTTTCTATTCTTCCAACCTATTGCGGGGGAGACATTTTAGCAAATGGACACCATTAAAAACGTCTTTGATTCCAATTAGTTCCATTTTGTAATCATTACAGCATTTTTTTCCCCTCCATTTTGATTGAGCCAATTAAAGCGGAAATCCAAGCACGCAATTTTCTGGGCAATCTTTTATTTTTAACATAGGATTGTTAAATTGTGCAAAATCAAAATAAAAAGTATAAAATATACAGTATACAGTTTTTAATGGATACACATACACACCCGCACAGCTGTACTATTGAACCATGGTGAGGTGCTCACTAGGTAGGAACAGGATGTATACTAAAGAAAAGGAAACCTAGTATTCAAGCACTCTATCACTGCTATATGTATAATGATTTCGTTAAAATACTTTATTAATAATCAATGAATAAAAAAAGGGGGGTTAAAAATAAAATGTATACCAGACAGTACGTGACTGTATCATTAATAACATAACTCTAAGTAGTTAAGTTGATAGTACATATGGAGATCCTTGATTGATATTCAGGATCTTGTGCTATATTTGTATAGCTGCCTATAGATATAGGAAGGGGCCGTAGTGGGACCACTATCTAGTCACTATCTTTATATGTTTTAATAATCCTGTGCAATAAATGCGAGGATTTATTCAATCTATGTAGCTACCTATGATAAGGAGCCAATGTGTAACCCTGTACTTCCTAATAGTCAGGCTATGAAGATAACACTTGAGATACACACTGGTAGTGGTAATACCCCTAACGCTGTTTAGAACCAACCAAGAGAGGGAGACACAGTATGCACAATATGGTAGAAGGTACATAGCCCACAATAGGGTATTAGTGCATGCTTTGCCCACCTAGTGCAATAAGGTATATTGTGGTCTTGGTTTGGCTATTTGGCTAGTTACATGGGGTTGTGATAATTGTCTGGAAAGCGTCTAAACTAGTCTCCAGGGAGGACTAGTGTAGAGTGTGGACCCTCAAAGTGTTCTTAATATTAATACATCTAGGCAAACAATGCAGCGATATGTGTGTGACTACCTGTTATGTAGAATAGTGAGTGGCTGGTGGGTAAAACCCCAGTCATCTGCACACTGAGTGCTGCTTTTCCGTAAGGGTAATACTAGTGGAGGCACTTTGTAACTAAAAGCCCCTTGAGCCGTATATTCAAGGACTGCAGGTATATGCGTGATAAAATGATAACCCCATATATCATATATATCAAATCTCCAGTGCCCTGCGGGTTAATAGGAAGCCGCGACGTCAGGTGCGGCTTCCTATTGGCCCAGGTGATGCAGGAGCTTTAAACTTTGTCGAGATAAAGACCTTCGTTGGGGGTGCCAGTATCTCGGGACGCAGGGAGTCCTCAGAGCTGAAATTAATGTAGTTCAGCTCCGCAGACCCCCCTCCTTCAATCCTATGTAAAATAAATAAATAAACGCTTGGGTTACTCCTTTATAGACTGTATATACGAATGATACAAATTCGCATCATACCATTCAATTACTTTTTCATCTGATGATGTAAAATAAATAAGGCGTTAAGGGGTTAAGGGCATGATACTAACATGAGTTAAACATCTATAGGCTCCTGGCGGTATTGTGGCTTTTAATTGATAGGAAAGTTGACATCTGTGCTTTCACTTTTATTCCAACTACAATAAATGTAGTTTATTGGGACTAAACCAAATACAGAGTGCTCTTCGACTCCATTTCGTTTCAATCTTTTTTTATTGCCGTTTTTGAGACATACATAAATTATACTTTACAAAGGGTGAGTCAGAGTGAAGCTGATACAACATGTACAGGAAATATTGGTATAACATCAATGTTCATATTTAAGATATAAAATCAATATATGAATTGAGTATTTCCTGATCTATTGGTTGTTTTCATATTATTCACTTTGTGACTTATTATTGATCTACTAAACTGTAGTCTGGTGTGATTACAAAGTGGATAGAGAAGACAAGAAGAAAGAATGGAATATCAGGGGGGATGGAAGGGGGGGGGGAGGATTGGGGAAACGTGGGTTGAGAGGGGAACTTAATAGAGTGGGCCTGGGGCCTTGCCTCCTTTTATTGTCCTACCTTTGGAGCCAAGGCTCCCATATTCTATAGAACCACTCAGCAGTTTGGTTTAGTTGGGCCGTCAACTTTTCCATGTACTTGACTTTGTTTATCCTTTTGTACACTGTTTCTTTGGATGGCGTGTTAATTTCTCTCCAAGCCACAGCAATGGAGCATCTCGCCGCGGTTAGGATGAAAGATATTTCTTCATGGGAGAGGGAATATCCCCTATTGGTTTGGGCAGCACAAAGATCAGCGGGTCCAGGAGGACCCTTAGTGCCGTGACCTCCAGGATTATACTCTGGATCATGACCCAAAAATTCTGCACCGCTGGGCATGTCCACCATATGTGAGCCATATCTCCCCTAGAACCACACCCCCTCCAACATATATCTGGTGTTCCAGGGAAGATCTGGCAAAGCCTACTAGGAGTTAGATACCGCTAAAATAGAATTTTGTAGATGTTTTCTTTTATTTTTGTGCAAATTTAGATTTTGACTGCCGACTCCCAGATATCCTCCCACTCGTTCCTTTCTATTTCCACATGAAGGTCTTCGGCCCATTTACGCATGTAGTTATGGTTTGGTATATTTACTGACGATTCTAGATTCTATCCCCATGTATATACCCGATATCAATCCTCTCTGGTAGGTGCTTTTTTTGCAATACTTTTCAAATTTTGATAGGTTAGGAAAACTCCCGTTCTGAGAAATTGACGAAAGAAAATGTCTGATTTGAAGGTATTTAAAGAGGTTAAAATCTTGCGATTTATATATATTTTTTGGATATCCTGGTAGGATAGAACCCTACCCTTTTCCACCAAATCCGCTGCAAATTTAATATCTAAATTTAGAAATTGGGTAAATTGCCCTTGGGAGCATCCCGGAGGGAAGTCCGGGTTGTTGAAGATCGGAGTTAGCAGTGATGGGAAAGTCCGTAATGCATATTTTACTTTATTTTTGGCCCATATGTTCCAAGTGCACCTCATTGATCCTAGGTCAAACTTTCCTACTTGTGTCTCCCTGGACCTGTGGGACCACAGAGCCACTGCGAGGGATAGTGGTTTTGCGTAGAATGATTCAATTGCTAGCCAGCAGCAGGTTGTTGGATCACTACTTGTTTTAATTGCGCTGCTTGGTAATATTTAATAATATCCGGGACTCCAAGTCCTCCCCTTGTTTTTGAGGCTAGCATTACTGATCTAGCAACTCTCGGTCGCTTGTCTCTCCATATTAATTGGAGTACTTGGCTTTGTATGTTTTTCCGCTCAGACTGAGGTATAGTTATTGGGAGCGGTTGGAAGTAGTATAGTAATCTTGGTAGGATGTTCATTTTGGCGGAAATTATTCTTCCCATCCAAGATATTTGGAATTTATTCAATTTCTGGAGATCCTTTCTAATTTTCTCAAAGAGGGGAGGGTAGTTGCATTGATACAGGGATTCATATGAGCTCGCTATTTTAATTCCCAGGTATTTAATGTGGGCAGAGCTCCATTTATAGTTTAAAATGTGATTGTAGCAATTTTAGTTCCGGAGCTGGGAGTGTTAAATAGAGGGCCTCGGATTTATCGTTATTGATTTTGTAGCCTGAGACTTTGCCAAATTGATCTAATAGGAGCTAGAGATTTGGGAGGTACATCTGTGGCGTAGCTAGGGATAATATAACATTGTCTGCAAATAATGAGATCTTATTTATTCCGTCAATGAGGATTCCCTGGACATTGACATTATCTCTGATTGTGGCCGCTAATGGTTCAATTGATATTGCAAAGAGTGGCGGCGACAAGGGCATTCCTGTCTAGTCCCGTTTGTGATCATTATTGGGTCCAAATTTCCCCCTGGAAGTTTGACGTACGCTGTGGCATTCTGATAAAGGGCTCTGACGCCCTCCAGGAATGGGCCCTTAAATCCAAATTTTAACATGGTCTGATCCAGAAATAACCATTTTATTCTATCAAATGCCTTTCCAGCGTCTAACTAAGCTTAATAGTATCGCTTTTGTATCGAAAAGGTGCACATAGTCTATAATGATTGGTATTGCGGGTATTGTCCGAGGCCTGTTTGCCCGAGACAAAGCCCACTTGATCAATATGTATTAGCTTTGGAAGCATTGGGTTCAGTCTATTTGCCAGAATTTTGCTATAGAGTTTTAAATCTGTATTAAGTAATGATATCGTTCTGTAATTTCCACATTGGAGTGGGTCTCTCCCCTCCTTATGGATGATGGCTATGTTGGCCATAGACATGGAAATTGATATTGGATCCCCCACCAAAAAGGAGTTGAAAGTTTCTAAGATATACAGGGATAAGATCGCCTGAAATTTCTTGTAGTATAGGTTGGTAAAACCGTCTCGGCCTGGTGTCTTAGCAACCTTTAACGTTTTTTTCGCTTCTGATAGCTCTATCTGAGATTTTCTTATTCAGTGACTTTACGTCCTCCTTCGAGAGTGTGGGGAGAATACATTGTTTTAACTATTGCAAGATTGCCTCAGCATTTGTTTGGCTTGCTTTTGGGGATTCTAACTTCTAGAGCTTGGATTAAAAATTTGAGAATTCTTGTGCTATTTTTGTTTCATCATACAGGCATACCCCACATTAACGTACGCAATGGGACCGGAGCATGTATGTAAAGCGAAAATGTACTTAAAGTGAAGCACTACCTTTTTCCCACTTATTGATGCATGTACTGTACTGCAATCATCACATACGTGCATAACTGATGTAAATAACGCATTTGTAACAGGCTCTATAGTCTCCCCGCTTGCGCACAGCTTCGGTACAGGTAGGGTGCTGGTATTGCTGTTCAGGACGTGCTGACAGGCGCATGCGCAAGCTGCTGTTTGCCTATTGGGCGATATGTCCTTACTCGCGAGTGTACTTAAAGTGAGTGTCCTTAAACCGGGGTATGCCTGTATAAGATTTGTTCAGATTTTGGATCGAATTGACGAGATCTGGGATTTAACTCTGACCTCTTTGTTGGCTAGCAACTTGTCAGCTTTATTGCCCTTATCGTAGTAGCGTTGATTAGTCCAACTCAACGCTCTCTCTACCTTTTCAAGTTGGAGATGTTTGAGCTCCATTCTTGATTTTTCTAAAATTGTATAAAGTTTTTTTGAGGGAAAATTTTTATGTTCTAATTTTAATACTTTTGTTCGTGATTTCTTTATATTGTTTCAGCTTGTTTTTTTCTATATGAGGCTATAGAAATGAAGTCTCCTCTTATTGATGCTTTGTGGGCTTCCCACAACATTGCGGGAGCTGAAACCGAGCCCTTATTTATTGAAAAGTAGTCCGATAGTTTAATTGTGCTCACTATTTCTGGTAAATTTAATAAGGAATCATTTAATTTCCATTTGTATGGATTGTTTTTAACAAAGGGCAGAGGCGAGGGTCAAGTCGACAGGGTCGTGGTCTGACAAGTTATTGGGCCTATATTTGACTGGGATGATACCTGAAGAATATTTTTGGTACCCAGAAAATAATCACTCCTTGAGTAGGTCTGGTGTGGTGCTGAGAACAAAAGTATAGTCCCGCTGACCCTGGTGTTGTGCCCTCTAGGTATCCACCAGAGAAAAGTCTTTTATCAGGTCTCTAAATTGTTTTGCAGATTTTTGAACTTGGGTGGAGTGTGTGTGTGGAGCCTGGAGCGGAGGATTTATCCTGTTCCGGGGTGTTTACCAAGTTCATATCACCCGCTATTATTAGGGGTGAGAAAGTTCATGGTTCAATGATTCCAACACCTTGGTCAGAAAGGCTTTTTGGTTTTCGTTGGGAGCATATATATTAATTAAGGATACTGGGGTTCCTGATAAAGAGCCCTGAAGAATTAGGTATCTCCCCTCTGGGTCCGAAACTACTTTTTGAGGGGCTAAAAGAACGTTATTGTTAATTAGAATAGCTACGCCTCTTTTTTTACTCAAATGATTAATTGTATGCTTGGGGGAACATGTTTCGAAATGTGGAGGTGTGGGAGTATTAAAATGTTTTTTTTTGTATGAGCACTATATCTGCTTTTTGTTTTTTTAAATCTTGCAATGCTAATTTCCTTTTCCTGATTGAATTCAGACCCTTAACATTCAGAGATACTACCTTTATTGATGTTTTGATTTTACATGTTTCTTTTTTGGACATTCAGAGAGGGGGGACCTTCCACTTTCCCAAGGTGGGGGTCTTGGCTTGACTCAGAATTTTGGAACCCTAAGTGTGTTTGTTTCGTTAGCTTGTTGTCTGGGGGGGTCCTTAGGGAGGGGAGTGCGGGAGACAGAAAAGAAGAAAGAATTGGAGAAAGTAGGATTGGGCCCAATGATGGCCCTAGCGTGTAAGCCTTGGCCACCGTAGTGACATGGTGGGCGGGCACATGGGGTACACCATCTGAGGGGGTAGAGAACCCTGCATAATTGTGTATTGCATCTGCAATTTTGAACAGTAATAACATTTCAACAAAAACATAGATATTTTTTGTCCTTAAATTTTAAGAACTTTCATTATTTCCAACCTTGGTGGGTGAGGGGTTGAGGTGGGCGGGGGGAGGGGGGTCCTTTTGTACTTAGTAACTGGGTCACAATATGTGCACAGACTGTGTTACTGGTGTTTTGGATGGATACCTCATACATTTGAGGCGTGGGGATAGTATTTATTTATTTATAAAATATTTTACCTGGAAGTAATACATTGAGAGTTACCTCTCGTTTTCAAGTATGTCCTGGGCACAGAGTAAAACAAATAATACATGGTTACAAATACAGTTACATAAATGAACAGGGTATACATTATATACAAGACATTGCGTGCATAGTTAAAGAAAATATATATTATGGCGTATGAAACAGTTACAGACCAGATTAAAATGTGTGACAGCATTAGTTTTGAAAGAACTTAAACTGGTGGTGGATGTGAGATTCTCTGGTAGGTTGTTCCAGTTTTGGGGTGCATGGTAGGAGAAGGAGGAACGTCCGGATACTTTGTTGAGCCTTGGGACCATGAACAGTCTTTTGGAGTCAGATCTCAGATAAGTACTGCAAGTGGTAGGGGTGAGGAGCTTGTTGAGATAGCTGGGTAGCTTGCCCATGAAGAATTTAAAGGTAAGACAGGAAAGGTGAACTTTGCGCCTAGACTCTAGTGATGACCAATCTAGTTCTTTGAGCATATCGCAGTGATGTGTGTTGTAGTTGCATTGGAGAACAAAACGACAAATTGAATTGTAGAGGGTGTCAAGTTTGCCAAGGTGGGTTTGAGGTGCTGAGCCATATACTATGTCTCCATAGTCAATAATTGGCATTAGCATCTGCTGTGCGATACGCTTTCTGACCAGGAGACTTAGGGAGGATTTGTTCCTGTAAAGTACCCCTAGTTTGGCATACGTCTTGGTTGTCAGGGTATCAATGTGCATCCCGAATGTTAAGTGGGAGTCAAACCATAAGCCCAGGTATTTAAAACTAGTGACGGGTTAGGGTGGTGTTAGCGTTGGTACGAATCAGCTCAGTCACTGGAAGCTTTAAAAATTTAGTCTTGGTCCCAAACACCATTGTTACAGTCTTGTCCGTGTTGAAAAACAGTTTGTTTTGGGAAATCAATTTTACGAGTCTCAAAAAGTGAGACTGAAGTATGTGTTGAAGGTCAGAGAGGCTATGGCTGTGTGTATATAGGATTGTGTCATCTGCATACATGTGTATTGAGGCTTCCTTACAAGCTGTGGAAAGATCATTAATGAACACTGAGAAGAGTAGGGGCCCCAGAACAGAGCCTTGCGGGACACCACAGGTGATATCCGGGGGGTTGGAGTTAGAGCCTGAGATGGACACATGTTGGGATCTTCCTGATAGGTAGGACTGAAACCAGTTTAAAGCATGCTTCCCTATTCCAGAGCTCTGGAGTTTGTTAAGCAGGATAGCATGGTCAACTGTGTCAAAAGCCTTTGCAAAATCTAGGAATACTGCACCAGTGAGTTGTCCCCGTTCCATTCCACACTGGATTTCATTGCAAACTTTTAGCAGGGTAGTTACGGTGGAGTGTTTGGGACGAAACCCAGATTGGAATTGGCTATGGAAATTTGTCTTGGTATAGAAATCGCTTAGTTGGGAGTGGACACATTTTTCCATGACTTTGGATAGAATTGGGAGAAGTGAGATTGGCCTGTAGTTTGAGACAGTGTTTTTGTCCCCACTTTTGAAGATTGGGACAACTCTGGCAGTTTTCCATGTCTTAGGGATATGGCCTGCAGACAGGATAGAGTTGACTATGGACGCAATTGGTTTGGCAATGGCTGGGGCACCAAGTCGTAGGAACCTAGATTGTAGTAAGTCAGGTCCACATTGGCTGCTTAGTTTTAGTTTGAGGAGCGCTTGTATAATCTCCTCTTCAGATACTAGGCCAAATTGAAAATTGTGGGCAGTGTTGGGAGGGGGTGGGACTATAGGGGTACTCCCAGGTTGAGATTCAGGTTTGTGGTTTGGGCTGCGTTTTGCTAATAAGTTCGTGGCACACCCCACAAAGTAATCATTGAATGCATTTGCAATGTCAGGGGTTTGTCAGAGTAATATCCCCCTTAGTGATATTACTTGGTTGTTGATGGTTAGGAGGCTGGAATATATTGTTGATAACCTTCCAGAAGTTAGCTGGGTTTGATGTATTTTGGTGGAGATTGTCAGAGTAATATTGTGCTTTTGCATGCATTGTTTGCCTTGTGCACATGTTCCGCATGCATCTGTAGTGATTGAGTTCCTTGGTAGTGCCAGTTACTTTGTAGCTTTTCCACAAGGTATGCCTGAGCTGGTAGAGTGCAATAAGGTCAGTTGTAATCCATGGAAGGTGGGCCCCCACGTACCCTTATTTTGCGTAGTGGAGCATGGGTATCGCAGAGTTTTAAGAACTCCGATTGGAAATAGTCGAGCGCAGAATCAGGGTCGGGAATTAAATCGATTCTGTGCTATGGGCAGTTGGTAAGGTCATCCACAAACTGTTGTGGGTTAAAGTTTTTAAATGTTCTAGTGAGGAGAACTTTAGGGCTTGAATGGGGCGGTTTAATTTTCCTTACACAGTACACTATTGCATGGTCACTGAAAATGTCAGGAAGGATGCCAGAGGATTGGATTCTGCTGGGGTTTGAGGAGAGAATCCAGTCTAGCAAGGAATGGTTATGCGATTTCAGGTTTATCCGTGTGGGTTGGGAAATGAGTTGCGATAGGTTAAGTGACTTGAGTTGTATTTGGATTTTGTGGTTTTTAGGGTCAAGCCAATTGAAGTTGAAATCCCCAAGAACTAGCAGCTTGCTCTTCTCATTCAGAGAGGAAATGGAGCCAAGAAATTGGGTGATATCAGTCAGGGATTGTAGAGGGGCTTTAGGGGGGCGGTAGATGCCAGCAAGCAAGATGGGCTTAGAAAAGGGGAGGCAGATTTTGCCAACTAGAATTGCAAAGGAGGGTGGGCTTGATGGGCAATTTAACAGTGTAAATTGTAAGGTGTCTGCAATATAAAATAATACCCCTCCTCCTCTCTTTGACCTATCTCTCCTAAAAATGGAGTATCCCTGAATGGCGATATTTGCATCAGGGGTTTTAAGGGATAGCCATGTTTCTGTAAGAATGATGGCTTTGGGTTTGTGCATAAGGCACCATGCTCTTAGTTCGGCCAGTTTGGGCAGCAGGCTCCGGATATTTATATGGGCGACAGATAGGCCTTTTTGGAATTTAAATGTGGAATTCTAAGGGGCATGGGACAGAGCTGAAATGGGAAGACCTGGGTTAGGTTCAATATCACCTGCTAAGGAGAGTAACAGTACGAGTTGGAATTTGGGTAGTTATTTGGAAGTTGTAAATTTGTGGTGTTTGCCATTAGAGTGAGCAGTGGTTGGTGTGCTGGTTTTGAGAGTTCTCCACCAACATTCAGTAGATAGTGCAAGGCTTTTCAATAGTCCAGGGTGTATGGTGATGTTGGGTGTGGGCCAGGATGGAGGAGTTTGTAGTGTATAGAGAGAGTAAAATCTCCATGAGGCCAGGAGAAAAAAAAATGTTAAGATACAGAGCAGGTTCATTTTGCCAGAGGTAGGCAGTGCTGCAAGGAGCTGTTGTGAACAAAGTGAGTGTGTGCAGACTAAACAGCAGTGGTGTGCCTGTTCCTTGTCAAATGTTTTGGTGCATTGCAATGCTAGTCAGTTCAGGGTTTCAGTGTTTTGTGCGGTCAGTTTTGGGAGAGGCTGCAGTGAAAGAAGTTTTAAAGGGGTGGGTGGTTAAATTATGCAGGTTAGCAAGAATGGGATCATAGTGTGATCTGAGTAGCTTACCGTTTGTTGTCGTGAGTCAAAAAGTTTGCAGAAAGATGCAGTCCCCAGTCACCTCTAGTCAAACTATTGTCCAACTATATCACTTAAAAAGCTCACTTTAAATGCCTCACTGTCTAATGCCAATTGCAGTTCCTGCAAATTGCAGGAAAGGTGTTGGTTTTATACATCTAAAACAGTCACATGACCCTCCCCCTCCCCAATCAATCAGCTTGTTCCAGTTGGTCAATTAACAGCACTGAGTTAAGAGGGGGAAAATAAATAAATAAACCACTTTTGAAATTCAAACATACTAACTTTTTTCAATGCTTAAGGTCACATAGTAAATCTTTTACACAGGACTTGCACATCAAGGGACATACCTGTGAAAAGAATACAATTAGATCCATGTAGGGGGGTGGAAGAGTATGGATTGGAGTGGAGGAAAGCGTTATGTGTGGTTTCAGAAGATATTCTGCACATTGAGTTATACAAAGCATTTAAGAATACGTACAAATTCTACATGACTTGCTTACATTTCGGTTTGGAATATAGTAGTGCTTATAAAAAAAAAAAAATTTCCACACCTAATTTTTTTTTCTTTTTTCAGATAATGTCATTACATCATAGATATATATCCTTTCTTTGGCAAGTTGCAGACTTGGGCAGCAACCTAAATATGCCACCTCTTCGTGATGGAGCAAGGGTCCTCATGAAACTTATGCCACCAGGTAAGATTGCAATAAATCACTGATGATCGTCACGTAGTCTCTATTACATGCAGTGAATGAGTGCTCATTGGATCACAGGATTTCCATATCCGAACATATCCATCGTAACATAGGATAGGGCCCTGTGTTTTCCTCATCTAACATATTTTTCTTACTGGGAGTATGAAAATGAGTGGAAACGCCTAGATTTTCCAAATAGGGTTAAATATTTGAGAAGAAAAAGAAATACAAACAAAATACGTTTCTTTGCCTTGTACCTTTTGCAACCAAAGTGATTGTTTTAACCCAGCTGTCCACAAACCTTCAATATCTAAAAAATCATTTTCAGGGTTACTGTAGGGTTCAATAGATGAAATAAACGTGTGAGATCTTAAAAGCTTAGATACAAATGTACCAGTGTAAAGCAAACATGTTAGTCCGTTAAAAAGTACCACAATCTTCAACCTCTCTCTGCTTCTCCAATATAGGTAGTATTACTGCACTTTGCCGTTTTAAACCAAGAAAAAACTCAGATCGGACCATAAGTTCATAGAAAGGCACTTTGAAGATCTATTTTGTTTTACTGCTTATAACTCTGTTAAGAACTTTTCACCCTAGAAAAGTAAAACCAATCTCTGTGTTCAGGTACCCTTTCTGAGAGCTCCAACTTGGGCAGCTGTTCATTTGTGCAATAAGCTCATTCTGATTATATTGCTCAATCCCATAAATATTGCGTTGTGACCAAAGAACTCAATTCCGTGTTTAAAACACAAAGTGTGGAGCACGGATTTACAGTGGCTGCATGGCATCTGTTCATGGAGACACATGCAAACCCTCTTGTAGTGCTTGGTTTTGATTTATTCCTGTAATGTAAATCAGTAATTCTATAACCATCAGTTCCTTTTCATTGACTGCAAGCTAGTAGGTGTTTATTATTCCTTGTATGTTGTATTGGGAACGTTTGCTGAATGGTAATAACGCAAGCACAGACAAACGAGGAAGGCCGTTAGTGGAATATACATTATATCGGAACATTATAATGTGCCCGGTACTGGTACAAGGCGTGAATATTTGCCTGCCGGACACAAAATGGCAGCTGGACCAGGGATTGCTCTAGTGACCAATAGAGTTGCAAAATCATCGGGTGATGGTTTTACAACTTGGGATTCGTGACCCCACGGACACATATTTGTAGGGTTTTTGTGTCCAGACGGGAAACTGGGTGATGCCCAAAGGTCGAAGGATCACAATTCGGCTCGAAGAAACCCCCTGATTCAGATAAGGTTAAAAATAATCATGTTTGGTGGGATTGCTGCTTTGAATGCCCGTGAGCCCCTTCTGTGTTACTGAAAACTTCATCATTCATTATGCTCCTGTTCTCACTTGTCTGCTAATGATGAACAAGTCACCTACGTGGTGAAAGAAGATTATGCACATTAAGAAAAGTAAAAGGGGCAGCTAAACCTACCCGCAGGAAAAATGCTTGTACTGTACCTCAACTTATATATAGGTGAAGATTGTACTGCTAATCAATGCCTGCTCCTTTTTGTAGGGAACATTGAAGCCCTGGGTGGTGCCCTGGGTGGCATCCTTGCTGCCACTCAGAATGCAACTTACTGGTCACTCTGAGGTGAGTGGCTGAAAAGTTGCTTTGTGGCATCTGTCGAGGTTTTAATATTCCAAACAGAAACAGAGAGGGCATTGATTATTGGGGCAATCGTCGCCTATACAGACGTTCTGGTAGGTATTCGATTACTTTTCTTGAAAAACATTTTGAGTTGATATTCTTTTTATCATAACTTTGAACTGCCCATTTAACCAGTTACCTTTCTCTACTATTTTCTTCTCATTTGTTTTTTTTCTTGACAGTCTTTTTATTTATTTATTTTTGTTCAAGTACTAGTACATTCATTGCATTGTTGGTTACCATTAGTTGGTATTAAAAAAAAAATCATCTATTCAATGGGGGTTAGTGTTCTTTATATGAAAAAGTTTGTGTATGGTACATATACTATGAGCTATTTACATATATTTTTTTTCTAGTATTTACCTAAATGCAATGCCTCTTGCATTTTTATTGTAAAGCTCTATGTATAATTCTTTGTAAGAATAAAAATAGTCAGGCATGTGGAGCATGAAGCACCCCCTTGTATTTATTGCTTTTCAGAGATGACGGTTTCCTTAGACATGAAATTTAGTTTGCCTAATCGCTTGTTTTGCTTTATTACAGACAACACTATCGTGGAAAAACTCCGAGCGATTTGTTTAGATCACGCGAAACTTGGAGAAAGTAGTCTTAGTTCATCCCTAGATTCACTTTTCTTTGGTCCTTCTGCTTCACAAGTACTATATCTTACAGAGGTTGGTGATTATTATTTTTATGGAGAGGGAAAAACTTGTATGATCCAGTCTTTGGTTCATACTTCCTAAAGCGTGCCAAGCCATATAGCGCACCCTAAGGCCCTGAACATTCACTTAAATTGGGCTTGGGATGTGCTATAAAGTCTGTTTTAGTGACTACGGACTTTTTGACTTTGCCTCAGCCATACATTTTGATAAATATTCTGCGGAAACATGCCATCTTCTGTAGGAAGTGCTGCTTGTCTCCTAAAAAGGAGGAATATGCAGTTGTGTCGTCTACCTAAAAACATGTATGTCCCCTAAAATACAGTAGCTTTATCCTACTTATTGTCCCCTTTTTCTGTTTAATGTCTCCCAAACCCCATTTAAGAAACAGCTGCAGAAAGACTTTGTTTAAAACGGTGACTAAGACTGAGAGCAAGTAAGCTTCATTGAGCAGGGGAGGGGGTTGCCTTCCTTACTGTATCAATGTAAATTTTGTCATTTTATAGTTCTTGTCTGTACACCACACTGCAGTGAGGTATGGAATATGCTGGCGCTTTATAAATGATTTGTAATAAGAGACAAAATGAGCATGCAGACTGCAAGCTACTCCCAGCAGTACCCAGTTTTTCTATTCATTTCACCTTGGGGCTCATGTTCCATGTGCTGAATTATTATGTAGTAGCCATGTAAAAGATAGGATGAATTATTATGTGATAACAATGTAATAATACATTTTCTAAGATACATTTTTATTGTAACTCCACTGCATGCTACTACTACATCTTTACTTTGACATACAGCATATGGATGTTGGTGTTCATATTTTATTTTACTGGACCATACATATATAAATGCAGCCAGTCTCCTTGTTCCTAGTGATAACACAACATATATTACATTACATCTCTGCCCTAATTTTTAATTCTATACCTGCTCGCGTTCTACTCTAGGGTGTCTTCTGGCTACCCTTTTTTTTTTTATCAAAGTCTTCACTCGCCTAAAACCTTTCTCATTCACTGCCCCACACATCTGGAATGCCCTTCCCCTCAATATCCGACTAGCAATATCTCTCTCTCTCCACCTGTAAGGCCTATCTTGAAACACGCACCTCTAATGAAGCATTTGGGTGGTTCTGTTGGCTGATACTATACATCTCATATGCATTTACCATAACACCTTCCAGACGCCCTGCTGTCTCTAAGTTCTTCCTACTTGCCAATTAGATGGTAAGCTCTTCTTCAGGGCAGAGACTCCTTTTCCTAATGTTTACTTTTGTCTGCAGCACTTATTCCTATTATGTCTCCTATTCGGTCACGTGTATTACTGCTGTAAAGCTCTTTGTACATGGATGGCGCTATATATATAGATATACATACATTATAACTCAGAATATCAGTTTCCATAGAATTCAATGGCAGAGATAACATAGAAAGTCACAACATATTCCACCAGAAGGAACAATGAAGCCTGTTACATCAGTACAACAAGTAACAACTATTCTGAATAGACATAGCTGTTGAATAATAATTTTTTATGTACAGTTCACCCGTGGTTTCCTAGACCATGGTGGTTTTGCATCTGTTCTCCAAGAAGATTCTCGTGTGTACGAGCGTATTCCTTTACATATTACCAGTACTATTATCCATGAAGCTTTTTGGACAAGTGCTGCATATATCATGTTTTTTTTATGTGTGTGTTTTCTCTAGGTAGTTTATGCCTTGTTAATGCCTGCTAATGCACCCCTTGGAGAAGATGCAAGTGATTTCCAGTACAACTTCCTGAAAAGTGGTGGTTTACCCCTTGTTTTGAGCATGCTGACTCGGAATAACTTCCTGCCAAACGCTGACATGGAGACCAGGAGAAGTGCCTACCTTAACGCTCTGAAAGTCGGCAAATTGCTACTTACCGCAATTGGCTATGGCCACGTTCGTGCTGTTGCAGAAGCTTGCCAGCCCGTAGTAGAAGGCACGAATCCGGTTTCACCGGTAAGGGGTACTTTTAAGGGTTGACATTGTCTACCCTTTAGGTATTTTTAGTGCACCGAAAAAACGTTTTACTATCACTTGCAGGTTTCCTTCACCTGAGCGAAAAAGACTGCTGAGAAAAGTATTATTTTTATTGTTTTTACAAGGTTAATAGAAGCAATCACAAGTTCGCTCTGGAGTCCAGTTCCTACCTTTTAGTCTGCATGTAAATTGGCTGAGGGCTTAAGTGATACTAGCACAGTGGCATGTTTAATAGGTTACATGTAGCTTCTTGACACCTTTATAAAACCAAGTATAAGCACTTTAAAAAAAAAATATTTCATGGGAGACATTCTGTAGAGGGTTTTTGCCGTCTTTAGCTTATGTCTTTTGGTGAGTAGACTGTCAATACTCATATTCAGGTAAATTGGTTTTGTTCTGTGTTTGCAATGTAATCATTTCGCCATAGTTGGTCAAAAGGATAAATATAAGTAGCTGATCTGCAAGAATTCAGCAGACCAGAAGAAAAGGGAAAGCATTAATTCCAATAAATAAGTACAATTGTTCATGTAAGGCAGTGGTGCGCAAACTGGGGGGCGCGCCCCCTTGGGGGGGCGCAAGATTATGTAGGGGGGGCGCAGGCTGCGTGCGGGGAAACCTGGGGGCGGGCAGAGCTGTGCCAGAAGCTCCGTGCAGAGGCTGCTTCCAGTTCTCTGCTGTGTCTTGCAGAGAGGGCTGGGCCTTGCAGAGGGGGCGGGGCCTTCCCTGCACACAGACAAGCCCTTCTCCTCCTCCTGTCTTTTACCCGGCCGTTTTCAGCAGCACATGGGGGGACCGGAGCAGGTTTAGTTACTCCCTCCACCCACCGTGTGTGTGTGTGTGTGTGTGTGTGTGTATATATATGTAGAAATGTGTGTGTATATGTAGAAATGTGTGTGTATATGTATGTGTGTGTATGTGTTTTGTATGTATATGTGTGTGTGTATATGTATGTGTGTGTGTGTGTATATATGTGTGTGTGTGTGTATCTATATATGTATGTGTATGTGTGTGTGTATATATAAAGTATGTGAATGTGTGTGTGTGTGTGTGTTTGTGTGTATATATATATATGGATTGTTGTGTGTGTGTGTGTGTGGATGTGTGTGTGTGTGTGTGTGTGTTTGTGTGTTTGTGTGTATATATGTGTGGATGTGTGTGTGTGTGTGTGTGTGTGTGCGCTGTGCCTGTTGGTTGTCTGTGGGTGTTGGGATTGAGTGTTGTGTGTGTTGGTGGTGATTATGTGAGTGTTGGTTGTGACTGTGTGTGTGTAGTGATTGAGTGTGTGCTGTGTTGGTTGTGATTTGAGTGTGTGTTGTGTGTGTGTGTGTTGTGATTGAGTGTGTGTGTTGGTTGTGGGTGTTGTGATTGAATGCAGCGTTGCACAAACTGAGGGGGGGACGCCCCAGGCGCAAGATTATTTAGGCGGGGCGCGTGCAAAAAAAAAACCTGGTTGTGCAGGCGAAAAAGATGTGCGCGCGCGGGCGGCCAAATAGAATAGTGCAGGTGGGGCCACGTGATTCGGAGGTACGCGGAGGAGCACGCCCCAGCGCTGTGATGTCAAACGCCCCTCCCTCCGGTGTCTGCCTACAATAGCGCTGTGGTCCTGCTCTCCTCCGCTGGCAACCTGCCTAGCTGCGATCCTCTTCATGTGAGAGGGTCGGCTGCCACTATATCAATCATACTATGAATGTACAGAAATAATAAAAAAAAGTGTAAACACTTCCCCGCTCGTGCTTGCAAAATTATGCAGGACACCCTGTGCTCATGCTTGGAGAGTTGGTGATGTCACCGCTCTCAGCGGCAGCGTGGACGCAGCCTAATTTTGCAAGAGCGAGCTGTTGAAGTATGTAAGTATTTAGGCTGCGCTTATAGTGCCGGCGACGCGACGTCGCCCGAAAACAAATGCATTGTCGCCGCCGCCTCGTGCGCTTATAGTAAGCGTGCCATGGCAACGTGATTTTTTGAAGCCGGCAATATTTGATTTCTAAGGGGCTGTCGCCTCATGTGACAGCCCCTGAACCAACCAATGGCCTGGTCGCCCACGCCGCCTCCGCAAAGCGAAATACAACTTTCGCTAGCGGCGACGGGTGACGTCGCGGGCACTATACGCGCGGCCTTAGACATATTTGTATTTACATTGTATACCGTTTAATAAAGGGTTTTTTTTTCATGGGATTTTGATTACATCAGGCAGGGGGGCCCGAGAAATTTCATGGATAAAAAGGGGGGCTCGGCATAAAAAGTTTGCTCACCCCTGATGTAAGGGCTATTTCAATTTGTTATAGATAATATATAATCTAGCAGATAAATGGAATGAGATTTTGTAGAACATTATTTGTAACTCATCAGAGAAAGGTAACATCAACCATTTTGCATGGTACATGACACAGTCCCTTTTTTCTTCATGGTTAAGTTTTAGATGTCTAAATGACGTAGTAACACAGAAAAATAGAAATTGACCACAAATGAGAAGTACTTGAGTCAGCTAGTCTGCCCATTCTCTTATGAGCTGAGAAACCTCACACCCTATTAGATACTTTAATCTATTTCTCCAGATTTAGGATAGCGTCTGTACCACGCATTTTTTCCCCTCACTGTTAGCCAATTTCCCTTACTATTAGCCTTCCGTTTGATTGCTAATTGAAAGTACAAAGTGTTACAAAATAAAGTTGCTGTATACAAGCTAGTGTTCAAGTAAATTGAGCAATATATAGTTATGTCCGGAAGTTATTTGATGCTAGTTGTACAATTTATTAAATGCTACGATCTGGACCGTTAAATAAAGCTTTCTGTTTTTTGTTCTTGCAGGCTACCCATGATCAGGCAGTGGTGCTACAAAATGCCCTACAGAACATTCCCAATCCAACTTCCGAATGTATGTTGAGAAATGTAGCAATACGCCTTGCACAGCAAATATCTGATGAGGTAAATATCGTTTTTCTTACCAGTTAGTCCATCCCATTGAAAACGTTGCATCGTGGGAACATTGTGGTCTTTCTAAGTGTGACAGAGTTGGTCAAACCACAAGGAGAGATTATTGTGTAACTCAGGGCTGCGCTATCTTTTCCCCCTGCGCCCCCCTGCCGGCTGTTCTCTCTGTTCGCCCCCCTCCCTTCCACCTCCTTACCTTGGTTACCAGCATTGGGGCATTATGGCGTCACGTTGCCATAGCAACGCAACGTCACACGACCCCGCGGCGTCATTTGATACCGGCTGAACAACGGTAATTAAGGTTTACAGCCCCCAAGTTTGCGTACCGCTGGTGTAACTAAATCTTCATCTTTTGTTGGACTATTATAGGCTTCTAAATACATCCCTGACATATGTGTCATTAGAGCAATACAAAAAATCATCTGGGCATCTGGATGTGGATCAGTCCAGCTGGTATTTTCCGCCAATGAGGAAATAAGTAAAATTTATGAAAAGGTAAGAAAAGAAAATGCATTTGTGCTATTCGCAAGGTGCGTTCACTCTTATACTTGGCACATATTTATCCATAAGCAGATCGTTCAATCGTCCTTGATGATTTTTCGAGAGACACATTCATGTATATACCTATATACTTGTCCTGAGTAATAACGGAGAACTCTTGAAAGCTTGTCTTATAATATCAATTGTTAGACCAAATAAAAAAGATATCCCTGTATTTACTGTACCTATATACGTGTGTGTGTGTGTGTCTCAAAAAATTGTCCATGGCGAGTGAACGATCTGCTACCCAAAGTTGTGTCCTGCAATGGCTTGCGTTGATGTACATAACTCATTCACAAATCGTTTTTTGTTTTTTTTTTTAAATCATACATACAATAAATGCCCTCTTCCAGGTAAAGCACACAGTGACATTTAAAATGTATTTCTCCCCTTCACAATAATAAACAAAATGCTAAATTTTAGGTGACTGTAGGCAGGTTGCTAATTTTGGATGACTTGAAGTATTAGAATGGGATGAGACAATACATTGTTATTTGGATAGCATCTAAAGTAGTTATAAAGCTTCACATTCCCTGCCTCCAGCATCATATATATTTTAAAATTAGAGCTGGGCCCCTGTTTTTGTGAGAAGTACAATTTGTTTTTATAAATAGTAGCTGTATATTGATGTTTGATTGATATTGTATCACTGACCTACATTTTGCAGACAAATGCAGGGAATGAACCAGACCCAGAAGATGAGCAAGTTTGCTGTGAAGCACTGGAGGCCATGACCCTATGTTTTGCTTTGATCCCAACCGCACTGGAGGCACTTAGTAAAGAGAAAGCATGGCAGACTTTCATCATTGACTTGCTTTTACATTGTCAGAGCAAGTAAGTTCTTTAATTGACTTGGTTATTCCCATAGTCACAAAACGGAAGAATTAAATGTAAAGAGAAAATATCAGTGTCGTTTTGTGAAGCTCTTACCCAGAAAAAAAAATCCGTAATAAGCAATCATTTTTATAAAATTTGGGAGGTGCAGTATTTATATAGGCACAAAAAGCCTTGGAAGATTAAATGGAGGGGGGTGGGGGGGGAGGAAATTGTTACATTAGTGCCTCAAAATAAATAAAATGATAATAAATATTAAGATGCTAGGGCCACAATTTTTCAGTGCTAGACTTATAACTTCTGAGTACTTCTGTTATAACTGTTATAACATTGGCTATAATAAATGTGACTGCACTCATTTAGAGCAGGGGAGCGCAATATTTATTTCTTTTTTCCCTGCGGCCCCCCCCCTGCCGGCTGTCCCCCTCTCCTTGCACACCCCACACCCCGCCTGCTTTCCTTGATTCTGGCGTCCTGGCATCATTACGTCACTTTGCCATGGCGACACGTCACCAGGAGCGTCTGAACCAAGATAAGGAGAAGTTCACAGAGGCCTTGCAGCTCCCCCGGCATTAATTTAAATGCCTTCGGGAAGCATGCAGAGTCTCTGTAAACCTCGCGCTCCCCGCAGCGAATTTCGCGTCCCCCCCAAAGTTTGTGCGCACCTCTAATTTAGAGCACACCATAAATTTACTTCATACAAACTGCAAATCCGTGCTGTATGAAATGTTTCCGTCACCTTCCTCTTATTTTGGTTACTAAGAACCATCATTAATGCTGAATCAGAGTTGTCGCCTCTTTGTTACAAGTTCAGCAAATGGCTGAACTTAATTGAAACTGGACCAAATGTGCAATTTTGTGTAGATTTCCTTGTTGAGCAATTGGCCTTTATTCTGCATTATGTGTATTTTAAATGATAGCTTTGTTACAAACTTCTTTTTTCTTATCCCAATAAACGCTGCATATTTAGCTTTAAATTCAAATGTCTTTTCTGTGCTCCATATTAATCATTTGAATTAATTGACTGTTTGGTATCTTATTACCAAGTGACGTCCTGCCTTGCAGTATGCAACATATACTCTTTCTGTTGTACTAGAATAAGTGTATACATTAATATGGCCAGAGTGACCTGCAATTTGCATGGTGTGATGGTTACGGTCCAGTTTTGCTGTACTAATTAAGTGTACCTTTTAATCTGGTGGTAGAATTTTACCTGGCTAAGACCACATACTGTATATGAAATGTAAATTCCTATGACATATTGGTGCATGGAAGACACACCGGCCAGTTCTGAGATGATTGCGTCATTCTGTTCCTAGTGTCATAATTCCGATTTGTATATTTTATAGTATTTTAATGCTAAGCATATTTAATGCTTTTTACCATTTCAGACTTGTGCGGCAAATGGCGCAGGAACAATTCTTTCTTATGGCTACAAGATGTTGCATGGGACATAGGCCTCTGATCTTCTTCATTACTCTGCTGTTTACAGTATTGGGGGTAAAGCTCTTTTGTGTTTACATTACCTTCTTGTGTTCTTTCCGTTATTTGGATTACATTTCTCCAGAAGGCAAGAAAACATTTTATATATTAGAGGAAAAGCCTCTTAAAACATACTCTCTTCTACCTTTAAGTTTTTGGGATAAAGGACACTGAGCCTGGATACACCATAAATTACAATCAAGAAGTGGACTCCTTGGTCAAATCAAAATAAGAGACTTTAGTATTTTTGTCAATTCAGGTTTAATAAATTAAGTTGCATGTCTTTTTGCAAGCTATTTTGGTTAACTGCCATTAGCCCAAATACATAGTTACATAGTAGATGAGGTTGAAAAAAGACGTAGGTCCATTAAGTTCAACCTATGCTACATTTAGACAACAGATACTATATCCTATATGTATTCTTGCTTATTGATCCAGAGGAAGGCAAACAAAAAAACCCAGTGTCATATCATCCAATGATACCTCATAAGGGGAAAAATAAATTCCTTCATGACTCCAAGAATTGGCATTCGGATTATTCCCTGGATCAACATTCTTCCCATGTTTCCTTATTTGGTATATCCCTGCATACCTTTCCTTTCTAAAAAGATGTCCAACCTTTTTTTGAACAAATCTATTTTATCTGCCATCACAGTCTCCATGGGTAATGAATTCCACATTTTAACTACAGCCTGTAGATGTACACATTCTCTTAAACCAAACCAAAATGTCAGATGCAGACATATAATATTAAAAACATTTTAGATATGCACCAGTGGTGGAGGGGAATGATAGATGATTTTGTTAAATTGCCAACTTGGTGTGTACCCATCTGTTGAAGACCATGCTTGTTCATTACAAACTGCGATCCATGTATTACTGTTTTTCCCACTTCTTACCAAACACCTTTATTATATATTTTACCAAGTAACGGAGAATGTACTTGGAAAGTTCTCAAATTATCAAATTTTGTTTCATACCTCCTAATTCATAACTATATACATCAATGTTAACCAATAAGATGTAGAGGCCATTATTTACTAATCTACTATGTGAATGCCAAAAATACACCAATAGTAGTAGATAAACCTTGGATCTTAAAAACAAAAAAAGACACTAGATGTTTAAGCTTTATTATATGTATTTCAGAAGACTACAATTATCTTCTGTTTAATTTGCCACAGAGCACTGCCAGAGAGCGGGCGAAGCATGCTGGTGATTACTTCACTTTATTAAGGCACCTATTGAACTACGCCTACAACAGCAACATCAACATCCCCAATGCAGAAGTTCTGCTGAACAATGAGATTGACTGGCTTAAAAGGATCAGAGTAAGTGATGTTATGTTTTTAGAAACTTTTTCAAGTGCAAATGATTTTAATAACTGAAAATCGGGCCAGGGACTATGTCAAAATTAAGCTACATTACAGTACATATATATTATGTAGTTGGGTAGCTTATACCGTGGGCAAAAAGATGAGGAACTTCAGCCGAGTAACTTAAATGTGTTTGTCAACATGTTTTCTTAGTAGATAAGGTTGAAAAAAGACATATGTCCGTCAAGTTGAACCTATTCTAGATGTAAACGACCGCTACTTATCCCATATTTGTATTTACCATTTTAAAGTTCTTTGCCTAGTTTGAGAATTAGTGGACAGACCTAATGATTATGAGCAGTTTTATAAATGAGTTTACAGTGAATCCATGGGAGTTGGCAGAATAAATATATTTTTTCTGCCTGTGGTACAATGTATGTATGCAGCGATCTCTTCACTGCCAGAGCATCCTGTAAATTAAGTCAGTGCATTTTGCAGGCCTCGTCAACAGTTAAGAAATGTTATGGGCTGGCAGTGCATTAATTTGTGATCAGTTGCAGTCCTATCTGGCACAGAAGTTAGTTACAGTTTGACATTCTTGTTATTACGGTCTAAATAATTGGCAGGCAACAGGCGGCCCAGGGGCCATATGAGGCCTGCGGGGGGGCTTTACCTGTGTCCTCCAACCATTGGCTGCCTCAGCATCCACTCTCCCTAGGACAGGGGGAGCAAGGGTGTTTCTGCTGTGTATTGCAGCTTCTCCCCGCTCCCTCGGCTGTTTGACAATGTGCTGTTAAATACCTCCCCTCACTAATCACTAGTTCCCAGTGTAAGAAGAGGCACAGTATTTAGCAGCGCACTGGCATTACGCTGCTGAGCGAAGAGGGCTCCTAACTTCAGGGGTAACGTGTGGTGCTTTTGAGGACCCTTGAAAGTAGATCCTGTTGCCTACCACTGATCTAGATAATTTTTCATGTTTTTTCTCCTTCAGGATGAGGTGAAAAGAACAGGTGAAACGGGTGTTGAGGAGACCATCCTTGAAGGCCACCTAGGGGTAACAAAAGAATTGCTAGCATTCCAGACACCGGAGAAGAAATACCATATTGGGTGTGAAAAGGGTGGAGCTAACCTCATCAAGGTATATTTTCTTGAAAGCAGAGAATGTAGGAAATTCAGCGCTCGTGCTGCAGGTATACAGTTTGCTGGAAGCGTTAATCCCCTTGCAGCATGTGTGTAGAGCGTCTCCCCCATGAGCTCCTAGAACAAGGTGACCCCCAAGATGGGGGGCACCTTGAGATGAAAAGAAGAAAAATGCACACAATGCGCACCAGGGATTAAAATGAAGTAAAATATTTATTAATAAAACAAAAAATAATAATAACTGAGGGGATCCAACCCCACCTCAGTACACATATGTTATAGATCCGGGTTTAAGTAACAATGAACAGAAACCACATCAAAAGTAAAATGTATCTAATTAGACTAAATCTACAAACAACATAACAAATGAAAAAAATAATAAAAAGACATAAATGTTCAAAAAAATGGGATGCATGTACCCAGAATTAAGCTAAGATAGTAGCTGAACAACTGCCTGAGGCTGAAAGGGGGAGACGCAGATTTACACTGAAGCCCCAAGCGGGTTCTGCAGGTGAACGTATAAGGGTCCGGACCAGGCCACCGCAGAGATGTTGCCACCGCCAAAGCTCCCTGCAAACGTCGTCTCAGGCTATCAGCATACGCGCAGAGTGACCTCTACGTGTTTCGCACAACGTGCTTCGTTAGGAGGTTGACCTCCTGACGAAGCACGTTGTGCGAAACGCGTAGAGGTCACGACAGGTCACTCTGCGCGTATGCTGATAGCCTGAGACGGCGTTTGCAGGGAGCTTTGTTTCATTTATTAAATCCATTTGATACATTTATGGAACATGGCGTCTAACTCCTACAAATGTTAATGAAAGTATCTAATCCATAGAGAATTGGAGCACTCGCAGTTGATACTTGAATCCGCCATGGGTGCTAAATTATCCAAAACATGAGAGGATCATACTGAATCCAAAAGTAGTTAGGCACTCGACTGGAATTATGCAAAAAATAAAAAATAAATTAGTTATTGGCGTTTAATGAGAAATCAATACAATATGACATCTCTCATTAAACTTGAATAACTTTTTTGCATAAATCCAGTGGAGTGCCCATCTATTTTTGTATTCAGAATGAAAGTATCTATACATTCAAGTAAGTTAACACATGCCAGCAAATATGTACTGTAGGACTTAATTTGTCATTTCTGTTGCCATTTAGTTCAAGCCTAAATTATCGTGATTGAAATGGCTTTTCGGTCAGAGCCCAAATTTTTTAGTTTAAGTGTTCTGGAAAAGGAAGCACATCGCTTACACAGACAACTGGGCCTGACATGAGCAATGGACAAGTCCAACTAAATAGCTGTGAAATCCACAGTACAATATGGACCCTATTCACTAAACTAAGAAGGGGGTGCAAAAGCAAATTTGATCACCAATAAAGGTTGAAAACCGCTTCACTGAGTTTATTATATATAGAATAATTATCACGGTGAAAAGGCTGGGAAGCGGGGAGTGCGGAAATGTTCCCAAATATGTTGAAAATTTTTCACCAAAATAAGTATGCACGTACTATTCAATAAGGTTTGAACAGTGATTATCACTGGATCCACTGAAGTATTTATCTCCAATTTTCTTCCCTTACTGTGTTGAATTGACCTGTGAAGCTGCCTAGATCAGTGTTTTTCTACCTTTTGAAGAACTGATGTACAATTTGACAATGCATTTGTGTTTGCAGAATCCCAGGCACCATATTTTATGTACATAATAAATATAATAAGGCATATATTTTTTTTAAATATATACGAACAGTGCTATGTTTGTATATTTAGTTATAGATATAGTATACATTTTTGTGAACACCAATCTGGCCATTTGTGCATACATACATACCCTCACTGTTCAGGGAAAAAAGGGACCCTTTTTGGTTTTCATGCTATCTTAAATATTTCTCGCTCAATCACCATGACAATGTGCACAATTGTAGGTCTGTTATGAAGATTAAACTTTATAATAAGCACAATGTAGACAATCAACTGATAAGTAAATTGATGTCACTGGATTATGTCAACAAGTACCAGATATGCTGCAGTATTGTTCACTCTTTCCTTCAGAGCTTGTAAATGTATTCAACTGTTGTATCCGAAACGCCGATTACAGTTTGAGTTCAAAGTTTGTGTTCAAAATGCCCTTCTGCCGAAACGCATGCCTGAAGATGAGAATGGCACTGTTTGATTTGCATAATCGATAACGATTGATGTTGATCCAGCTGCTCCCAGTCCTGAACGATATGAATTATTTTTTTCCCTTCGACTAGCAACTATCCTTCATCATGAAGCATTTTATCTAAGCGTTTTGGACCACAATTCTTGCACTTTCAAGCAATTTGTAACGTTCTTATCTCCTTCGCTGAACACCAGTTTGTAACTATGCACTTCATGAGGTCATCATACCGTCGCCAATTCCAAAGCATATTTAATAGATTTTGAAATAATTCTTAAATGTAAAAATCTACTGTGACAGACCTATAGTTGCTCAACTTTTCATGAACATTTTGAGGTTTTTCTGCAATGTTTGATGAAAAATAAAAGGGGTCCCGGTTTTTCTGAACTGTGTATATATAGCAGCTTTCTGTACTTCAGCTGCGATGCAGTTACATGTGCAAGTCATAACTTTTCAGCTGCCAAAAACTACATTTGATTTTATGTATGTGTTGTAATAACATTTATTTTTTATTTTTCAGGAATTGATTGATGACTTCATATTTCCAGCCTCCAATGTGTATTTGCAGTACATGAAAAGTGGAGAGTTGCCGGCGGAGCAAGCCATTCCGGTCTGCAGTTCTCCAGCTACGATAAATGCAGGCTTTGAGTTGCTGGTTGCATTAGCAGTGGGATGTGTTCGGAACCTCAGGCAGATTGTCGATACATTAAATGACATGTATTACACAGGTATCACCTTTCATACGGTTTACATTGCTTTTTAATTGACATTTCACCTAAGCATTGTTGCCCGTTTGTACTTTATTCAATGTGCTTTGAAGCGGTTGCTTGACTTGACTGCATATTAAACAGGGGCCTTTGTCTTAAAGGGAAGTGCGATGAGTTGGTGCATATGCACTATTCTGTTGATGTCGGCATTTAGAGCTTCACTTGTGTAAACTATCCTGGACCATATGCAGTTCAATTTTTTCATTATCGGTGTGTTGTATATATTTCAGTAGGAAAAATATATAAATTAGCATTGCTTATTTGTTGTATAGTGTTGTCCTCTGCACTGTATGTTAATAAATAAAAAAAATATATACATATAAAAAAATATATATATATAACATGAGGTACAGTTCATGTACATGGCTAAATGTCAACATTTTGATAGTGGAATTCTTTCAAAGGAGGTTAGCATGCACATTAGGGAGATATTGATGTATTTTTTATTTTATTTTTAAAATAAAACAAAGATTGGGAGGCAATAGTGTTACTGGGAAGGGAATGCCAAATATAGGCGTCAAAAAAACTGACATAACCGTGTAAAATTCAGACCGAATAGCAGTATAGCAATAGATCATACTGTAGCTGTTATGGAGTTACAGCTGGTTTTTGTGGAGATACAGTTTACTGAATTGAAGGATGTGAGGGGAAACTCTAAGTAATGGGGAGCAAGCAGTGTGACAAAATGGTCAGGTGATCTTTTAACTTGTCCTTATGAGTAACATTTGCCCATAAAATAGAAGCCAAAGTGTATTTCCCTTGAGTGCCAGAGCAGATACTGTACCTCTGACACGGGGGGGGGGGGGGGGGGGGGGGGGGTTAGTGTAGGCGAGGCGACTTTTTGATATTGTTATTCCTCCTTAGGCTGTGAAGCACTTACAGAATGGGAATACCTGCCTCCTGTTGGGCCCCGTCCTCCCAAAGGGTTTGTTGGACTAAAAAATGCTGGTGCTACATGTTACATGAATTCTGTAATCCAGCAGCTGTACATGATCCCTGCAATCCGTAATGGAATTCTTGCTATTGAAGGCACTGGTAGTGATGTTGATGATGATACGTCTGGGGATGAAAAGCAGGACAATGAGGTAATGCAATGTTCTACTAGAAAAGAGTTATGCCAGCCTTCCCTCTGCCTTTCTGCTTCGTTCTGAGGATGTAGAATTTTTTGCAGCTTCTTTTGGTTAGGCATTTATATTCTGAGTCATCAGTGCGGTCTCCTTTCAATTATTTGACTGTTATACATGGTGGACTTCTCTCGCACTACATGCAGCTCTTGATGCTAAAAATACATGACTAACGTGGACAAAGAGGGCCTATGGTGAGGTCTCAAGTCCTTTTTTCACTAATGAGGGAAACAAATGAAAAAAGATAATGAGACAGATGCTGTGAGGGGGTGTGGATAAATGATTCTCCCTTACGAATATAAAAACTGAATTATATTGTGTATTTATGAGTAATTTAATGGGACTGAATTGAGAATGTGTGACCATGTCTTTGCTTTACCTGATTAACAATGATTCGGTAGTAAGGACAGTGGCATCCAAACACATTTTGTTTAAAAGCCAGCTTCTGTGACCTTAGGCAAGTGACTGTGGTTCTGCCCTTAGGGTCCAAACATTAGATTCTAAGCTATGCAATGTATGACAATAAATAGTTTTTTCTATATAGAATGTTTTAACAGAAAATATTTAAAATATATATTGTTTTTTTTATGTTGATAGAGCAACGTTGATCCTCGGGATGACGTGTTTGGTTACCCTCACCAATATGATGACAAGCCCTCGCTAAATAAAACGGAAGACCGAAAAGAATACAATATTGGTGTACTGAGACATCTGCAGGTTATCTTTGGCCATTTGGCAGCATCCAGGTTACAGTACTATGTACCAAGAGGGTTTTGGAAACAGTTCAGGTTCGTTAACATTGGTGTTCGGGTTAAGCATTAGAAAAAATTACCTGTCACGTGGCTTTGTGGGATGTCTGTACGGTGTATGTGGAATAACACACATTATGATAAAATAATGATAACGGCACAAATGCTGCTTAATGTTGAAATTGCTTCGCAACATGGTGCCGCATAACAAGTACAATGAAATGTTACTGATTTTTCTTTGCTATCAAATCTGTTACTTTTTACCATTACTAAATACGTTGTCCTTGTTTTTTTATATATATATATATATATATATATATATATATATATATAAACATTACGCTCATTAAAGCAGCTGTCCCACTTACTCAATGTTTATTTTTGTTTATAGAATGAGGACCAGAAGGTCATCTGGAGTGAAACCGCACTATTTGTTAGCTCTAGAGTTTCCCTTGGGAGTTCCCCTTGGGAGTTCGCCTTGTTTTAAAGCTCCCTCCAGGAAAATTAAAATGGCAGCCAAATCACGCATGTCCCTACAGGCCAATAAGAAACTGAAACATCATTCATTGCAGCTACCCATTGGACAGCCCTTTTAATGCCCAGCTTATAAAACACCAGTTAATATCTTGGGAACTATGAGATGAAAATAACGCAGTTCAGATCCAGAGGACCAACTGGTTCCCATGCTGTTAGAAGGGAGGTTCGTTAGGGGGCACTACTGCTTTTTAAAGTGTTGTTTTTGTAACCGGCTCATAATGGTTTAAAAAAAACACACACGTTCACTGCAGGAGAGGCTTATATAGGACGATATACGTAACTTTGATCTTGTGCCATCTCCTGCAGTCCATTTTAAGAGTCTAAAATAAATGAATTCCTGTTGACTCTTTTTTTGAGGATTTTTGTTAGAATAGTTTTTGTGTTTTAGAAAGCAACAATAATGTAGAGCTGCAGAAACAGTAGCACAGGCATAAACTGCTCCAATTAACTTTTTAATTTATTTACCAGTTCAATAGACAACAGAAACGTTCCTATTGACTGTTGACATTTGTCATACCTAAAGTGCTTTGTAAAGATATGATTAGGGTGCTGCGACTTGCCCAATGATGAGATACATCCTTGCTCTGTTATCAATGACTGAAAAGACAGCCATCTCCTAAGCAGTGCTGTGTGAGCACCAATTAGGAACTGAGGGCATTTCACTGCAGCTCGCCTGTAGTAAACATGTTACTGATACTTCTCGTATGACTTGCTGATATGTTCAGATTCATTTGTGAGTTGCAACTATTACTAATTTGGTAAATAGATGTCGTAAGCATTTTCAGGGACACCCAACACATTTGGCTAAAGGAAGAACTTTTCTCAAATAGTTTTCTGATGTGCTATTCTTCTAACTGAATCTCTAAAACATGATAAATTGATGCATTATTTTTAGGATTCTGCACATTTTGTTAAATATTTGTGTATTTTAGGCTTTGGGGAGAACCTGTTAATCTTCGGGAGCAACACGACGCTTTAGAATTTTTTAATTCGCTGGTTGACAGTTTAGATGAAGCTTTAAAAGCCCTGGGTCACACAACTATGTTAAGTAAAGTGTTAGGAGGATCCTTTGCTGATCAAAAAATTTGCCAAGGATGCCCACATCGGTAAGTGGATCATTGATAAACCAGTATATATTTTTTCTGTTATGAAAATGTCCAATTCAGAATCCCTTTTTAATCTTGTAACGTTATTGTATGTGCTGAACGCAGATAATCGTGGTTTTAAATGATCACTTGATAAAACAGTATGTACATGATTTTTTTTATTTTTACGGTTTTATTTGTATTGTTTTTTATTTTTACTGTAGTAGTTTAGTTCCATTTAAAGATTGCAGTTTTGTTTCTCTATCATGATCTTGAATGTAAAATCTTCCATTGTTCAAGTTTCAGGTTGGGAAAAGTTGATGGAACTCAGTAAACAAATTCCCAACCTGAATTCTGGTGCAATGTAACCGTAAAATACAGGTCCATAATAGTAGCTCAGAAAGAAGAATATTGAGACCAGCATACAAAATAAATGTATGCATACTTTTCATTGTCTTATGTATCTTGGAGTTCTGGTCTCAATATGTTTTCTGAGCTACTATTATGGACTTGAAATTTCTGTATATACATTAAACATGTTGAAATATTGTTGGTTGAGAAATATAAATGTAAACTTTTAAAATATTTATTGTACAAAACATGTAAAACCTGAAATAATGTTGTGCACCCTAAATTAATGTGAAGATTTTTCCATCTTTATCTGACACCGTGATGAAAGTCCATTCCTAGTCAACTGTCAAGATTTCTGGGGGGGATTGAAACAGGGTTTTCACACTTGTAACCATGAAACATTGTTGGTTGTTTAAATTAGGAATGTACAAGCCAGCAGGGTCCGGTATCACAATAAAACAAAATGGTAAAGTTGATAGAGGTCTATAAATAATACCCACATTTTCTGCTGTTCCCTGACATGGGAATGCTGTGCATCGGTATAAAACATACCTTGCTCTCCGTTACAGTATATTTGATGCCTTATTCGAATAAGTTACCCTGGTGGGCGATTCCCCCTCTGGCAGGGCCCATACATTAATTTACAGTATGCTGCAGTCATGACCATATTACTTGTCAATTGCAAAGTTGTTTCAATCATTTTTTTTAGGTACGAATGTGAGGAATCTTTTACAACCCTGAATGTAGATATTAGGAACCACCAAAACCTGCTTGACTCTATGGAACAGTACGTCAAGGGAGATTTATTGGAAGGTGCAAATGCGTATCATTGTGAGAAATGCAATAAAAAGGTAACCAGATTTAATTACTCGTTCAACAAGCTCTGATATTTCAGAGGTTTGTAACTGTGCAATGACAGCATTAGGGCAGCGATGCAGTTCTTTGATATGCCAGAGGATATTTATTAGCAGGGGTAGCTTCTTTATGTTACCCCTCGAGTGTTGGAAAGCAGACCTGTCAACTCTCACTGATTTGGAGTCACTCACTGACTTTTAGCACATCATTTTTTTTGGACCAGAACCCCACAAATCTCACTGGTTTCAGTCTGAGGTTTGACATCTGCAGAAGGGTTGGGCAACACCATTTGTCTGCATAAAAAAACATTTTTTAATCCCTTTGTATTAAAGTGTCCTTCAACATATTACACATTAGAAATTAAATCTTGCAAAAACATTAATAGCTTGCTGTTGGCTGTTGAACAAAATAAATAGTATATCAAAAATGTTCTGTCCTAGAAAATGAATGCAGTTGAGATGATTTGTTAGTATTGTTTGTCAAATTCTGAAGGCTTGGACATTTAATTTCCCTATTTTCAGGTGGACACCGTGAAGCGTTTGCTCATCAAGAAGTTACCGCCTGTTCTAGCAATCCAGCTAAAACGATTTGACTATGACTGGGAAAGGGAATGTGCAATCAAATTCAATGACTATTTTGAGTTTCCGCGAGAGCTGGATATGGAGCCGTACACAGTTGCAGGTGTAGCCAAGTTGGAAGGAGATGACGTAAACCCTGAAAATCAGGTCATCCCCAATGAACAGACTGAAAATGAGCCTGCTGGAAGCACTAAATACAGACTAGTGGGGGTGCTAGTGCACAGCGGGCAGGCCAGTGGAGGTCATTACTATTCTTACATCATCCAGAGGAACGGAGGAGACGGTGAGAAAAACCGCTGGTATAAATTCGATGATGGGGATGTAACAGAATGCAAAATGGACGATGACGAGGAGATGAAGAATCAGTGCTTCGGTGGAGAATATATGGGGGAAGTGTTCGACCACATGATGAAGCGAATGTCCTATCGGCGCCAGAAGAGGTGGTGGAATGCCTACATTCTCTTTTATGAACGTATGGACACGCTAGACAAAGACAATGAATTGATCAAATATATTTCTGAGCTAGCAATCACCTCTAAACCCCACCAGATCAAGATGCCATCAGCCATTGAGCGAAGCGTTCGCAAGCAGAACGTGCAATTTATGCACAACCGGATGCAATACAGCTTAGAATATTTCCAATTTATAAAGAAGTTACTAACCTGTAATGGTGTCTACCTGAATCCTCCTCCAGGTCCGTATCAACAATAGAAATGTGGTTTCTCATTGAGTAAAAGATTTTATATCAATGTGGTGTGGTAGGCATATTTGAAGAAGTAATTTATTTTAAAGCAACAAGACACAAAAGTTAGTTGATTAGAGTGTCTTATGACCTTAACTTTGGTTACCACTGGTTCTGGCATATTATATAGGTTGTGACAAAAAAATTTGAAAGTTGTGCATCATGGCAACAGACTTGTTATTGATTGGCATGTCAGATGTTATTTTCCTTTAACAATAAGGACATGTCAAAAACTGAGGTTATCCTGAAGTATTGCAGTGTTCTGTATCCTAAGTGGTTACATGCCTCTGAATAATCATGCCTCTGAATAATGCATGCAATAAGTAGATTCTATTTCCGTATGAGCACTGACCGTAAAAAGAATATAGGGGTTACATTAACCTCTTGAAAGCCTGATATACGTGAGCGTTTTGAGAAAAGACAAATTTTTGTGAAGATGAACATAACTTTGTACAAGAGTTGACTTTTAATATTAATATAATTTAGGTGACTGTCTGTGTCGTCATTGTGCTAGTCCTACAGCACAATTGCAATTGTTCCAGTGAATTCTATGCAATGGGATTTATAATTTAGTCTCACTAGAGGGGTCATTGACCAATAAATATTCAAAGGTGCACAGAAGGGTCTCTATCGGGGACTCTAGAGCAGCAAGCATTTCACATTCAAAACACCTCCTCAGTGCAAGTCATATCGTTGTATGTAGGCTGCCAAAGAAGCTAACCATTTTCAAGACGTAAAAACTATTTCCTACAACCAACTTCGATAACGTGGGATTTGGATCTCTGGGGATGTGGTCATGCCATCTGGGACCTTGTGGTTACCTAATCCACATGTGTAACAAGAACAGGAGTAGTGTACTCATGTAGTTGATGTGCATATTTCTGATATTCTATCGGTGAGCTATAGTGTGAACTGTGTGATATTCTCTTGACGTTTGATACCAGTATTGTAAGAGCGGCGTGTGTGATGATCTTAAGCCAACAGTCCCTCGTCTTGATCGTTTTCCTTTAGTTTGGCAGTCCTATACCTGTTCTGGAAAATATATTTAATTTATATATTATATAAGAAGGGTGTTTTCCTTCATAGACAGCTGTAAAGCTGTTTCCATTCTGTTAGCCACTCTGTTTGTTGTTATTTTTAAGTAATTGAGGCACCATTATTCTTACTACACAAAATGTACATAATACTTATTTGAAGTCTTACAAAGCAAACTGGCACTAAAAAATACCATCAATGCCTAATTTTTTATTTTATCTTTTCAGGACAAGATCATCTGTTGCCTGAGCCAGAAGAAATAACTATGATTAGTATACAGCTTGCTGCTAAATTCTTGTTCACCACAGGATTTCACACAAAGAAAGTTGTTCGAGGTCCAGCTAGTGATTGGTAAAGCTATTCTGTTATTTTTGCCCATGACACATATGACCCAGCTGAAAGAGAAATATAATTATTAGATGTTGCCATGGTACTGTACTTGTAGATAACTCTATACAGACTTTCCCTGCTGTCTTCATTGCTGCCTTAAATGAAGGTTTGATGAGGGAAGATGAACCTTCTTTAAACACAGAAGCTACATTATCTTCCTAACACATTCTGGTCAACCCACCACCTTCGTGTGTTCATCAAAATGGGGAAAACACAGACACCTCTGGGGAACCCCGTTTCCCAAGCGACGAGTAAGTTTGTCGTCTTTCCCAGTGGATAGAAAATGGGACGCAGGGTCAGGCTTGCTCTGGCAATCTATAGAAATGCTGTCACCTGGAGACAACCGTGCAACTTTCTATTCGTGACTCTGCAGCATATTTGTCATCTCCCGGTGACACAGTATTTCTATCTGCTTCCGGAGCAAGCCTGACCCTGTGTCCATTTTTATCCACTGGCCAAGACCGTTGACAAATTTGCTCGTCGCTTGGGAAACGGGTTCCCCAGAGGTGTCTGTTTTCCCCATTTTAATGAACACACAAAGGTGGTGGGTTGATGAGAATGTGTTAGGAAGTTATTCCCTTATCAAACCTTCATTTACTGCAGTGTGTTTGTGTTTGTGTGTGTGTGTGTGTGTGTGTGTGTGTGTGTGTGTTGTGTGTGTGTGTTGTGTGTGTTGTGTGTGTTGTGTGTGTTGTGTGTGTTGTGTTTTTGTGTGTGTGTTTTTGTGTGTGTGTGTGTGTGTTTTTGTGTGTGTGTGTGTGTGTGTGTGTTTTTGTGTGTGTGTTTTTGTGTGTCTACACAAACGACAAATCTTGGGAACTGGGGTTGATTGCCGCTTTAAAGTTGATAAGACCTGTGATCAAACAGCAGGAAATTCAATCTAAGTAACGAGCAAATTAATTTAACTTGGACACAGAGTGTTCACAATACGGACAGACACTCCTTTCTTGTGCATTATTCTTTTCGTTCTGGTTTGAGCAGTATAGTGAATGTAAAATCAGTATACTGAATGATTTCATGTACAAAGTGGCCTTGACTGGATTGCTGAAGTATAGTGGTTTTCCACTCCTTATTTTTAGTTACATATCCACATTTTCGCCCACTATTTTGTTTTGTACTTTTTCTCTTTACATTACGCTTTAAGCTTTGCCCTGTTTTCTTGACCTGATCCTCATTTAATAGTGCGGGAAATATGATTCTTATTTTGTTTTCAATTGAAGCTTCTAGCCAGGTAAAGCTTCACTACCTATGATCATCAAAATAAATAAGTGATTTTTTTGGTATATTTGCTTTTATTTCTGCTTCATTTCAGTCAGTGGTACAGACTCTAGTCTACAGCAATCATTTGATAAATGAATGGTGTCCATTTATGGAGTTTAATTTTTTTTTTATTCTATAGTTTAATAATACTTAATGCAGTACTTTTATATTGGTATTATTTGTAGTGCATATAGGCTACAGCCAGGATGGGCAACCCTGTCGCCATTCGCCACTTGTGGCGAATTGGCAGTCAAACTGTGGCGAATTGAGTAACTTAGTTTTTTCCCAAGCGCGAGTCCCCCCTCCTCTGACAAGCGCGAGCTCTCCCCCGGCATGCGCGAGCACGACGCAGTTTGTGAATGAAGCAGGGGCCGAGCAGCAGTCAGAGGACACCTGTGGTGAAGCATGTAGTGAGCGCGCGCGCCTGTGCACTCCATGTACCCCCAACCCGGAAGTGTTCCTTGTCTGCACTGATATACTTGATCTTCCACTGCGGCGCCACGCTCCTCTGATTCCTGACTCCTCTCTGGCTGTCCTCCTCCTGCTTCACTAATAGCTGGTTGCCCTGCTTCAAGTTTACAGCAAAGGTGTGCATTTTAAACTGTTCTGTATTTTTGCATTTAGGTGTATTAATTCTCTTTTTAATGAATGAACATATAACCTGCTTGACTCGCCGTGTGTGGCTGGGTGTGTGGGTGTGTGTATATGTGGCTGGCTGTGTGTGTGTATGTGTGGCTGGCTGTGTGTGTATGTGTGGCTGGCTGTGTGTATGTGTGGCTGGCTGTGTATGTGTGGCTGGCTGTGTGTATGTGTGTCTGGCTGTGTGTGTGTGTGTGTGGCTGGCTGGCTGGCTGTGTGTGTGTGTGGCTGGCTGGCTGGCTGTGTGTGTGTGTGTGTGTGTGTGGCTGGCTGGCTGGCTGTGTATGTGTGGCTGGCAGTGTGTGTATGTGTGGCTGGCTGTGTGTGTATGTGTAGCTGGCTGTGTGTGTATGAGTAGCTGGCTGTGTGTATGTGTAGCTGGCTGTGTGTATGTGTAGCTGGCTGTGTGTGTGTGTGTATGTGTGGCTGTGTGTGTAGCTGGCTGTGTGTGTGTGTGTGTGTGTGTGTGTATGTGTGTGTGACTGGCTGTGTGTGTGTGTGTGTGTGTGTGTGTGTGTATCGCCTGGCTGGGTGTGTGTGTCGCCTGGCTGGGTGTGTGTGTCGCCTGGCTGGGTGTGTGTGTGTGGCTGGGTGTGTGTGTGTGGCTGGTTGTATGTGTGTGGCTGGGTGTGTGTGTGTGTGACTGGCTGGGTGTTTGTGTGTGACTGGGTGGGTGTGTGTGTGGCTGGGTGTGTGTGTGTGTGTGTGTGACTGGCTGGGTGTGTGTGTGTGTGACTGGCTGGGTGTGTGTGTGTGACTGGCTGGGTTTGGCTGGGTGTGTCTGGGTGTGTGGCTGGCTGTGTGTGGGTGTGTGGCTGGCTGTGTGTGGGTGTGTGGCTGGCTGTGTGTGGGTGTGTGGCTGGCTGTGTGTGGGTGCGTGTGTGGCTGTGTGTGTGTGGCTGTGTGTGTGTGTGTGTGTGTGTGTGTGTGTGTGACTGGCTGGATGTGTGTGTGTGTGTGTGTGTGTGTGTGTGTGTGTGTGTGTGTGACTGGCTGGATGTGTGTGTGTGACTGGCTGGATGTGTGTGTGTGTGACTGGCTGGATGTGTGTGTGTGTGTGTGTGTGTGACTGGCTGGATGTGTGTGTGTGTGTGTGACTGGCTGGATGTGTGTGTGTGTGTGTGTGTGTGACTGGCTGGATGTGTGTGTGTGTGTGTGTGTGACTGGCTGGATGTGTGTGTGTGTGTGTGTGTGTGTGTGTGTGTGTGTGTGTGTGTGTGACTGGCTGGATGTGTGTGTGTGTGTGACTGGCTGGATGTGTGTGTGTGTGTGTGTGTGTGTGTGTGTCTGTGTGTGTGTGTGTGTGTGTGTGTGACTGGCTGGATGTGGCTGTGTGTGTGTGTGTGGCTGTGTGTGGCTGTGTGTGGCTGTGTGTGGCTGTGTGTGTGTGTGTGTGTGTGTGTGGCAGCTGGGTGTGGGGCAGCTGGGTGTGTGTGGCTGGGTATGTGGGGCAGCTGGCAATGGCTGCTTGTATCTTTATGTACCCAGTCACGTCGTGGCTGTGCCTCTGATCATGGCTTTGGGAGGGAATGAGATGAGGGGGGGAGGAACTGAGAATATATAAATAATATACCACCCCACCGACTGTGTTTGGCTGTGTGTGTTTTCATCAT
This sequence comes from Ascaphus truei, assembly GCF_040206685.1. Taxonomy (NCBI): domain Eukaryota; kingdom Metazoa; phylum Chordata; class Amphibia; order Anura; family Ascaphidae; genus Ascaphus; species Ascaphus truei. The sequence goes on from NC_134485.1 coordinate 163,467,959, forward strand.
TTGCGTCTGACGCAGTTGTAACGGAGTAGTCAAAGTGTTCATGTTTTCAATAAACTTGTTCAAACAATGTGTGGAAACAAAAGAAAACAGCGCACAACGCCAAATAGTGAAGCAAATTCAACAATATATTATAGAATTAAAAAGGGGGTAATATATCTGCGTACATGAAAAAAGTTGGTAAAAGGCATGTAGTGTGTATCACACTGTTTACCACTCGGCAGCTGTTAGCTGTAGATTCAGGTGCTTGCTTCCCTCTGCTGCTGCAGCTCAGTTGATTCTGGGGCAGGACGTCAGTCTTTTCACTCCCAAGGGGATTTCCCTTCATGCAGCCAGGTTCAGCAGCTGGTACTGGGGCTCGGTGAAATCGCTCCTGCTTCCTGGCCGATATGAAGCTGCTCCTGTACCTCGGCAGGTGCCGCTCGGTCGCGGGACGCTGTGTAATGACGTCACTGTCTACACAGCAGTGGTGGATTCAATAGGGAAGTTTGAACAGTCTTACAAAGTCTCTCACAAGTGTCCAAAACAGCACACAGGATGAAATAAAAACAGGACAGGCCAATACATAGACAAAGGCCAATGTAAGCAGATATAAGGCAATAGAATGTTACATCCAACTAGTTTCGTAGAATTAACTACTTCTTCAGGGAACTTTTTTCATGTACGCAGATATATTACCCCCTTTTTAATTCTATAATATATTGTTGAATTTGCTTCACTATTTGGCGTTGTGCGCTGTTTTCTTTTGTTTCCATTCTCTTAGTGTGTGGGGTGCTGAGCCACCCCTGCGTTTACAGCTGCAGACGCCATTATCCCCAACACGGTTATGTGGCACTTATTATTTAATGTATAATTATCTCACTGTGGGAGTTGTGGTTTAATTTTTTATACATTTTTTATCACTAAATTGATGGTATAGTCACTGCACTGTATATATTTATACATTTAAACTTTATAGGTAGTTAGGTAGTAGCGCACATTTTTGTTTTTTGTGTTTACTGTCAAACAATGTGTGTTTTAAATTTTCGCATGCGCAACATAATACCTCAATTCTTACATGGTGTGGCTATTGTCACTTCTAATTCGCCACACCTGTGGCTACATTGAAAAATAGGTTGCCCACCCCTGGGCTACGGTATTGATTTTTATCTGCTTTTCAAGGCTCATGTTTATTTGGAAGATACTGGTTTTGTGGTGCATGTTACAGGTTTTAGCCTAGAGTAGCACTGGCCCCATCATCATTAGGCTGTGTCCATGGTAAGTTCAGCCGTGCGGGTGCTTTCCCTGGCCATGGTACGCGCGCAGTCCGTGGGCGTGTCTAGGGGCATGCCAGGGACGTCACAGAGCTGGTTCGCCCTCATTGGGCAAACCGCTCACGTGGCCAGCCTGTCGTGCCAAGAAATCAGTTTGAACTGATTTCTTGCGCAACGCGCGCCCCCTCCCGCTACCGTATGTAAGCGATCACTGCCTTGGGTAGTTTGATCGGTCAGCGTGCGCACGCCTCCGCACGGTCTGCCCGACCATGGACGCAGCCTTAGCTTGGTTGGAACAGTTAAATACACAGGAGATGCGTACAAACTGGATTCAGATCTGTGTATCAGTCTGGCACTCTGGTAAGAGAGTGGGATGCTGGTAATTTGGTGCATTAAACTAATTTACAGTATTAACTTTTCTCTAACACTTCTCCAAATTTGGGGAAAATTGTGTAAAAACAGTTAAAATAAGTGATCTTTTACACTGTTTCCCTCTGCCAACTTTTTAACGATCCCATAATTAGCATTTCTTTAGAACCTACAAAAAAACAAACTTATAGTGAAAGACATGGAGTTGCTGCAGATGGGACAATGTCAAACGGACTTTGTCATTTTGTTTATATAGCGCCAGCTATGCACCGAATTAGGGAGATATACCGATTATTAGGGGTCTACAGATTATACAGACATTAATACAGGGATGAACAATACGAATAAGTATATAATTCATAGAAGTAAACATGAATGGAAAAGAGACCTGCCCTGAAGAACTTGCAATCTAAGTTAATTGTGTATTTTAAACATACTGTACAGTAGTCAATACTTACCATTGTGTTCTCTCAGAATCTGCTTATGGGCATCTGAAAGCAGAGGCAGACACAGCAGGGACATCTTCCATCTTAGGTTTGAAGGCTTAAAGGCATATGTCAAACTTTCCCCAAACTACTTTTATGACACAATATAATTTCCTCTCACGGTGAGATCAAATCTTCTTTGGAACTGGTCATTCTCATTTATATGCCTCCCTCTGAGTCATGTTTGGTTTATTTGACATGGTGTGGACTATTAGAAGCTACATTTACCAGGTAAATCATAAAGTAAGTGAGCCAAGCTCTGTAAAGGACAAGGGGTTCTTTTTTTGTTTTGTTTAGCAATTTCTAACGGCCTAAGATATAGCTATTTAAATCGTTTCTTACTGTGGCATAAAGTGGAAGTATAACATGCTTGTTAAATTGGTTATATTGGCACACAAGTACATTTATAAAAATGACTTGGTTGGGAATTAAAGCTGCAATACTACATTTCTCTCACCAGACCCCCTCCCCTTTTTTTCTCTTATTTTAATATGTAACACATTTAACAATGTAGAATTCTACATTTTTACTGAAGCTGGCAATAGTTTGGTGCTCCTGTTATAAATCTGTAAGCATCCCGATTTTGTGGCTAACATAATGGCTGCCTTTCAGTTTGTCACATTGTCAGTGTAACTCAGCAGCTACAATTTGTTTTTATATTACTAAGGTAACATTATTTATTGTTACAGTTTGCAGCTCAAACTGCTGGGAATATTAGTGTGAAATCAATACAACCTTAGCGCTAGTGTAATCTTAGTCACAGTATTGTGTATACAATACCAATTAATACAATGTCCAGTGTCCTGCAGCCTAGAAGACTTGGTTTGTCCAAAAACCTTCTTGATAACACGAAAAGGAAAGTCCTCCTTGGCGCATGAACTCTGGATGATACGGATGTTCTCCAATGGATATAAAAAGAAAGCAATACAATATTGTGTCAATATATTTGTACACACAATCTGTGATTTCCAATCACCTCATTGTGCACCCTTTCTGATGCAAATTCATTTAATCCATATAGATATGACACCACGTGTTATTTAAAGATTGTGCTTTATACCGATCTCTGTTGCTGATCAAATATTCTAATAATTGGATTCACTATTTTCTGGATATAAGTGTCAATGTATCAAATATATACTCTTGCTCTTAGTGCTTGAATTTGTTATTTCATGCTTTTAGAATAGAAAAAGACTCTTCATTTATACTTCTAAAAATACTTGGTAATGGTTTGATTCCGTAGTGCCCAATTCAATAAGTGATAACCATTTATATAATTAGATGTACAATAACTGTATAATAGTGGTATGTTGCTATTCCGATTCTGTTAAGCAAGATTGACTGATGAAGGTACATATCAAATACACTGTATATATAAATACAGTAACAATTTGTCTGTATCCAATATCTAATCTATAGTAGGTGTAATGATGACATTTTCTAGATTCATATTGTTGCATCAACATGTACTAGCAATGTAGAAAACAAATATGGCATATATATATATATATATCTATATCTATATCTATATCCGTACGAATCACCCTTTTAATTATAAGTAGGTTGGTTATCTTCAACATTAGATTGTGAATTAATTGTATAATAGGCGATATGTGACATCATCTGTATGGACTATAAGAGGGAGGTGATCCCTGTACAACGAAAACCCCTGATGAAGCGGACAGTAGTCTGAGAAATGCATTGGGTTGATTGCGCATGTGTGGCTGTGAGCTGGGCCGAGGAATTCAGCTTATTGCATTACACTCTGCCAGCTACAAGGGAGGAAGCTTGAGAAAAGCCCCGTCGGAGCGGTACTCATAGGGGGAGTGCCAAAGGACGCCGATCAAGGCGGACCCGCGTAGGCACGTGACCACGCACTGCCGTCATACCAGACGAACGCGGAAGTGGACACGGACACCAAACACACAAGGGATGCCGTGGGGAAACCCCAAGCAGGACGGAGGGGTACATCAAGGCTCTAACTCGGCTATTCCAGTCTCCGCACCAACCGGAGGAAAAGGGCTGGTGACGGCCATAAAGTTCACACCGCACATTTTTATGTGGGAGTGTGAGAGTGTATTTCCAATTGTCCTTGTTATATGTTTTTTTTATAGTAAAATCGTTATATACATTATTGTTCTATGGCTATTTTCTGTTTTCTTAGCATATGATGTATGAGGCATCTATAACAGCCAACTCAACACCCCATATCAAAGGGTTTGTAAGCCAAGTATTTTTCAGAAGTATAAAAAAAAAGAGTCTTTTTCTATTCTAAAAGCATGAAATTACAAATTCAAGCACTAAGAGCAAGAGTATATATTTGATACATTGACACTAATATCCGGTAAATAGTGAATCCAATATTATTTTATTGGGATATTTGATCAGCACCAGAGATCGGTATATAGCACAATCTTTAAAGAACACGTGGTGTCATATCTATATGGATTAAATGAATTTGCATCAAAAAGGGTGCACAATGAGGTAATTGGAAATCACAGATTGTGTGTACAAATATATTGACACAATATTGTATTGTTTTCTTTTTATATCCATTGGAGAACATCCGTATTATCCAGAGTTCAAGCGCCAAGGAGGACTTTCCTTTTCGTGCTGAGAACATTGGCAACAAATTATCACACCACACAAAGGATAGTGTTGCAAAGACCTTGCACTGCTGGGGAAGTGGGCTTAAACCCGCTATAGAAATCAAAGGAGGCTTTAAAACTCATTAAAAATGGCATTGAGTTGGATTTAAAAAACAGTAACTATTCTCTAGTACTACAGAACTTATTTTTTTTTTTTTTTTTTAAATAAATCAGATTTCGCATGCCTTGCCTCTTTAAACACAAGTTCATCAAAGTACAATAAAAATGAAACAATTTGTGACTTATTTGTCTAAAAATTATTTTAAATGCAAACAAATGATTTCAACATGCTTTTCTTTCTCTTTTAGGTATGATGCATTATGTATCCTTCTGCGCCATAGTAAGAATGTACGCTATTGGTTTGCACATGGAGTTCTTTTTGCTTATCCAAACCGCTTCTCTGAATACCTTTTGGAATGCCCCAGTGCTGAAGTAAGGGGTGCTTTTGCAAAACTTGTAGTATTTATTGCACATTTTTCTTTGCAAGACGGACCCTGTACCTTACCCTTTGCATCACCTGGACCTTCCAGTCAGGTATGTTAATTTCATAAGGTCAAGAAAAGTTCAACAAAGCCATATGAAACAACGATGTATAATATCGATCCTAGAACTGTTTCGAAAAGCAGGTATGCGTTAAAGCCATGGTTTCCAAGCTTTTGTTTTGGTCCAGGAACCCTATGTGAAATTCTGCGGAACCCCAACCCCTCTAATAGCGCATCCAAGATCACCTGCATTCTAATGAACTTCAACCCTCTGTAATAGCGCATCTGAGGTCAGATGCATTGTTAATTCTTCTGTAGTTGGTACAATTTTTAAATGACCTGAAAATTGCAGGGGGCCCTAGTTGAAATACACTGCATTAAACAGTGAAACTGTCCTGCACTCCGGTATACAGCCAAAGCACCCGTAGGTGTCAGTGTTAGCCACTTGGGAGCGGAGTGAGAGGGGCAAATGCAGACCACTAAGCTGGATTGGGGCTGGGAGGGAAATCCCTTACCTCTAGATACTCTCCGATCTGGGTCCTGCTCTCTTCTTACCTCCGCTACTCCTGCGTGCAACCGTGAGAATTGTAGAGTAGATTTGGGACAAGGTCCGGCGCTACTGCAAGCGGCAAAGATCCAGACAGCTTCCGATTTGTAAGAGAGAACTTTAATCCGACATCACACACACAAAGAACCAGGCTACACCTCGATCTCCCCCTCAACGCAGATTAAAGTTCTCTCTTACAAATCGGAAGTTGCCTGGATCTTTGCCGCTTGCAGTAGCGCCGGACCTTCTCCCAAATCTACACTGCATTAAAGACTGATTTATAAAAACATGGTGACCATATTTGTGCATCAAATGGAGCAGACACAGGTTCTTTAATTTATGCACTCTCACATGCCAAAGCGGGTATTTGCTGGCGCCTGTTATTTGCCTTCACTGCAACCCTATTCCTTCATCTGCTGCATTTACAATTTAATTATCTATCCAGCTATTTAGCTGCTGTTCTGTAGTCATGAAGGTTTTTTAATTTTTGGGGGGCCTTCCTTGAGATTTGACAATCTTACCAACTGTTATGTTGCTCGCTCTCTTCCTAGGTCTATGATAATTTGAGTCTGAGTGACCAGTTGCTAAGAGCGGTCCTGAACCTTCTTAGAAGAGAAGTGTCCGAGCATGGTCGTCATCTGCAACAGTACTTCAACCTGTTTGTGATGTATGCCAACCTTGGTAAGGATATGTCCATTATTCCTAATTCGCTTTGTTTTTCTTAAAACATTTTAGAGAGAGATATATATATTTTTTATTTTTATATATATATATATATATAATCACTTGTGAGCACATTCACGTGTCTTAGGCAGGTCTGCAACCCTGCCTTTCACCATTATCCCCAGCATACAGTGCTTCCACTGCAGCAAGGGATTCTGGGAAATGACATGCAACAATGGTTTTTCAGAGAAAAGGTGACACGTGTCCTAATTAAATCTTGTTTTATATGTTGGAAACTCAATTGACACGAACTCAGTGCATATACCTTCACCTGGGAGTGACCACGTGAGGAAGACGTAATAGGGACAACATGACGAAATAGCACGAGAAGAAGAAAAAAAACAGGAAAAGAAAAAACGAAAAACTGATACACAAATTGTCATCAATGAATAGAAATCATGCACATTTGCAAACAATTGTTGCACTGAGTTCGTGTCAATTGCTTAATGTTAAGATGTTGTTTTTGTAGCATACGATATTCATAGAGTGTAACAGATTGTGTGATAACATATAAACATTATGTTGTCTAACTGAGTCAGCAGACAGATTCTGAGATTGATTCAGGTTATGACTCCAGTTTTATTTATGTAGGTTTGTTTACCAGTTACATGCTTTTCCTGTGCATCCCCTATGCTTCGTGGTCCAATAATTTCCAGCGCTTGGACCCTACATTACAGCATCCTTCCTGGTTTTAACCTATTAGTCATTGTTATCATAATATTTATTATGTTTGAGCAATTGCAGTACACAGTGTTATTAGTATATGTAGTGTATTGTTTGTTTACACCTGTGTCCCTACTGTGTCTCGTTTCTTTTGTGCTGGAGCATGTCACCTTTTTTTTAGCTTTTGTTCACATCGTTTTAGTATGGTGGACGCTTGGATTACACTTTATTGCGATTATGCCCTAGTTTTAATGGTACATGGCATCCATGGTGTGTACAGTAGTGGGGCAGTGCGTTTGTCATATTACTTCAGGTATATAAAATACCTACCGGCGCTGTAATAGTCCAAAATGTGAAGCAAAGTCCAATGATGACAATGTCTCTTTAACTTCTATCTGCAGAAGTACTGGGATGCTCCAAATTTCTTAAAGATGTTACTCCACATGTATATCAGGGAGAAAAACAAAGAAAACACATCATAGTGCAATACAGCTGATACTATCAGTTAGAGTATACCAACAGGACATACAAACAAGACAAACACTACATATAACAAGTAAGGCTGACTGAAATAAAAAGAGAATTTATTAACACATAAATAAATGAGGCAGATGCGGGATCCGGTGTGTAAAAACCAGAATCCTACTTACAGGACTGCCACAGATCATACGCAGAGGTAAAGGGTGTATCTTGTCTTGCTTCTGCTCCGTCGGAACACGTGACCTCCCAGGGGTTCCTTCCTTTGGCGACCGGAACTGCGTCACTTTCCGCGGCGCCGGGACTTCCGGGGTCTCGAGCCCTCTCTTTCTCGGCAATCGCCTCCAAATTCGCCTCTCTGGGGGTGTCTAACGAGCACCAAAAGCTTCCTCTGTATGTGGAATCTGTGTCCTACGTCCTGCCAAGTCTCTGCCACACTGCACAATAAAATCTACCAAACGACCCAACGCGTTTCGTGCGCATGTGCACTTCTTCAGGGGAAACAACGGCGCAAAAAAAAATTATACATTAAAAATTGAGCATAAACGACTGAGGGTATATATTAGATTGCTGGTTGTTCTGAAATGAAATGAAGAAAAAACAAAATATAGTGAAGTACGTTTAGTAAAAGAATATGCGCAAAAGTAGATCGCTACTTACAAAGTAGCAGATGTAAATAAGCATATAGGATATTATAATCCTCTTGTCCTGCTGCCTGGAGTTATGATGTCTCTGTCCTCCACGTGGAACGCCGGAATCCACCGTGCCGGTTCTCCTCTGGCTGCAGCTCTTCTCCTTGACTTCCTGGTGTGCCTCTGATCTCGCGAGACTGGCCCGCTGACGTCACTCAGCCGAGATTTCGGCCGAAATTCGGGTATACAGTCCAGGAATGATCAAGGGATTCTGCTAACAAGTAGATAATCAATAGGGGAGCTGAAAGTTTATCTTAGAGCCTCCTCCCTATGCGTTTCGTCCTGGAACTAGGACTTCATCTGGGGAATGAATGTGTCTAACTGGCTGTAGCTTAAATAGCATATGCTGATCTCTTATAGGTTAATTAGACAACCAATTTTCTGATATATATCAGGTGGACACAATTAGTTCTAATATCTATATACAAATAGTGAAACCCACTGTTGTACAAATATATATTTTTTTAAATGAACCTATATTACATGGAAGTGAAGTTCCAAAATAATTTCAAGAGATACTAATTGTCTAGAGAATGGCAATTACTTAATGACAGCTTGGTGTAATAAACATAAGACATGTTGTCTCCTTATAAGTATGAATGGTATAAAGTACCTTTAATTATATTAATCTATATGATTTGAGGAAATGTATTTCTTAGTATGATAAATTTTGTTAATAGATATACATATTTAAAGAATATATATATATTTAATACATTGAAAAAGATCATTATTAGCACAAATGGCATGTTTGCAGGTTAAAGTTAGCTGGTTACAGATTTATTTCATTGAATGATTTTATTAATTACAGACATGTAGCATAGAAAAGCTCCTAAGTCTATGTCTGTATTTAAACCAAGTGGAACCAAAGTTTGATTGTATGGATCCACTTGGTTTCAAGTTTGGAGATGGCATTAACGCTGTCTCCTCCCCTCCAGTTTTTGGCTAGTTTATCTATGCCAAAACATTTAATACCTGCTGGATTGCCATTGTGCTCCTCACAGAAGTGCCTAGATAAAGTATGTTGCAAAAAAACTTTTTGTATGTTGGTAATGTGTTCTGCAAAGCGTAACTTTAGTTTCCTGGTTGTTCGCCCTATATATTGTTTTTTACATGGGCATTGAATTAAGTATACAATATTTGATGAATCACAATTTATGAAATGTTTAATTTCATTTATTTTTCCTGTATGAGTTGAAGAAAAGTCGCTAGTTTTTTTGGCATTATGTAAATCAAGTTTGCACATTTTACATTTTAAACATTTAAAGAAACCCTTGGGTTCCAAAAAGTTTCCAGTAACTGTAATTTTATTTTCATTTGAAGCTTTTAAGCAGCTTGGAGATATAGATTTTTTTTAGTGTATCTGCTTTTGTAAATAATATTTTAGGGACCAATGGTAAATGTGATTGTAAAATGGGATCCTTTAGAACTAATGGCCAGTGTTTTTTAATTACTCTTTTGATTAGTGGAGCTAGTGGATTGTATTGTGTGATAAATGGTGTGTCTATAAACTTCTTAACTTCGTCAGCATTTTGGACTTTATTATATTTTAATAATTCCTTTCTGTCAACTGTACTCATTTTAGTGTATGTTTATCCAAAATAGTTTTTTTTATACTTTTTGGTTTCAAATTTCTCAAGCATAATTTTGGCTTGTGCTTCATATACGCTATTATTGGTACAATTGCGTTTGATTCTACGCAACTCTCCTTGAGGAATATTTTCAAGCCATACATTTAAATGATTACTATCTGCCTCAATATAATTAAGGCAGCTCACTGGTTTGTGATAGGTTTTAGTAGAGATGTTACCATTTTCAATATAAATAAGTAAGTCAAGAAACTCAATTTCACTAGTGCTGAATTTGGAAGTGAAGTGTAAATTAAAAGTGTTGTGATTAATATATTCTAGAAATCATAATATGTCTTTATCACCTTTCCAGATAAAAAATACATCATCCACAAAATGTGTGCATAGTACTAAATTTGCACCAAACTTGTGTGGTGACCATATAAATTGGTTTTCCCACATCCCCATAAACAGGTTCGCATAGCTCGGTGCAAATTTAGTACCCATGGCGGTGCCCTTAATTTGTAAAAATAATTCCTCATTAAACCAAAAATAATTGTGAGTTAAAGTGAATTGAATTAAAGATACTAAAAAATCAATATGTGCTTTAGTGTATAAACCCTCTTGTTCCAAAGATAATTTAATGGCTAAACACCCTTGTTTATGATCAATAACTGTGTACAGTGAAGTGACATCACACGTGACTAAATAATATTGCTCCAGCCATACAATCTCATTTAACATATTTAAAATGTGAGTAGTGTCTTTTAAATGTGATTTGAGTTTCTTGACTTCTTTTTGTAGAAAAAAGTCCAAATATGCTGACAAGTTTGAAGTCATAGATTGTACACCAGAAATAATAGGGCGGCCTTGGGGATTTAACGGATCTTTATGGAGTTTGGGTAAATAATAAAAAATAGATAATATGTTTTTTTTTTATCAGAATAAATTCAAATTCTTCTTTTGAAATGAAATTCTTTTTAAGTCCCAAAACTAGCAGATTCTCCAACTCATACAGAAAATCCTCTGTTGGATTTTTACAGAGTCTTAAGTAAGTATTTGTGGCATCTAATAATCTTAAGGATTCTTTTATATAATTTGCTTTATCTAAGATTACTAATCCACCGCCTTTGTCGGCTGCTTTGATTACAATATTAGAATCCTCTCTTAATTCTTTTATCGCCATATATTCTTCTTGATTAAGGTTTCTCTTAATGTATTTATTTTGTTTAGATAGCTTTTCTAGATCGTCCTGAACCAGTTTTTCAAACATATCTAGACAACCTCCCTTGAGGTAACTGGGATAAAAATGTGATTTCGTTTTAAAGGGAGTAAAACGAGTTTCACTAGAGATAGTTCATGGCACATTATTTATATTAGATGTAGTATGTAATTTCTGTTTTATGAAATATTTTTTAAGAGATAGATTACGTACACATTTTCCCACATCTATATATATATTAAATGTGTTCATGGTGTTTGAGGGAGAAAAGGATAGACCTCTATTCAGTACTTGAATCTGTGCTGATGTTAAGATTTTTTTACTTAAATTAAAGATCCCTTGTTGATTAACTATTTCATTTGAATCTTTGGTTGTTTTGGTCTGGCACCCTCCTCTCTTTCCTCGTTTGGTGATTTTTGAAGTGAAACTTCTTTAATGGCACCTATTCTGATGGGGTAAAACGGGAGAGATGGGGGACAAATGTGAAACGGAAGTGACGTCACGGCTCCCCCATCCCTCCCCCCCACATGCCTGCTGTGACGCCGCCGGCGCCGCTCCTAACGGCCACCGTTCCCCCCACGCACCTGCTGTGACATATGGCGGTGGCGGCGGCAATAGCCGCGGGCGCTGCTCCTAGCGGCCGCCGTTAACCCCACACGTCCGCTGCCATGGGTGTACAAAGATGGCTGGCGCAGAGCTTCCGGTGCTGCGGGTGTGGGTGTAGTTAGATGGCGGAAGCCCCGCAAGTCCTCCGGCTGTGAGAGGAGCCGCTGCTCAGCCTCTCTCCTCCCTAACTCCGCTTCCCCTTCCCTGTGTCCCGCTGACTGAGCGCCGCAGGGGGCCGGAGGAGGAGAGCCGCCATTCCCCCCACACGTCCACACAGACATGGGAGGTTATGGCGCATGTGCAGATTTGACCGCCGGGTCCCTCAGGTTGACTCAGACAGCCGCCGCGGGTCCGCAGCTACGCCTGCCTTTGAGGGGGGGGGGGGGGAGGAGAGACTCAGACAGAGCCGCCGCAGGTCCGCAGCTACGCCTGCCTTTGAGGGGGGGGGAGGAGAGACTCAGACAGAGCCGCCGCGGGTCCGCAGCTACGCCTGGGGTGGGGGGAGTCAGGAGAGAGGGGGCAGGACACAGAAAGAGAGACACAGATACACTGACACACACACATACACATACACACACTGACTGACACACACACACACACACACTGACTGACACACACACTGACTGACACACACACACACACTGACTGACACACACACACACTGACTGACACACATACACACACACACTGACTGATACGCACGCACACTGACTGACACACATACGCACGCACACTGACTGACACACATACGCACGCACACTGACTGACACACATACACCCACAGACCGACACAGAGAGACATTCACACAACACAGAGAGAGAGCCATACACTGACACACACACACACACTGACTGACACACACACACATTGACTGACACACACACACACACACACACACATTGACTGACACACTCACACACACACTGACTGACACACATGCACACACTGACACACATGCACACACTGACTGACACACATGCACACACTGACCGACACACATACACACACTGACCGGCACAGATACATGCACTGACTGACACACACACACAAACAAACACACATACATACACTCTGACTGACACACATACATACTCACTGACTGACACATACACTGACTGACACATGTGTGCCGAGCATGCGCGTTATAAGTCAATTTCCAGTGACAAAAGTCAAAGAAGTTTCACTTACTATGCACAGCACACACAGATTTTTTTCTCTCTTTCTCGCTATTTGTGATTTTTGTGTATCTCTTTCTTTGTCCCAATTTACTTTCTGAACTTTCTCTAATAAAGGTGTTGAACATTCAATAGGTGCAAATCTATTAACAATTTCAATTTGTGATAAATTTTCTAAATCAGGTAATCTTTCCTCTTTTTTGTCTTTTTTGTCTCTTGTATCATAACGTTTTTCTGTTTTGCCATTTCCTCCATAATCTGCATTTTTTTCTGGAGTTTTTTGAGGTCTTTCTCTAGATTTACTCTTATATGAGAATTTCCTTCCATTTTTAGGGTTAGGATTAAAATTATTTTTGTTAAACCTATTATTTTCATGGTGATTTGTGGGTTCCTTTCTTTGATGATTATCAGTTCTAGGTGGCCCTTGATTAGTTATTTTCATATTCTTCCAATTACGATAACAGTTGTTCTCGTAATCTTCCCTATCTCTACGAAAAAATGTTTGCTTAGTGAGTTTGATCTCTTTTTCTGCATCTTTAATTCTTTTTTTTAGAATGGGCTCAAATTTTTTGTACTCTTCCTTATCATAGTGTGGTTGTAATTGGGTTTCTAATTTTTTAATTTCAGAATCTATAAATTCCCATGATTTCCTTCTAAACTGAATCATCAATTTCATCAGCTCAAATGAGCATAAATCCAATTGACCATTCCAAGTTTTAAGAAAGGTTTCATCCATAGGATCTATAATTGATGGTTTAAATAACCGTAAACCTCTTGGTATTCTTTTAACCAGTATATATCTTTCTAAGGTTTCTACTTCCCAAAGGTCTTTTAGTTCCTTTATAAGGAGTCTTTCTAATTTGTGAAAACAGTCTGAGAGGTTGTCAGCTTCTATTGCAGTATCTTCTATGACTATATCATCATCAAAGATATTAGACATATCTATTCCTCTCATAGCTCTAATATTAAATACATTTGATTGATAAGTATCCATTCTGGTGTTAAAAGAACAAAATGCTGCAACCTAGTGTGTGTATATAGAAACTATAAAATACTAAGTGCGCAAATTGATATAATTTAAACCAAAAAAATAGTAACAGTTGCTGCCTGAAGTTAAGCTACACACAATAGCATATATATAGGGGGAAAGGGGAAACAACGGCGCAAAAAAAAAAACTACACAATAAAAATTGAGCATAAAGGACTGAGGGTATAAATTAGATTGCTGGTTGTTCTGAAATGAAATGAAGAAAAAACAAAATATAGTGAAGTACGTTTAGTAAAAGAATATGCGCAAAAGTAGATCGCTGCAGAGGCACACCAGGAAGTCAAGGAGAAGAGCTGCAGCCAGAGGAGAACCAGCACGGTGGATTCCGGCGTTCCACGTGGAGGACAGAGACATCATAACCCCAGGCAGCAGGACGGAGAGGATTATAATATCCTATATGCTTATTTACATCTGCTACTTTGTAAGTAGCGATCTACTTTGGCGCATATTCTTTTACTAAACGTACTTCACTATATTTTGTTTTTTCTTCATTTCATTTCAGAACAACCAGCAATCTAATTTATACCCTCAGTCCTTTATGCTCAATTTTTATTGTGTAGTTTTTTTTTTTGCGCCGTTGTTTCCCCTTTCCCCCTATATATATATGCTATTGTGTGTAGCTTAACTTCAGGCAGCAACTGTTACTATTTTTTTGGTTTAAATTATATCAATTTGCGCTCTTAGTATTTTATAGTTTATATATATCTATATATATATATAATCAAAAAATAAATAGATGATACCGTTCTGTGGCTAACGAAATGCTTTTATTTGTGCAAGCTTTCGAGATACACTGATCTCTTCTTCCAGCGATTGTAACATCGCCGGAAGAAGAGATCAGTGTATCTCGAAAGCTCGCACAAATAAAAGCATTTCGTTAGCCACAGAACGGTATCATCTATTTATTTTTTGATTATTGAAGCTAGGCTAACACGGTACTGATACCTCTACATGTATATATATATATATATAGATATATGTATAGATATATATAAACTATAAAATACTAAGTGCGATATATATATATATATATATATATAATCAAAAAAATAAATAGATGATACCGTTCTGTAGCTAACGAAATGCTTTTATTTGTGCGAGCTTTCGAGATACACTGATCTCTTCTTCCGGCGATGTTAGAGATCAGTGTATCTCGAAAGCTCGCACAAATAAAAGCATTTCGTTAGCTACAGAACGGTATCATCTATTTATTTTTTAGATTATTGAAGCTCGGCTAACACGGTACTGATACCTCTACATGTATATATGTATATGTATATGTATATATATATATATATATATATATATATATATATATATATAGTTATGGTGGGTGAAAAGGGATTCTGGGAAATGACATGCAAATGAGCACACAGTGCCACCTTTTGTCTCAAGACCATATTACATGGTTAAACCCTTAAGTCAATGCATGCTGCTTTAAACACAGCTTTTAAACATAGCCTGGGATGAGATGGAAAGCCAATAAACCCACTCAAAGACAGACTGTTTCGATCTTGTGGGTCTCATCAGTGTGAGGTTGGTTGTACTGGGTGCTCATTTGCATGTCATTTCCCAGAATCCCTTGTTTAGCAAGTGCTGTGTGCTAGGAGATAATGGTGAAAAGCAGGGTTGCAGACCTGTCTGAGACATGTGAATGTGAATGTGCTCACAAGTTATATATATATATATATATATATATATATATATGTGTATGTGTATGTGTATGTGTATATATATATATATATATATATATGTATATATATATATATATATATATATATATATATATATATATATATATGTATATATATATATATATATATATATATATGTATATATATATATATATATATATATATATATATATATATATATATAAAAACCATAATACTGAGTTAAGTTATGGTGAGTAAAAAAAGTGACAAAAACCCTCCACAGGAAAGCAAATATGCAAATATAGCTGTATGCTCATCTGCATGTCTTAGGCAGGGGTTGCAGACCTGCATACAGCTATATTTGCATATATATATATATATATATATATATATATATATATATCAAGATTTAATTAGGATGTGTCTATGTATAAAATATATATATATATATATATATATATTTTTTTTTTTTTTTTTCTTTATTATTATTTTTTTATCAGTAATTATCAGTAATCCTGACAATCACGTAACCAAGCTCAATAAAAATGTAATTCATATTGTTGGCAATAATGACATTCAAATAGCTATCCCAAAATAGATGAAAACATGCTGTGGGATTATTACTATTGTGTGATAAATGGTCTGCGATAGCAGTCAAGGAAAGCAAGGGAATAGGCTTTTTAAAAATAAATATGAAATATCTCTATTTTGAAAGTACTGTACACTGCTAGGAAAGGTGCGTTTTTTCATAAATTACATATTTTAGGATATAACCGCAGGAAATGGTTGTCCTACATATTCATGCAATTTTCTAAAATATACTTTTTTACACTAAGTGAGTGCAGTATAAGATTATGAAGGTGTTCACACATGCAGGAATTGCTGTAATATAAAAATACAGCTGTGTAATCATGGTTTTTTTTATTTTCCTTTTTACATTTGTTTAATAATTTAAAAGATGTTTTCTAGTTCTTCATATGTAGGCCATGAAGCTCAACTGAGAAATACAGATACAAATAATGTACAAAAAATATACTAGTGTCTTTAGGATTATAGCTATAGGAACTGTGGACAACAACTTTTAGGGATGCATGAAAGGATTAGTGTTAAGGATTCCTGCAATTGCATAATCGGGTGCAATTCCAACCATACAAGTTTCACAGTCCCATCTACTATAATTTTGATGAGATCACAATTGCACTGCTCCACCGCAGCGTTTTTGATACTCTCTCTAAACACCAGTTATTTTAGATTTGTGATAAGAAGATGAAGCATAAATCACAAATGATGCTATACAGTAGTTTGTCAGGTTTGTTTTTATGGAAATCTAATTGCTGATCTTATTTCCAGGTATGCAAGAAAAGACACAGCTCTTAAAACTCAATGTGCCTGCAACTTTTATGCTAGTAGCAATGGATGAAGGCCCCGGTCCTCCAATCAAATACCAGTATGCGGAGTTGGGCAAATTGTACACTGTAGTGTCACAGCTAATCCGTTGTTGCGATGTATCATCGCGTATGCAGTCTTCTATAAATGGTAAAGTTCATTATATATTTCTCTTAAAATCAAATGTTTCTGGTTGGCATAAATGTGTGTTTATGTATAATATATGTGTATAGCTTTGTTATAGTCATACATTGGTAGTGATGGTGCTGTGAGGAGAGGCATTATTGCAAAATATTACGCCATTTAATTTCATTATTTTTACAGAATTTTTTTTTCCCAATCCCTATTGGTTAAGATGTTGTCTGTTTTACAGTATGTTCTTTTTATGTTTATTTACTTATTAAGCATTTTATGGTGGCAGGAGTTTAATTTATTGAATCCTACTTTTTTTTGCACATTTATGCTTTATTCTGTAATTCTTCTTCATGAATACTTATGGTTGAAGTGTATGTAAACACACCCACTGTAACATACAGCAGAATGTTACCTCCTAAATGCCGCACACTTGCAGTGTTTGCACTGAACAGTGCTTTATATTAAGTAGCCAGTTAATACATTTTAAGCAAAGAACTCAAATTAACTTCAGCTATAAAGCTCTATTTATTTTTCTGTACATAACACAGTTCTTTAAATGTGGAAACTCCCTAATGCTTTCCTGTAAATGGCAACTAAAGCAGCACACTTCTATCTATAGATATGGATAATGTGCAGGCGCTTTTAGTTGTACAAACATAATAAGTAAAGCATAACGATGACCGTCCACTCATTACAAGTTTGCTAAATGTATTATTTTTTTAAGTGCGGTTTTTTTTAACTTTTATTTTTATTTTTTTAAAGGAAAACGTGTAACAAAACTACAGCGCTCTTCCCAACACCACAGTCCTTGTTTAACAATACTTCTAATATTCAACCACATGACGTCTAGCATGCTTGCTCCCTCCTAAGCTTAGATAAACCTTTGCAGTATACTTAACATGCTAACAAACATGAGTGACTGACTTATAAGTGGAATAAACATTCACAAGACCACAAGCAGGAAGGATATGTTCATTATAGGTTTGTTCTTCTGCGTTTTGGCAAGTTTGCAATTTCTGTGTATGGAACTTTTGAAGTGAAACTTCTTTGCTAGCACCTAGTAAATTCTCATAGGAGAAAATGTCCTTCATTGGGAACGACAATGTGTAACGGAAGTGACGTCATTTGCTGGTGCTGCCCGCACAGACACAGCCGTCAGCGCACGCATGCGTAGAAGTGCCCACGCATGCGCAAAGGTGGCCAGCGCTACTGGTGCATGCGCAGATGCAGCCACTCCACCCGCGCAGAGCGGGGACACACAAACTTCTGCGCATGCGCTAGCGGCTGTGGTGTGTGTGTGTGTACACATATAAAAACAACCAAGAGGAGCAGTGTTTATTAGAGGAATTCCCAGTGAGGTACAAATATAAAGTGCAAATAGCAAAAATATGATTTTGATTGAATGAAAGACTTTTGAGAGTAACGGCATTTAGATACTTTACAATCCAAAATATATGCATCTTTAGTTATAAGTCAATTATATCATGTATCCCAGCGGTGCGCAAACTGGGGGGCGCAAGATTGTTTAGGGGGGGCGCAGGCAGAGGTGGCGATTTTGCCAGGAGCAGAGAAAAAAGCCGTAGCTGCAATTTCTCTTTTGGCCATTAGGTGGCGCTGTGCTACACAGCAGCATCTCCTTGCATCAGCATGGGGAGGGGGGGTGAGTGTGAGACTGGGACGTGGGGAGGGAGTGTGAGACTGGACGTGGGGAGGGAGTGTGAGACTGGACGTGGGGAGGGAGTGTGAGACTGGACGTGGGGAGGGAGTGTGAGACTGGACGTGGGGAGGGAGTGTGAGACTGGACGTGGGGAGGGAGTGTGAGACTGGACGTGGGGAGGGAGTGTGAGACTGGACGTGGGGAGGGAGTGTGAGACTGGACGTGGGGAGGGAGTGTGAGACTGGACGTGGGGAGGGAGTGTGAGACTGGACGTGGGGAGGGAGTGTGAGACTGGACGTGGGGAGGGAGTGTGAGACTGGGACGTGGGGAGGGAGTGTGAGACTGGGACGTGGGGAGGGGGTGTGAGACTGGGACGTGGGGAGGGAGTGTGAGACTGGGACGTGGGGAGGGAGTGTGAGACTGGGACGTGGGGAGGGAGTGTGAGACTGGGACGTGGGGAGGGAGTGTGAGACTGGGACGTGAGGAGGGGGGTCAGACTGGGACTTGGGGAGGGGGGGTCAGACTGGGACGTGAGGAGGGGGGTCAGACTGGGACGTGAGGAGGGGGAGAGTGAGTGGGACATGGGGAGGGGGAGAGTGAGTGGGACATGGGGAGGGGGAGAGTGAGTGGGACATGGGGAGGGGGAGAGTGAGTGGGACATGGGGAGGGGGAGAGTGAGTTGGACATGGGGAGGGGGGAGTGGAGAGTGAGTTGGACATGGGGAGAGTGAGTTGGACATGGGGAGGGGGGTGAGAGTGGGACATGGGGAGGGGGGGAAGAGTGTGAGAGTGGGACATGGGGAGCGGGGAGAGTGTGAGGGGGACATGGGGAGGGGGAGAGTGAGGGGGACATGGAGAGGGGGGAGAGTGAGGGGGACATGGGGAGGGGGGAGAGTGAGGGGGTTATGGGGAGGGGGAGAGTGAGGGGGACATGGGGAGGGGGGAGAGTGAGGGGGACATGGGGAGGGGGGAGAGTTTGAGGGGGACATGGGGAGGGGGGAGAGTGTGAGGGGGACATGGGGAGGGGGGAGAGTGTGAGGGGGACATGGGGAGGAGGGGAAGAGTGTGAGAGTGGGACATGGGGAGGGGGGGGAAGAGTGTGAGAGTGGGACATGGGGAGCGGGGAGAGTGTGAGGGGGACATGGGGAGCGGGGAGAGTGTGAGGGGGACATGGGGAGGGGGGAGAGTGAGGGGGAGGGAGAGAGTGTGAGGGGGACATGGGGAGGGGGGAGAGTGTGAGGGGGACATGGGGAGGGGGAGAGTGTGAGGGGGACATGGGGAGGGGGAGAGTGTGAGGGGGACATGGGGAGGGGGGAGAGTGTGAGGGGGACATGGGGAGGGGGGAGAGTGTGAGGGGGACATGGGAAGGAGGGGAAGAGTGTGAGAGTGGGACATGGGGAGGGGGTGAAAGAGACATGGGGATGAGAGAGACACTGGAGGGAAGGAGAGAGACACTGGAAGGAGGGAGAGAGACACAATGGCTGGAGGGAGAGTGTGAGAGAGACACTGGGGGGAGGGAGAGACAATGAGGGGAGGGAGAGAGGGACACACTGGGGGGAGGGAAAGAGAGCGTGGGGGGAGACACTGAGGGGAGGAATAGAGAGACACTGGAGGGGGAGTGAGAAATACTGGGAGAGGAGTGTGAGACTGTGGAAGAGGGGAGAGAGGTCCTAATGTGGCAGGAGGAGAGAATAATACAGCAGAAATGGGGACGCTATTAGACAAATATCATAATATTTATTTTTAAGTGATGTCATTTGTTATAAATACTTTTTTTGTGGACGCCTGGCGGGGGGGGCGTTACAAAGCTGGTTCGCCCTCATTGGCTGAACCAGCTCACGTGCGCTGACATCATGTGATTTTGATTACATCAGGTGGGGGGGCCCGAGAAATTTCATGGATGGAAAGGGGGGCTCGGCATAAAAAGTTTGCTCACCCCTGATTTTTGTATTCCAACTAATACTATTGAAATTTCTGATGAAAAAACTAAAATACATTTGTACTCAGTCTTTTATTCAATCAAAATCATAACAATCAAAATACAATTTCAGTGACAAAACGCAAAGACATTTCACTCAGAATGCGTGTGCTTGCGCACACACACCCTCTTTTTTTTTTTTTTTTTTTTTTTAATCTGTAAGGATTTGTTTTTTTAAATTGGTGTAATTCTTTCACTTGCGTTTTCACTCACTTCATGGTAGTGGTCTGATGTTACAAAATAATCCAAACTAATCAGAAAACATAGATGTGCCTGCACACAAAGTTTTAGTTTTAATCTTCGCCAATATGCTCCATTTCAGGTAACCCACCACTTTCAAACCCCTATGGCGATCCTAACTTATCCCAAACTATAATGCCACTCCAACAGAATGTGGCAGAATTGTTGTTTGTGAAAACCAGTTATGTGAAGAAAATAATTGAGGACTGCAGCAATTCGGAAGAGACCATCAAACTACTTCGATTTTGTTGCTGGGAGAACCCACAGTTTTCTTCTACAGTTCTGAGCGAACTGCTGTGGCAGGTGACAAATTACAGTGTACTTTAATTTTTACTTATCTTCTACATTTTGAATCACATTGTACCAACGTGTTATTGTTCCCTCGCCCCTAAAATAAAATACCAATAAACTCTTCTACACTTGGTTCCTCTAAAAGGTCATGCTGTTTGGGATGAAGGAATAGTCCAACTTGGCAAAGTCACTTGAGTGATGCTGAGACGGGCTGGGGGATCTCTGCGAGAGAAAATTACCTGATACAGCGGCTATCATTAAAATTGCTGCCATATAAAGAATTTTACAGTTTTAAAGGTTTTCTTTTTTTCTTAATTAGAGGGAAGTACTTGTAATTTGCCACTTTTTCACGTGACATGTTTATCACAAAGTTGATTTTGAGTGGTGTTGCTCACAAATTGGCATAATCAAAAAAAATTCAGTTTTATAGAACTGGTCTTAGTAAGCCTTAGATAATTTTATTGTTGCATTAATGGATTGCATGCAGCCATTTACTCTCTATTAACTTAGTTTTAGTAAGCCCCAGTGTGTGTTTGCAATTCGTGAATACACAAATTCAAGGAACCAAGTCAAGTTGAGTTTATAAAAAAACAACAAAACACAAAACCTAATCGGACCCTTACTACTTTCTTTGCTTTAGGTTGCATATTCGTACACCTATGAGCTTAGGCCCTACTTGGATCTCTTGCTGCAGATCTTGTTGATTGAGGACTCCTGGCAAACCCATAGGTTAGTATTGGGCTTGGTTCCCCACCCTGGACTTCCCGGGATACACAGTGTGGGTTATTAGTAGGGTTCAGCCACAAAACAGATCTACTTATGCTCTGCAACAAAGTACAGAATGGTGCATTAAGAGCATCCACATGAAGTGGTCATACCATGAAAGATGGACACACTAGTTGTCTTAAATTAACTTAATCACTGTGTACAGTACATATACAGAGGCCTCCAATTTGTTGCCAGTTTTCCAGCAGTGCAAAGTAAAGATAAATCCATATATAGAGAATGTGGTCCCCTTTGTCCTTCGTATGTCATAGGTTTCAATTAATGTTAATATCCCACACAAACAAAATAGTATCTTAAGCTTTAGGGGGACATTGTTTCCTACATTTAGGTTTTCCTCATGTAATATTTGTTTTAGCTGTATTATGCGACATGTATGGAAATGTGAGTTGAGCTTAGATTTAGTGTCACACTGTAGAAAAACATGTTGGTACAGAAATGAAGAATTACCAGTATGATTTCATACTAGTATCAACAGTGGTAGCCCCATTGTTTAAAGTCTGTATTAGTGTGTTTTCCCCTAAATTATACATCATTATAAACCAACAGCATCATGTATGAAGTGGTGTTGGTGTATTTGTTCACTACATATACCTATTATTATACCTACATGGTTTTAAAAGTGCTACTAGTTAAAATACATTTATATTAAGTTAAAATATTTTAGCACATATGGGGGACTTGCACTCTGTATCTGGCTTTCTATATTCTAATGATTGATTGTAATATGTACAGAGTTATTACCATTTTCAGTAATACCTTATGGGGTTTTTTTTTTTGTAGGATTCATAATGCACTTAAAGGAATACCAGATGACAGAGATGGTTTATTTGATACCATCCAGCGTTCCAAGAACCACTATCAGAAAAGAGCTTATCAATGTATAAAGTGCATGGTGGCTCTTTTTAGCAACTGTTCTGTTGCTTACCAAATATTGCAGGTAATGATCGTATTGTATTTTTCTATACTTCTGAGCCACAGTTGGCATTTGAAAAATGTATGGCATTTTCATGCTTTTTCTCTTTGCATTTGAAGGCTTCTATGCGACCATTGGTAAACTTGTAACTCGTCCTCACTTTTTTTTTCATTTACCAATTATGGTGCCATGTTTTAAAGATAATCATTAATGGGATCATTCTTTGTTTCTACAGAGCAATGGCGATTTGAAAAGGAAATGGACCTGGGCAGTGGAATGGTTAGGAGATGAACTGGAACGCAGGCCGTATACTGGCAATCCTCAGTACACCTACAATAATTGGTCTCCACCAGTACAAAGCAACGAAACATCAAATGGCTACTTTTTAGAGAGGTCACACAGTGCCAGGATGACTCTTGCAAAGGCTTGTGAGCTCTGCCCAGAGGAGGTAAATGGTTTTAGTTTAATTGGATGAAGGGTAAAAAGAAAATGAGTCACATCTGTATCCCCATATCAAGCACTTTTGCAGAATGTATGTTAATTGATTTGGAAACCTATTACTTAGTACTGACTTTCTGGGGCAGAGCATGCACATGATCATACTGTTGCCTCTCAGTATAATGAGAAGCATGGATTTTACATGCATTATGCCACTTCTCTTAAGGCCTCGTTCAGGGTGCCAGAGACAGCAGTCTGAGGGCGGGCGTTCGCGTGTGCGAGCGTCAGTCTGCTGGGCGATGTGTGCACATCATCCCCAGCAGACATTTTCAAGAGTTGAGGAGGCGGGGCGACAGACAGCAGCTTAAGGATCGGTGTTGCTGTCTTGAAATCATTCTCAAGAATGATTTCATTGGCTGCCAAAGTACCAGTGACGCTGCTGCAGCTTCAAAAAACAACTTGGGTTGTTTATTGAAACTGTAGCCAGCGCCGACTCCGTACTTCCGAGACAGGGCAGCTGCTACCCTGACAACCGCAATTCACTTTACATACATTGTTTCGGACGACCGCACACACGTAAGCACACCCTCCCTCCGAAGCCTGCACCCTCAACGAGGCCTAAGATTCACTAGGCGGGTGTGTGTGTCCATTTTTTGCACTCACCCTTTCCAAAGCTGCTTCAATGTGTTTTTTTTGTCCCACTGTGCCTTGTACAGCTCAGTCTGGATTTAGAAAGTGCAAAAAAATAAAAAAAAATATATCGGGGGATCCACGTGTGCTGATTCTTGCATGCTTGTCCTCCAAGGCCTGCTGTTTCCTGTTAAAATAAATTAAATATGTTTATGATATCATTAAAAAAAAAACGCTACAAACATGGCCGCCAGGGTCACACATCTCCCAATGAAAATGCAGCTTTCTGTTGGCCGCTGTACTGAGCCTTGACCAGGCCATTTTGTGTGACAACCCTTCTTAGCTCGGGAACAGGGGGAGACTGTGGATCATCTCTAGAGAACCGGCGGTTTAGAAAAGTAAAAAAGGCCAGCAGCACTTTCAAGGGGCAATCCCTCCTAGCATCAAAGGTGAACTAACGCCAGGGACATGTTTAAGGAGTCCCTGCTGTGTAATTGATAATTTTCTTTGGTACCCAAATCTCACACCTATAAGTATTTTTTCTTTTTTTAATTCCAAGGTAGACTTGCGGGAGGGGGGGGGGGGGTGATTTGCTCTAGCTGCTCCCTGTATGGGATGTCCCTGTGTGTGCAGCAAAGAGCTTGCACAGCCAGAGTCTCCTCTCCCCACATCGCCTTATCTTTAATGTTTTTCTGATAAGGACAGGATGTAAAGAAAACATTTAATTGACAAACACTCTCACGCAGAGGCCCTTAAAAATTTAACTGGCTGACTATGGGACTTCACATTTCAGCTACACAGTTACATTTGTAATATGCTTTTATCAGCACAGCAACAACCAACGGATAAAGGGGGCATAGAACAACAATTTGTTTCCATAATTCCATTTTGTAGGTAGAATTTTTCTGATGTTAAAAATGTATAGTGATGTTCAATTTATGAAAATGTATATTTTAAATATGGGTTGCACTGTGTACAGGTCAATAAATGTTTACCATTACGTGAAACATTGTTCATACGGTACAAAAGAAAAGTTGTGTTTAAGTAATTGCATATATATGTCTACTAATTGTACTAATTATGTACTAATGACATTTGTGGTTTTAAGCTTGCACCTATTTTGTGGCACGGTAGGGTAGAAAAGGGATCTGTTTTCAGCTTCTAGTGACATGCTTCACAAGCATCTTAATGTATTTCTAAGGATTGATGGACTGCAGAACTACATCTTTAAAACATCAGTTGTACTATATGCATTTCACATAATTAGTCTGAAAAAAGAAGTTGGTCACAAGTATAGTTGCCCATTTATCTAAAGTATTAAGATATTCAGACTAAAATATTAAACCCTATTTTTCCGTCTCTTATCACAGTAGTTGTTGGTATACGTAACAACTTAAATTGATGACTCCTATTAATCAGCATACTATTGTTTACATTACATTTTCCCAAGAGCGTATATGCAATCGCACAATGCAGAAGGTTGTTCAAAACTTAGAGTGGAGCATAGTGGCCAAAGAAGGGCGAGACAGAATGTATCCACACTTATATACATGCATTTCTACTTTAAGAAAAAAAGAGTGATTTACCCTTTTCTGTTTCTAGATTACAAATCTAGCATAAACCTTTAAAAAATACCTTAATGGCTTTGCTTCCTTGTTTATAAAGACACTGCACCACTGCTATAGAGCACATTATATCTACTCAGTTTCTGGTACTTTAACCACTGAGTAGGCAAATAACTATGCCTCATTTATCCAAGTAAGAGTCAATATTTAGTCCATTTTGAGAATAAGGTTATATAGGAAGTGCTGTTGGTATTAAAGTTTCATTATTTTGTGTCCTATACTGGAATGATGCATTTAATAATAGTAGCAAAGCTGTTAAAATGAAGCTGAAGCTGAAGCTGAATCGGGTACGTGTATATAGAAAGAATGACCGAATTCGACTTTTGCCAACTTTATAGGAGCCAGATGACCAAGAAGCCCCTGAGGAACATGAGTCCTCCCCACCAGAAGATGCCCCATTGTATCCCCATTCACCTGGTTCCCAGTTTCAGCAGGTATAATATGCACTTTTTATTGTTCTTGGAATCTGCGTAATACAACACTCTTGTGAAGCTTGTCCTAAATGCTCAATCCCAAATATATCGAGATGCAAACCATTTAAACATTATCATTATTTTAATAATTAAAGTTGGCAGGGAATCATTTTGAAGATTCCAAAGTTAACAGTCCAATCTTGTCCCTTTTTTGAATTTTTATTTTATTATTTGTTATTGTTATTATTTGTATTTATGGATTTATTGATGGAGTATTTTATCTTCTGATTATATCCTCTGCTGAGTTCAGAATGTCTCCTGACATCTTGCTTTGCTTGCTAATGTTCTCAGTAGAGCAGTTGGTAAGTGATGTAGACCCTACAAACTGTTTGGACCATAATTTCCAACAAACTCTGTAATTTCTATCACTAGAGAAAAGTATGTGTCAAATGCTTTGATAGTGCTATTAATGTATCATATCCTGTGCATGTAAGATTAACATTTTCCCTAGTGTTTCCATCCTAACACAGTATGTCATGTGTGGGGGGGCGAGAGAGAGGTTAAACAATTACTTATTTTTGAGGTCTTTAAAAGCATGCCATTTTCAAATGTGTTTACATTGTAATTTATAGTTTAGTTAGGAAAATGTTCCTTTCCCTTCTATCGTCTGTTGTGTTTTATTTGCATGTACATTGTCTACAGCAGTGATTCCCAACCTTTTTTGTTTGGAGGAACCCTTGAAGTATTTCGAAAAATCTCGGGGAACCCCTATCTGGCTGACACATATTAGGCTGCGTTTATAGTGCTGGCAACGTCGCCTCAAAACAAATGTATTGACGCCGTCGCGTGCGCTTATAGTTGGAGCGACAAGACGACGCAACGGCTTGGTCGCAATCGCTGGAAGTCACTTCAATTTCATTTTTCCAGTGACCGCAGCCTGACGTCAGCGTCGCCGGCACTATAAGCGCGGCCTTAGGTTCATTTCACACCTCACGAGCCCCCTCTATTTCCCACCCTCTACCCATGTATTTCTCTCCTCTGTCTCACCCACTCTCCTCCCACCTTGCATGTATTTATCTCCCCTGCATCTCTCTTACTGCCTTTTTTCCTCACTCCCCCCCTCTCTCCTCTTAATTGCTCCCACCTTCCGTCAATTACTCCACTATCACTCAATCCCGCCCACAAAATACATACCAAAAAACCCCACCCCTCTAAATACATGTAACCCCACCCCGCAATACATAATAAAAATACCCCGCCCCTGCCAATACATTTTTTAAAAAGACACCCAATAAATTTTTAAAAGACCCCCCTAATACATATTTTTATTTTATTTATTTAAATCGGGCCGCACGGGTAAAATCATCATCATCTCTCCCTTAGCACCCCTCATATCACCCCCCCGCCTGCATATCCCTCACATCACCCCCCCTGCATGTCCCTCACATCACCCCCCCCCCTGCATTTCCCTCACAACACCCCCCCTGCATGTCCCTCACATCACCCCCCCCTGCATGTCCCTCACATTACACCCCCCGCATGTCCCTCACATTACACCCCCCCTGCATGTCCCTCACATCACCCCCCCTGCATGTCCCATCTCCCTCACATCACCCGTCCTGCATGTCCCATCTCCCTCACTTCACCCCCCCCCCCCTGCATGTCCCATCTCTCTCACATCACCCCCCCCTGCATGTCCCATCTCCCTCACATCACCCCCCCCCTGCATGTCCCATCTCCCTCACATCACCCTCCCCCCTGCATGTCCCATCTCCCTCACATCACCCTCCCCCCTGCATGTCCCATCTCCCTCACATCACCCTCCCCCCTGCATGTCCCATCTCCCTCACATCACCCTCCCCCCTGCATGTCCCATCTCCCTCACATCACCCCCCTGCATGTCCCATCTCCCTCACATCACCCTCCCCCCTGCATGTCCCATCTCCCTCACATCACCCTCCCCCCTGCATGTCCCATCTCCCTCACATCACCCTCCCCCCTGCATGTCCCATCTCCCTCACATCACCCTCCCCCCTGCATGTCCCATCTTCCTCACATCACCCCCCCCCCTGCATGTCCCATCTCCCTCACGTCACCCCCCCCCCCTGCATGTCCCATCTCCCTCACATCACCCTCCCCCCTGCATGTCCCATCTCCCTCACATCACCCCCCCCTGCATGTCCCATCTCCCTCACATCACCCTCCCCCCTGCATGTCCCATCTCCCTCACATCACCCCCCCCCCCCTGCATGTCCCATCTCCCTCACATCACCCTCCCCCCTGCATGTCCCATCTCCCTCACATCACCCCCCCCTGCATGTCCCATCTCCCTCACATCACCCGCCCCCTGCATGTCCCATCTCTCTCACATCACCCTCCCCCCTGCATGTCCCATCTCCCTCACATCACCCCCCCCCTGCATGTCCCATCTCCCTCACATCACCCCCCCCTGCATGTCCCATCTCCCTCACATCACCCCCCCCCTGCATGTCCCATCTCTCTCACATCACCCGCCCTGCATGTCCCATCTCCCTCACATCACCCTCCCCCCTGCATGTCCCTCACATTACACCCCCCCCGCATGTCCCATCTCCCTCACATCACCCCCCCCCCCTGCATGTCCCATCTCCCTCACATCACCCTCCCCCCTGCATGTCCCATCTCTCTCACATCACCCCCCCCCCCCCCGCATGTCCCATCTCCCTCACATCACCCCCCCCTGCATGTCCCATCTCCCTCACATCACCCGCCCTGCATGTCCCATCTCCCTCACATCACCCTCCCCCCTGCATGTCCCATCTCCCTCACATCACCCTCCCCCCTGCATGTCCCATCTCCCTCACATCACCCTCCCCCCTGCATGTCCCTCACATTACACCCCCCCGCATGTCCCTCACATTACACCCCCCCTGCATGTCCCATCTCCCTCACATCACCCCCCCCCTGCATGTCCCATCTCCCTCACATCACCCTCCCCCCTGCATGTCCCATCTCTCTCACATCACCCCCCCCCTGCATGTCCCATCTCCCTCACATCACCCCCCCCTGCATGTCCCATCTCCCTCACATCACCCCCCCTGCATGTCCCATCTCTCTCACATCACCCCCCCTGCATGTCCCATCTCCCTCACATCACCCTCCCCCCTGCATGTCCCATCTCCCTCACATCACCCTCCCCCCGCATGTCCCATCTCCCTCACATCACCCCCCCCCCCCTGCATGTCCCATCTCTCTCACATCACCCTCCCCCCTGCATGTCCCATCTCCCTCACATCACCCCCCCTGCATGTCCCATCTCTCTCACATCACCCTCCCCCCTGCATGTCCCATCTCCCTCACATCACCCCCCTGCATGTCCCATCTCCCTCACATCACCCTCCCCCCTGCATGTCCCATCTCCCTCACATCACCCTCCCCCCTGCATGTCCCATCTCCCTCACATCACCCTCCCCCCTGCATGTCCCATCTCCCTCACATCACCCTCCCCCCTGCATGTCCCATCTCCCTCACATCACCCCCCCTGCATGTTACAAACATGTCAGTAGCTTATATTGTGCAACTGCTAGTTATATTGTATCTGTGTTACATACCTAGACTAACGTGATGGTAAACCCTACAGCCTTGAAAATTGCAAAGCCAGCAGTACAACCAACTTCACACTGATGATAACCATTAAGGTTGAAACATGTCTGTGATTGGTTTCTCTGGCTTTGCATCTGATTCCCATGCTGTGCTTTAAAGCTGTGTTAACAGCGATTGATAGGTCCATTTACCTGGTCGGACCTAGGGCATGAAACCTTTTTACTCGACCCGGGGAGCTTTTCCACGGCCCTGCTATATGCTTCTGGTCTCAGATATGATAGTTACGAGCCCGGAGTGCGAGAAAGCAGTAACACAAAGGATGCTGAGTTCTCACAACTGATTTAATAGATACACAGAGCAATCTTTTATACCAAAGGCAAGGAAAAAACATTGTGTCAATTCTATACATCTGTTACAAACTGAGTTCCCATGTATAGATCATACATCTAAAATTACATATATCATCTGGAATGCTTTCCCTAAATTGATGGGAACAGGGATAAAAGGTCAATAACTACTAATGGGGGTCAGAAACAAGGTGTGTGTGTGTGTGTGTGTGTGTGTGTGTGTGTGTGTGTGTGTGTGTGTGTGTGTGTGTGTGTGTGTGTGTGTGTGTGTGTGTGTCTTGTACATAGTGCAGAATAAATGAGTTCTTCAGTATTAGGTGATACCTTTTTTTATTTGGACTAACAATTTGTCATAGGACAAGCTTTTGAGAATTTTCCTCTCCCTCAGGTCAGCAATACTGATATACAAAGGTTTCTACAACTTAGACAGGGATTGGAAAATGAAAAAAAAAGGAAGAATGAAGAACAGAGAGGCACTGAAAGGGTGTTAAAACAGAGATAAGGAAGGTGAGAATTAGGGATGAGGGGGCTGTACATCCACAGCAGCACAGAGTGGGAAGAGGATGCTGGGGGGGGGGGGGGTATAGGATGGCACAATGGCAGGGAGGACCATTACAACATATTATGATAGTGTGTGAGAAATCCCATGTCTGCATTAAGTCCACTTGTTTTGGTGTCAAAGGAAACCCAGGCAGACCTATTATAACAGGTATGGATACACTCACTGAAAAAATCAGACTTAGTTGAGAATATCCTCAAACCTTTATTCAGAAGCACCAACAGCTTCATACAAGATACCACAGATTTCCTTTATAACCTTAACATCAACCAACTATTATCCAACACACTGCTAGTTATCATGGATGTAGAATCCCTTTACAGCAACATCACCTACAAGGATGGTATTGAGGCATGCTTGCAATTACTTACAACATCTCCCCTGGATCAGAAATACAGCACTGATGTAATTACCAAACTGATAGATTACATCCTCACGCACAACTACTTCAGCTTCAACAAAGAAATGTACCTACAACTAATGGGTACCAAGATGGCACTGCAATATGCCAATCTTTTCATGGCAAATCTTGAACAAAAATTCCTAACTACATGCCCCCACAAACCCTACAAATACTACAGATACATTGATGACCTGTTTATAATATGGACAGAGGGTGAAGGAAACCTAAAACAATTCCATGAGTCCCTAAACTCATTCCATCCATCAATTACACTCAAAATTGATTATTCTGTAAACCTAGTAAACTTGCTAGACACAACAGTAAGGCTGCGCTTATAGTGACGGCGATGCGAATTCGCCCGAAAACAAAAGCTTTGCCGCCGCCGCGTGCGCTTATAGTGCACGCGACGGAGCGCCATCACCAAAACCCGCCGCCGGCTTTAACAAATCAAATTGTGGGTATGCCGCCGACCAGCGAAACATAACTTTCGCCGGTGGCGACGGGTAACGTCACCCATCGCGTCGCCATCGGCGGCACTATAGGCAAAGCCTAACACTGAAAGATGGCAAACTGCACACATCTGCATACAAGAAACCAACAGACAGATGCAGTTACCTCCACAACTCCATCCCACTCATACTAAACAAGGTATCATACAGAGCCAGGCTATATGATACCACCGCATATGCTCCGACACTGAAGACAGAAACGGGCATCTCACAACCCTGCCCGAATCGTTCAGACAAAAGGGATACAAACCAAAGACCATTGCCAAAAACTATTACATCTGCACTAAAAGCCCCACGAGAACACCTACTACAATACAGACAGAGAACCTACCACACGCATACCACTAGTGGCCACATACAACCCTACCCTAGAGGGTATACGAAACATAATCAAAGATCTGCAACCCATGCTGGAAGAGGATGTGACATTAAAAGAAATCTTTCCCAAACCTCAAATTCTTGCGTTCCGGCAACCACAAAACCTCAAACAGAAATTATTCAACAGAAAACTTCACTAACGAACTTAAAGACACTGATAATGGCACAAAATCGTGTAACAACACACGTTGCAAACTCTGCAAACATATATGCCAAGATCCCACAGCCAGTCACAACCATGGAACACTCAATGTTAAAGGATCACACTGCTGCACATCCAGGAATTTGGTTTATATGATTCAGTGTAACAAATGTGACCAAGGATGCTACATTGGGGAAACCAGCCAAAAACTTAAAGGAAGAATGAATATGCACAGACACTCCATACTACACCACGAAGAAGGAAGATACTGCTCACAAGTGAGACATTTCTCACAGTCAAATCATTCCATAAATTATTTAAAAATCGAAATCCTCAATGGAATGTTCAAACGCACCCAAGAACGGAAAACATTTGAGCTCAGAATGATAAGACTCTTTGACAACAAAACAAGTGGATTTATTGCAGACATGGGGTTTCTCACACACTATCATTTGTTGTAATGGCCCTCCCTGCCATTATGCCATCCTATACCTTCCCCCCCCCCCCCCCAGCATCCTCTTTCCCCTCTGTGCTGCTATGGATGTACAGCCCCCCCTTCCCTAATTCTCACCTAGCTTATCTCTGTTTTAACACCCTTCAAGTGCCTCTCTGTTCCTCATTCTTCCTTTTTTTTCTTTTCCAATCCCTATCTAAGTCGTTGAAACCTTTGTATAGCAGTATTGCTGACCTGAGGAAGAGAGGAGAACTCTCCAAAGCTTGTCCTATGACATAAATTATTATTCCAAATAAAAAAGGTATCACCTAATACTGAAGTACTCATTTATTCTGCACTATTGCAACTGGACTAACACAGCTATTTCCGTTTTGTGTGTGTGTGTGTGTGTGTGTGTGTGTGTGTGTGTGTGTGTGTGTGTGTGTGTGTGTGTGTGTGTGTGTGTGTGTGTGTGTGTGTGTGTGTGTGTGTGTACGCAAGAGAAATGCTTCCTACAGACTGCATATAATGGATAGTACTTAAATCAGTGTAATTAACTATAATATAACAGCCACTGACGGTGCTAGGGACTAGAAATATGGAACCGTATATGTGTCCCACATATAGCACTCAAGCACTCAGTATAGCACTCAGGGGGGATTCCGATGTCTCCTGCGTGATGCTAGAGAGTCGGATCTGGAAGAAAGCAGTATAGGTTATTTCGGTGTAGGTATAGGGTAGTTAAGATATATAGGGTAAAAAAGATATCCAGATCGAGTGTGGGTGACCGAGCAAGTGTGTGTGACCGACAGGTGACTAGGTGGGGGGGAGGGGTAGGTGACTAGGTGGGGGGGGAATGGGTAGGTGACTAGGTGGGGCGTATGGGTAGGTGACTAGGTGGGACTGGAGACAAGGGGAACCAGTGGGGCCGTCGGACACAAGGGGGTAGTAGCACTTCCCAGGCTCCTCTCCCACCCATGCCCGTTCAACCTTAAGAGCCCTCAAGACCTCCATTTTGTTGGGGAATGCTCTGCAGATTTTCTCCTTTCCCTCCTGGTGGAGCTCCCAGGGGACAGGCGCTCCACACACAGACCCAGCATAGCACACAAACACACACAGACCCAGCATAGCACACAAACACACACAGACCCAGCATAGCACACAAACACACACAGACCCAGCATAGCACAAACACACACAGACCCAGCATAGCACAAACACACACAGACCCAGCATAGCACAAACACACACAGACCCAGCATAGTACAAACACACACACCCAGCGTGTCACACACACGCACACCCAGTGTGTCTCCCACACACACACACCCAGCGTGTCTCCCACACACACACACCCAGCGTGTCTCCCACACACACCCCAGCGTGTCTCCCACACACACACACACCCAGCGTGTCTCCCACACACACCCCAGCGTGTCTCACACACACACACACACTCAGCGTGTCTCGCACACACACCAAGCGTGTCTCACACACACACACCCAGCGTGTCTCGCACACACACACCCAGCGTGTCCCACACACCCAGCGTGTCTCACACACACACACCCAGCGTGTCTCGCACACACACACCCAGTGTGTCTCGCACACACACACCCAGCGTGTCTCGCACACACACACCCAGCGTGTCCCACACACACACACCCAGCGTGTCTCACACACACACACCCAGCGTGTCTCACACACACACACCCAGCGTGTCTCACACACACACCCAGCGTGTCTCACTCACACACCCAGCATGTCTCACTCACACGCACCCAGCGTGTCTCACACACACCCAGCGTGTCACACACTCACACACACACCCAGCGTGTCTCACACACACCCAGCGTGTCACACACACTCACACACACCCAGCGTGTAACACACATTCACACACACCCAGCGTGTCACACACACACACACACACACCCAGCTTGTCTCACACACACGTACACCCAGCGTGTCTCACACACACACCCAGCGTGTCACACACACACACAGCGTATCCCACACACACCCAACGTGTCTCACTCACACACACCCAGTGTGTCTCACTCACAATAGTGCCTAATAAAAACTACTGGATTTTAATGAATGACTTCTTGTCGGATGGAAAATGTCCTGTCTTTTGAAAGTTTAAAGTGTTGTGGTTGTGTTTAGACTGAGAAATAGAAATGTATCTGTTTTTATTGCCAAATATTTTTATTTTTTATTTTTTGTGCCTTTCAGAATAACCATGTGCATGGACAACCATATACTGGCCCAGCAGCACATCACATGAACAATCCTCAGCGGACAGGCCAACGAGCACAAGAAAACTTTGAAGGCAGTGAAGAAGTTCCCCCGTCTCAAACAAAAGATTAGTGAAACACACATAATGATTTTACTTAACTCCTCAGAGACTGTGCACCCAGGCCTTACAGTCCAACCTTCCTTTGTGTCTGGCTAATATTTAAAACTAAAAAAAAAAAAAAAACTATTCCTAATCAACTTGGAGTGGAGAGTCTATTCACTGTCTTATCTGCAGAAAATTGCTGTCAATATATAACCCGCCTGCAGTGGAAAGTGTATAGTGTTTTGTAATAAACGGCCTGATGCTAATGTGTAAATGGCAAAGGTGTACATAGTATATTAATGTTTGACTGTTAATTCTTAAGAGAGACTTTTTTTTTTTTTTTTAATTTTGGGGCTTGACCAGATTCACAGATTTACAAAAAAGAAAAACAAACAAAATCTAAAAAAAACAAAAAAACATTTTGGTTTCTTGAACTGTCTGCTCTGCTCTACAAGAAAAGTTTTCTGCCTTATGGCAGTCGGATCTTCTTTACAGCAAAGGAAAAGCATAACCTCTCCACGTCAACCACATAAATAGTGTAATGTTTAACTCTTTGCCACTGAGTCGGTTTTACTATGAGCAACTTGATGGCTGG
Organism: Ascaphus truei; assembly: GCF_040206685.1. Classification (NCBI taxonomy): domain Eukaryota; kingdom Metazoa; phylum Chordata; class Amphibia; order Anura; family Ascaphidae; genus Ascaphus; species Ascaphus truei. The sequence continues at coordinate 163,503,350 of NC_134485.1, forward strand.
TAACCTTTTAATAATTTGGTTGATGTGGACATGTGACGATGTAACCCCCATGATTTCTTTTCATTGCCTTCTTCATTCTGGTATTCGTTTAACCATTTTGAAAATCTAGTTATGCTGTAACTGTAACATATAGCATGGCTTTCCACCAGGTTAGTGTAGCCAGACATGGGGATGTGGGAAAGTTGATGAGGATGGTATGTCATAATCTCAAAACAGTTGCACTGTTTAGAGCATTTTTTTTTTCTCTTGTGTTTTTTTTTTCTTGTTTTGTAAGACCTTTACTATGAAGCGGGGAGAAACAATTTGTTGAACAAATGGAATGGAGTTGCACACGTGCCCATTTGTAATTTTTGAGAATTGCCTATGGGTGGGGAATACAGGACACTTAGTTTTCAGTAATCGTAATTAAAAGAGGGGAGAATAAAAAAAAATGTAAAACAAATATGCAAACATTTGCTGTGCCAGGATGCCTGGAGCATAATAGAGACGGTATTTGGTGTGCTTGTTTTGTTCCTTTTGGTAGAGCTTATTATAGAGACAATTCCGACACTTTTTCCTGCTGCTGCATCTCAATAAAATGGAGGCCTCTGACATTACATAGTTCCTATAAATGCCACTGCCCGGGTAAAATGGGGTGGTATTTGCTCTCTGAAGCAATACTACTTAAAAATTAGAATTCGTCTTGTAGTCCTTAATCCATTCTGTAAGAAATATTTAACATTATAAGCAGGGTCTGAATATAAGATAAACTACTGGTTAGTCAAATGCAATTTCGAGATATCGTGATTCCAGGATAAAGATGGTTCATGAATTTCAAGGAAAGCATCAGTAAATACTGTATTTAAAAGAAAATTGGTAACTTGAATGTGTGTATTTTTTTTGGAACCTGTCTAAAAAACCAAATACCCCTGCAAAACAGATACAGCCCACCCTATAATATTTAAATATTTTGCTGTTTTATTTTATAGAAATTATTTTGCTGAATTCACAAATAGAATTTGATTTAAGAAGAAATAAATTGTCCTGTTGTGTGTTTTTCTTTATTAAGTTGCACATAGAGATAGATACATGTATCAAAGTTAAGGCAGACAATTATGTTAAGTTAGCTATTTATTTTTGCTTAAGTAGCATGACCCAACACCAAAATTGGCACTAGGCAAGTTTAATATGCTTTATTTTATTATTCTGCATGTACATTAGCATGTACGTTAGTATACAACGTATGTATATAAAAACCTGGAATCTACTTATAGCAATAATATACAAGGAAGGTGTGGTTGGCGGTGTTGAAAGTCTTTTATTTGTATGGTGTGTATATTTTTTTTCTGTTTTAAAAAAAATCTATCAATTTTGTGTGTGTGTGTGTGTGTGTGTGTGTGTGTGTGTGTGTGTGTGTGTGTGTGTGTGTGTGTGTGTGTGTGTGTTATACACACACACACACACATACATATACATACATACATACACACACATACACACACATACACACACATACACACACATACACACACATACACACACACACACACACACATACACATACACACCCCGTTTTTTAAGGACACTCACTTTAAGTACACTCGCGAGTAAGGACATATCGCCCAATAGGCAAACGCCAGCTCGCGCATTGCTCTGTCAGCACGTCCTGAACAGCATTACTGCCTCCCTACCTGTACTGAAGCTGTGCGCAAGCGGGGAGACTGTAGAGCCTGTTACAAATGCATTACTTACATCAGTTGTGCATGTATATGATGATTGCAGTACAGTACATGCATCGATAAGTGGCGAAAAAGGTAGTGCTTCACTTAAAGTACATTTTCGCTTTACATACATGCTCCGGTCCCATTGCGTACTTTTATGCGGGGTATGCCTGTATATATTTATATATACATACATACATACCTTTCTTCCCATTCTGCTACCGTCCGTGCTAATGTGTGTTGTACTCCCTCGGCATACAAGGATCAACTTTTAGCTATAATGCACAAACTGCAGTTGAACTCTTACATCTACCGTCTTGCTGGCCAATTTTCCCTGAACGTCACCTGCCTTGTTGGTTATCTTTTGCATAACCATAAAATCCACAAGATCTGGGTATGCTCCCTTTTCTGTCCTTGGTTTTGTCACGTTCGTGGTGTATGGAGATGAGTAAGACAACATTTATACCGATATTAAATTAGTTTGGTGCATTTGTATCGAGGGAAAGCCTCCCAATGACCCACAGAAGCCTAACTTATTAATGCGAGGTAATATGTTTTAGTAGCAGTTTTGGTCCTCCCACAGTGTGGATTTGTTGCGGGTTCCCTAATGAGCCAGCAAACATTTTTCATATATGAAATTATAGAGTAAAGAATGTTTTAAGCCTCACAGACCTCTTCATGTCTACTCCATTAGCACTGTAAATCTTTCTTCCCTCTGCTGCTACAAGAGACGTATGTGGTTTCAAAAGCACTGTGTACTATAATTTCACCTATGAAATGCTTTCTTCTTCATCACAGCCTACCTAAAACTAAGCATAATACACAACACTCAAATGGTTTTCCAAAAAGTACTTTATTTAGTTAATTATGAACAAGAAAAAACAAGCAGATGCTCATCATATAACAAAATCAAACAATTCTGGGGGATACACTTGAAGCAGGAATTGTGGTACATCGCAAAAACTGTTTAAAAGCAACAATCCATATGTAACACAGAGAGCTATGCAAATCTTAAAACCAATAAGAGGAATACAGAAAAACTAATTCTAGCAAGTGCTTATTGCAGTACTCAACTCGGGAATACATTTTAATTATGTTTTTTTGTATCCTACTTCTGAGCCCTGTTCATTTGTGCATTTTCTATACCTGAGATTCAAAGCCCTGAAAGAGTTCCACGAAGGTTTACAATTGTCACCAGGGACCATCACACAGGCTAAATAGAAAAAATATATAGCAGAAACTACTTTATCTTTAAGAGTGGGGTGAAAAGAATAAAGTTATGTTTATGGAAAATCTTTAGTAGTTGTGACAATTTAAAAAATTCAAACTGGATATACACATTGTTGATAAATTTTATTATGTCTGATTTTAATGCAAATGTCAGTGACTTACAGATAAAATTGATACATTCACCTGCTGCCAATTTAGGAAAACAGATCTATTGGATCCTACTGCCTAAGGCTGGGGCCATGGTGCCTTCGCCTGCACGGAGGCTGTGAAGTGACCCGCGTGAAGCGGGTGCTTTCCCTGGCCATGGGGGGGGGGGGGGTGTCACGGAGCTGGTTCATCCTCATTGGGCGAACCGTTCACGTGACCGGCCGTCGCACCAAGAAATCCGTTTCAACTGATTTCTTGCGCAACGTTCGCTTCCGCGCCTGCATACCGCATGGACGCGATCACTGCCTTAAGGCAGTCTGCTCGCTCAGCGTCCGCACGGTCTGCGGCACCATGGCCCCAGCCTGACAATCATTTAAATATATATGGGTTAAAACATTGTAAAGGAGATTAGTTTTACATCATAAAATTAAGATGGAACCAAATATAATGTAGTCGTTTCTATAAACAGAAGGCATAATTAATATTTGTTAGTTGCACTCGCAAGAATAGCGTTTCACAGTACCACTACTTTCATGTCTTCCTGCATTCACATCAAAGACACTGTTTAGACTTTTGATAGGTAAATATTTAAAACGAAGTTCAACTATGGTGCAATATTATTTATTACAAGTGTTTACAAAAGTGTATTACTCGTGAGGGATTTTCTCTTGAGTGATGGGTCCGGGTTGGCTGAAGGTTTCCCGTGGATTGTCTCGGTGCTTTCCTGCACCACCCGCAGTGCTACTTCTAGTTCCGCCCCTTGGAAACTACACCACCTCTGAGCCTCCTAGCAACAGTCTCTTCTCGTGGTCGCTCCTAATATGGACTGCCGTGGGTTTGTTGTCCACTTTCCCAAGGGATATTCTCCGTCTATAAAGTCTCTTCTTATAAGGTCTAACGCTGTTGCAGTCTTTAACAGACACCGCTACTACAGTTTTTGTTTGTTTGCGATCTATTTTCTTTGCTGAAACTCCATGGGGTTTTCATTTAGTATTTGTTTAACCCCAGAGTGTGTGTCTCTCAATGGGGCAGTAAATGTATATAAAAAAATACATTATAACAATAAAAAAAAGCACTTTAATATAACCTTAATAAAAGTGATCGAAAACCATTTAATCAAGAACTTGTTTTTTTGTGTATATATTTTATATTATTTGTAAGTCAATTGTATTATTATTCCCGTCTGTTACCCTTACTGAAGGATAAATTGTTTTAATGCTTTTGTTAGAAAAAAGAAAGTTTTTACAGATTCCTGGAACAAAAACTAAGTGCGAGTGCGAGTGTGTGTGTGTGTGTGTGTGTGTGTGTGTGTGTGTGTGTGTGTGTGTGTGTGTGTACACCCATATTCATTAGGTTCGGCGGTTGTTCCGTTTTTCTGGCGATTTTCGGCATGACGTGCACAGCAGCAAAGTATCTGGCTGTCACTAAACAGTTTTAGTGCTTGTGCAACTCCTTGACAGATGCCATTTGTCCGCGAAACAGTCGGTTTCCAGCTGCATCTCTGTTTTCAAAGGTACAATACAGTAGGGCCCCGCTTTATGGTGATTTCCACTTTACTTAGGTGGCGCCTGGAACGGAATCCGCCGTATGAGCAGGGCCCTGCTGTACATGTATGTGCATGTATGTGCACGTACGTACACACGCGTGCATGTACGTACTCACACACGCGTGCTTGTACGCGCACATATATATAATGGAAATATTACTGTATGCTCATTTGCATGTCTTAGGCAGGTCTGCAACCCCGCCTTTTACCATTAGCACCCAGCGCTTCCACTGCAGCAAGGGATTCTGGGAAATTACATGCAAATGAGCACAGTGACACCATTTGCTTCAAAACACATATTACATGGTCCCATATAAGCGTATGCTTGCTGCATTTCACAGCTTTGAGCACAGCCACATCTGTGAGTGGTTTGACTTGCTTTGCTAGTCCCATGCTATGCTTAAAAGCTGTGTAAACAGAGATGCATTTGCTTATATGGGCTCAATGTGAATGGATTTTCCAGGCAAAAGGTGACACATTGGGTGCTCGTTTGCATGTAATTTCCCAGAATCCCTTGCTGCAGTGGAAGCACTGTATGCTATGTATGATAATGGTCACACACACACACACACACACACACACACACACACACACATGCAAATACAACTGTATGCTCATCTGCATGTCTTAGGCAGGTCTGCAACCCCGCCTAAGACATGCAGATGAGCATACAGTTGTATTTGCATATTTGCTTTCCTGTGGAGGGTTTTTGTCACTTTTTTTACTCACCATAACTATATATATATATATATATATATATATATATATATATATATATATATATATATATATATATATATATATATAGTGTTCGACAAACCTATACATTTGCTCGCCCCGGGCGAGTGGATTTAACCCCCGGGCGAGTAAATATTGGCCCAAGCAGCACACGTTTGGTACTACGTGGCGAGTAGATTTTTTTGTGTGGCGAGTAGATTTTTTGGTGATTTGTCAACCACTGTGTGTGTGTGTGTGTGTGTGTGTATATATATATATATATACACACACACACACACACACACACACACACACACACACACACACACACACACACACACACACACACACACACACACACACACACACACACACACACACACACACACACACACACTAACTGGGAAATGCCCAGGCTCTCCACGGGAGACTTCCATGCAACCCGAATACATCACTCTTAAAGCTATTAAGTTTAGAACTCCTATGAGATGTTTTATTTTTTCTGAACACTTGTGATAAATATTGTTGCATCATAATATACTAATTGTTTAGTCTACCTACAGAAGTAGTGATATTGTGAAACTGACACTAACCACACTATTCTTGTGAATGCAGTTAACAAATATTAATCTTTCCTTCTGTTTATACCATCTACTAGACTGGTCCCATCTCCCTCTCACTTCTTGTTCGTCTCTAATCTTTAACTTAAACGAGCAGTTAAAGCAATATCCTACGTTGTGTTTTATTTAAATAAAATAAAAAAATTAATGGTTTAAAAAAAAATTATGTTTCTTATGTAGGAAACATTTCCAAAGTGACAACCCCTTCCCCTTCTGATAGGCTCTAGCTCTTGAGCCTTGCCCTCTTTCTAGCAGTGCACCAATTGTATCTAGTAACTGCCCAGTGACGTAATATTGCTGGACTACATTGCCCACAATGCTGTGAATTAGATCAGGGGTGAGCAAACTTTTTATGCCGAGCCCCCCTTTTCATCCATAAAATTTCTCGGGGGGCCCCCCCTGCCTGATGTAATCAAAATCACATGGGAAAAAAAAAACCCTCTATTAAACGGTATACAATATAAATCCAAATATGTCTAAATACTTACATATTTCAACAGCTCGCGCTTGCAAAATTAGGCTGCGTCCACGATGCTGCTGAGAGCGGTGACATCACCAACTCCAATTTTGCAAGCGTGGATCGGGGCTATTTGTGGCTGTGTGTTTGCATTGACTGCTGCTGAGCGCACTTCAAAGTCAATTTTGTTTGTCTCCCCAAGCGCCAAGCTTGGGAGAGCGTACGTGCACAAAGGCAATACTTTTGGGGGGCATTCATCCACCTCTTTGCTACCTCCCTTCCCTCCCCCCCACCCTTTTTTGTTTCTACCTTCCCCTCCCTGCTCTTTGGCTTGCTATCCCCATTGTCATTCACACTCCTACTTACATTATTATTATTTCCGTTTTCAATGTTGTGTTTTCACTTTTTTATTATTTCTGTACATTCATAGTATGATTGATATAGTGGCAGCCTACCCTTTCACTTGCAGAGGATCGCAGCGAAGCAGGTTGCCAGCGGAGGAGAGCAGGAACACAGCGCTATTGCAGGGCAGACACCGGGAGGGGCGTTTGACTTCACCATGCTCGGGCGTGCTCCTCCCCGTACCTCCGATGCCCCTGCGCGTGCGCGCACACACCATCACGTGGCCGCCACCTGCACTATCCTGTTCAGCCACCCGCACACATCTTCGGCTGCCCGCCTGTGCACATCTTCTTGGCCGCCCCTCGCGCAGCTTTTTCGTCCTCCCGCGCACAGCGTCTGCCGGCCCGTGCACCCAGTTTTCGCCGCACGCTGCCTGCGCCCCCCTAAATAATCTTGTGCCTCATTGCCCCCTGTTTGCGCACCACTGCATTACAACACACACTCTCAATCAATCATCACATACACACACTTACCACACCACACACTCAATCCCCACACACACACACTTAATCCCCCCCCACACACACACACACACACACAATCCCCCCCACACACACACCCCACACACACTCAATACACACACACAACCCCCCCACACACACACACACTCAATCCCCCCCCACACACACACTCAATCCCCCCCCACACACACACACTCAATCCCCCCCCACACACACACACTCAATCCCCCCCACACACACACTCAATCCCACCCCCCACACACACTCAATCCCCCCCCACACACACACGCTCAATCCCCCACACACACACGCACACACACACTCAATCCCCCACACACACACACACTTTCACCTGGGGGGGGCGACATGCTCCGATCCCTCAACCCCCCATGCTGCTGAAAACTGGTGCAGGAAGCAGACAGGAAGAGAAGGAGGGCTTGTCTGTGTGCAGAGAAGCCCCGCCCCCTCCGCAAGACACAGACACATAGAAGCAGCCGCACGGAGCTTCTGGCTGCCCGTGCACAGCTCTGCCTGCCCCCAGGTTTCCCTGCAAGCAGCCCGCGCCCCCCCCCCCCTACATAATCTTGCGCCCCCCAGTTTGCGCACCGCTGAATTAGGTAACCCGAGAAAGCGATCGATTACATGAGAACGGATCGATCTGCAATTTAGCTAATCACTTGTCAGTGTGCAGATTGTATTGATGCACATATTAAATGATATATATATATTTTTAATTTTTTTTAAACAGCAGCTTGAACTGCAGTTTTAAATCCCATTTCATATCCATTTTAAAGTACTGTGAATAATACAAGTTGCGTGCATCTTTCCTCTCCACCCTAGTAAATGCATGCCCACATTTATTTAAATAGCAAAAGAATTCACCTTGGCACACTTGCAGGAGTTTCATCACTAGTCATAGCCGACCTGCCTATCGACCGCTTCACAGAACATCCAGGAAGAAAAAAAAGACTGCAAACAAGGGCAAATACCACAAAGCAGAATGACCCGCACTTTAGTCAATCATATGAGCAGGGACCAAAAAAAAAAGAAAAAGGACATTGGTGAGGAGGACATGCGGATGGTTGGGTTTGTCACACCACCTCCAAAATGTGTTTGTTTTCAAAGTGAAACTTCTTACGTGGCGGTAGCACCTGCAAAAATTGCATTGGTGTAAATCGCCTGAATGGAGACATTGTTTCAAAAGTAAGGGATTGCGCATGCGCATAAACGGGGATGTAAAAGTGTCGAGCGATGGACGAGCATGCGCATGTGCAGATGTCTGTACTTTTCGCGCATACAAGCGGCATCCCGCATGTGTAGAAACCGCCAACTCCACGAGTGCATGCGCAGCATCCAACCCCGTCTGCGCACCTGCATTAGCACACACCTTGCAATTGGGGAAGCGGCCAAAACAACGAGCGTATCCACAGAAGCGCACACCTTGCAATTGGGGGACTGAAAGACTTGGAGGAATGGGGGCGAGGGGGGGAGGTCAGTGAGTAACAGATAATTGGGGAGAGAAAGGAAGATAGAGACTTGGAAGTGGGGGAGAAACTTGGAGAGGGTGGTGACTGGGGAAAGGGGGACAGTGAGAAGCTTGGTGGGGAGAGGGGGAGTTAAAGACTTGGAGTATTGGAGTTGAGAGAGACGGGGGGAGTGGTAGAGAGAAAAAGGGGAGAGGGGAGGTGTGGGGAAAGAGAAAGGAAAACTGGGTGTGAAGAGCACGGGCGTTGTAAGTCAAACGTCTTTGTGTTTTGTCAGTGAATTTTGATTTTGATGTTTTTGACTGAATGAAAAGCTTTACAGTATAATTACAATTTCAGTGACAAAACACAAAAATTTCACTAGCGATGTGCGTGCTCGCCACACACCTTTTTCTTTTGGTATCTGCCTGGATGATTGAATAAAGTGCAGGTTGTTACTCTGTGGTACAGTATTTGCCCCTGTTTGCAGCCATTTTTTCTTCCTGCACATTATTGCATATTTTCAAATAACAAAGGCTGTAGGCTGACGTATGAGTGGTTTTGACCCGTTTCAAAGAAACTACTACATGAAGTGCCAGGGAAAATACTTTCACACCTTAATTACATAATTAAACAGGGATTCGAAACAAAATTTTAGTTATGTGGTGAATAAAATAATATGAATTTAAGCATCGTGAGTGAATTATATGCAGTTGGCATGTTCTTCACACTAACTTTTCAAACTCTGTACACTTCATTTAATGCTCTATGCACATTTTCAGATAATAGGATTGCAGATAATTTAAACCAGTGTCTTCGGCAGAATTACATTTCCCGCAGCCAAAATATATTGGGACAATTGTATTACTGAGAGAATTGCAATGTGGCATGTGTATCTAACAATCTGTATAAACTTAAAAGCACTGAAAATGTGTGTCTGTGGAATGTTGCAGGCATAAATCCATCTCCTGAAGAACATGCTATCTATCTTTTGGTGCCTCAGGCCTAAGATTATAAGTAACTAAAATTGAGGTTCAGATAGGCAGTCTGTCATAATACACCCCTAAGACACTTACTCGGCCCCTTTTCAGTCTGATGGTTTTCAAAATGAAATTTCAAAGACACAACTCATTTACAGAATAGAAAAGCTTCACCTTTGGAATCCAGTTAAAATGTTAAAATATTTGACCAATACATTTCTATGTGGAAAAGTATAGAAGTTGATCCTCAAATTCCATTTTTGCATTAAACTATTTGTTTAAAAGTTGAACCCAACCAGGTACACACTTGAGCAAAATAATGATCACACTTCATTTGAATTTATTAGGGACACAGTAGAATAATAGAATATGGGTGATCTATTTTTTTGTTTATTTTTATATCCTATTAAAACATAAGTTGTATGAATATTTCACTATAATTCCTGTAATAATTTGTATAGGTTTAGGGCTCGCTATTAAACAGCATTGTTCTGATGCACCTCCATTAGAGACAGACAGACGAACTAAAGTGTGCTTATTTTCACATGTTAAAGCAGGAATCGCCTCTACTCCAACAGAAACATCTTTCAGAACAGAACTGCGCTATTTTAAAAAAAAAATTAAGCTCTAAAGACCTCGCCTCCGTTGAGGTATTTTAATGTGTTTATGGTCTCTTTTTGGGAAATCAATGACGGTCATCCAAGCATTACTCCCACTGGCCAGTAGAAAGCTACAATATCATCAGTGTGACCTTGCAGTTTCCTATTGGACGACACCGTTGGCCATCATTGTTTTTACTTTCCTTTTACCAGCACATTAAAAAGTAAATATTTCAAAAACCAGTTCAGCTTCTGTAAAAAAAAAAAAATTATATATATATATATATATATATATATATACACAAAAAATGGGTTATATGATGCAGACCCTCAAACACCCGCAAACTATTTTGAATTAGAGACGCTTTTGCTGTGCAAAAATAATTTTATTTTAAAACTTTTCCTAGTACATTCAAATCTATAAATTAATTTCTCACCACTTGTAAATGAAGTGCGAAGATGAAAAATAATTAATTGGTTTTGCCTCAAATTGTGCATGCCGCATATTACAAGTGCAATCCCCTGTACCTGGCCCCAAATCATTTGGCTACTTAATTTTTTTTTTCCTAAAAAAAAAAGTTATTTCTTACATGCCTCTGAATGGAGACGTGTGAAAGTATTTTCTCAACTCCTTACCCAGTAGAGGGCACTTGTAGAGCTAGCGCCGGTCAAAATGCAACCGGCCCACTCGGAGTAAGGGGGAGTCTGGCTGTCCGAGCCCTAGCCAGCTGTCTTGGCTCTTAACCCCTTGTTAGGGGCCCTGCTCAATTACAAAATAGTTTATTTTGAGTGTTTTAGTTTTTGGGGTATTTGCTACTTTAAATCCACATCGTCCTAGGACTATCATTGCCTTCTATGTAATCTGGAATATATCCCTACTTTTAACAGCCCTGCCTGAAGATTACTTTTTTCCTTTACTTTTGTATTTATATTATAGATTTTTTTTGTATATTCCTGCTCTTAAAGCTTTGTCTGTCTCAGGTAATCTACTTTTATATGATGACATTCAGAGATGTAAAAACATTGGAATTCATTATCCATGGAGACTGATGGCAGATACAATAGATTGGACATCTTTTTAGAGAGGAAAAGTATACAGGAATATAGCAAATAAGTAAATATGGGAAAGATGTTGATCCAGGGAGACAACTGATTGCCATTTTTGGAGTTCAGAAGTAATTTATTGTTTCCCCTTATGAGACATCATTGGATAATGTTTCATTGGGTATTTGTTGTTTGTCTTCCTCTGGATCAAAATACTGGAAATACAAATATAGGATAAGTATCTGTTTACATTTAACATACGGTAGGTTGAACTCGATGGACATGTCTTTTATCAACCAGATCTACTATGTAATTGTGTTTGTAGAAACCCTTAAGCCATGTACTCCTGTGTTTATAGAATCATATTTCAAAAGAGGCATGACCGATAATATAGAATTCAAATCAATCTAGTTTCAATACAAGAAAGATTACATGTACTGAGTCACAATGCTAGAGGGCAGCAGTTAAAGTGGGCATTCCTTTTAGAGGTCTAATAATAAGCAAAACATGAAATATTTACATTAGAATGCCTTGTGACTTCCCAACCTTTTGCCAGCAGCGCCATTTTCAATTTACTTCCTGGCTCCATCCCTCATTACTCTCACTCCACATACAAGATGAACATCAGTTTGCTGCCGATTACATCACTCAACAATAACTCAGCACATCAATATCCCCGTTTACAATAGTCCTAGGTTTGCCCTCTGGCCCGCCAGAGGCAGTTAGGCTTATGGACCGTGATTAAAAAAAAAAAAAAAAAATCTCTGCTCTTGCAGTAGAACTTCGTAGATCAGAGCTTTTCAGATACCTTCTAGTGCACCATTATGTAGTGTTCTTGAATTTTTCCTCTTCGTTAAGTGGTTTCAAATGTTTGTGCAGGAAATAAAAGAAATGTCCTCATGGCAAAAAAAATTATTTAACAAAATGGGAAGAAAACCCTGGCTTGGACAGACATTTTTATTAACGCCTCAAAATTGTCATTTAGACCAATCTACATGTGGCATTATGGATCACTTCTGCACATCTCATGGTCCCTGCCTTGAAATTGTATTTTAATCCAAAATGTTCTATGATATAACATTTTAGATACCAATATTACTAAAGGACCCCAGTAGAAGTCCCTCATTCGGTCAATTTTTTTATGCCAACTAGAGCACATTGCACAATCACTGGAGCCTGAAAAAGGAATTTTCCACCCTATGATGCTCAAGGGCTAAACCTTACAATGTCTGTGTACCTACCTCATACAATTCTGTACTTTTTCTAATTATATTTGCCTGTGTTTGAAGCAACTAAAAATCACTTGTGAGCACATTCACATGTCTAAGACAGGTCTGCAACCCTGCTTTTAGAAATTACCCTAGCAATGCAGCCAGGGATTCCAGAAAATGACATGCAAATAAGCAGTCACCTTTTAACATAGACCTCTGTAAGCATGTGTCTGATTTTCATCACAACATGGGTTAAAGTAGTGCATAGCCAGTACAACAGTCTTGACCTTTTGGGTCTCAGTGAGGCTGGTTATTCTGGCTTTAAAAAAAAAAAAATAAGTGACAAAACCCCTCCACCATTTAGCCAATAAAAAGATCACGTGTGATTAACCTGTGTTTGGAGACACTTCCATGCATTCAGTGACGTGAATACTCACAAATCCAGCCTACCACCATACTACATTAAATCTTTTTTGCTCGAGGTTTGCAAAATTGCCATTGCATCATTCAATAGTAGGAAGTTGTATCAAGCTTTCCTTGTAGCGTGTTGGTTGACAGACAACTCTATTTACATTTGAGAACAGGCTACAGATGCCATTCTTCCAACAGCAATTGTTGACATCTTCAGGTCAGCTGAAGAGTGGCATTGCAAGCAGTTTATCTAACACTCTTTGCAAATTAATAAAAAATAATAATAATTCATGCAACCAAATATGGATTTGTTTACCATTCTATTTCCCCCCCCCCACCCCAATTATACTTCAGTGGCTTCTCTTTATACATAAAATAGTATGCTGCATGCTTCACTGTCACTTCAAGTGTCATAAGGCTTTAATTATGCTTTGCATCATAGTATTCTTGAATGCCACATTTGTCCCATCTCCATCTACTCAATCTTCCCAAGTTACTTGTTGTTCTTTACTATTACTACCATTTTTTCTGATAATCACCTTTTTGCCTCTAACGAGTACACATGTATTTCACTACCCCTAAAATTAAACTGCCATGGTAAACACTTTCTTCAAAATAGCAAGTTGTAACTCATTCATAAGAGTCTGCAGGATTTAATGAACCATAACAGATTCAATTAACACATTGTATTGTTTTTGCAAGGGAAAACAAGTATTTAGTGTACCACCAATTAAAAATTGATTAATACCACTGGTAAAATACACAACACTCAACACGAGAACAGCATACTAAGGCCAAACATACATTCACTATTAAAAAGTATCTAGTTAGGTTGTCATTTAAAAATGGGCCTATGTAATATAGTCTCAGGTCAAAAGCAAACATTGTGCAAATAAACCTGTTGTATGGATGTAGACTTGTTCGTGCATCTACAATAAAGGGCCCACAGAATGTGATTATCACAAGGATCAGATTCAAATATTAAGACACAGAATCCCATTTTAAAAACAGACCCACACAAAAAAACAAAAACAATGTAAGGCTCGCTCACTCTGCAAACAAAAGATATTGTAGCCAGGTAGTTATTTGCTTGAGTACTGGTATACGAGTAAACTAGCATGGCTGAGTTGACCGTGCATAACATATATCCCTGAACATAATGCATGATAATCGCATCACGAGTCCGAGGATTGAGAGAAGCAACAAAAACCTGGACCTCAAAGCCATCTTCATTTACAATGAAGACACTACGCATTAGCAAATCTCTCGCTCTTCCAAACTATTTTAGGTCAATGTCCACCACCGGAACTGAACTCCGATAACTGCAAATGGACGGTACGGTATAAAACACCAAAGTGTATGAGAACAGAACTTCAGATGTTTTATAAAAAGAATTAAAAAAACACAAAGTAGAGTTTTTGTACAGTTTATTGTGTAAATTATGTACTGAAAATGTTTAGTTCTCCTTTTCCTGCACGGTCTTTGTGCCACGCAGACGTCCAGTACGACGGGCAGCAATAAGACCAACCTTGCGACCAGCTGGAGCATCTCTCCTGATGGTTGAAGGTTTACCAATGTGTTGATGGTTTCCACCACCGAAGGGATGTTCTACAGGCTGTAATGAAAAAGGAAAAAAAAATAAAAGGTGTTACCAAACATGTAACCTCATTACTTTTTTAAATATTTACTTTATTAACAAGCAGGAATATATTTACATGCAATTTACACACACATTTTAAAGTGCATTTTTGTTATTGATTTATTATTTTATGACTGGGTGGGTTAGTTGGGTCTTCAGTTCTAGGCACCCCCTTCGAGATATGTACATCAGAAGAGGCCAGCAGTAGCAGCACTGCTTGGGCACAGAAAAGGTCCATCCAAAAAGCCACACAGGACAAATAGGAAGCCGCAGTAACCTCTTGCAGCTTCCCATTGGCCCGTGTGACCTTTAAACAGCAGTGAGATACTGGCATTTCAGGGAGCGGAGGGGTGTGGGTGTCACCAAGGCAACAATGTGCACGGTTCCACGGCGGAGAACGTAACTAAAGAGCCACCCATTCTCAGATTCCTTAAATCATGGAACTGGGCCAAGCAAAGTTGATAGCTACAGCAGCAAAACATGACGAAGCAGGAATGTCCACGGCATAGCCCAAGACAATCCCGTGGAGTAATAATTTTGTGATATGTAATACATTATAGGTTTGTGATCATTTAAAAAATAAAAAATAAATATGTTTCACAGAAACTTACATTCATAGCCACACCACGGACACGTGGCCAGCAATTTCTCTTGGCCTTGTATTTATGGTAGGCACGACCTGCCTTCAGGATAGGTTTGTCAATACGACCGCCACCAGCAACAACCCCTACATAAAAACAATAAATAAATAAAAAATGCATCACGAGGGAAAACTGAGTTATTTCGCATAGAGATTTTTACGAAAGGTTCCAAAATAAAGCTCTAATCCTTTCACTCCTAATGAATCTCTTTGCAGCAGATTACAGTAGGGCCCCGTTAACGGCGTTCCGCTAATACAGCGTTTCCCAATGTATACCCATATTCATGAGCTTGTTCCGTTTTTACGGTGATTCAGCATGAGGCGCTCAGCAGCTGAGTATCCGGCTGTCACCAAGCAACAGTTTTAGCGCATGCGCAACTCCTTGTCAGATGTCATTTGACAGTGAAACAGGTGGTTTACAGCTCTACATCTCTTTTCAAGGGTACAATACAAATACAGTAGGGCCCCGCTTTATGGCGACGGCCGGAACCCGCCGTATGAGCGGGGCCCTACTGTAATTGAAAAATCTGTGATACTATTCGATGTCTCATCACTGGCTTCTTGCTGTAAAATGCATCAAAATAAATAAATAACTTATGAGCAGTAGCATTGACAACTATAATGTGGTAAATAAATGGGTAATATACTTTAAATGTCACTCTTAAGGAGAGGAATTGAGACCTGTTATTTTTTGGGGGGAGCCCTGGTTAAGGTAAATTCTCACTTCTAGCCAGAATGACTGCCGTGTTTTTTTAAATTGATCACAATCAATATGTAATATACAAGATGCAATTCTGCACTCAGTGACTTTTACAAAGTCTTAATTTCAAATAATAAAAATGCTCCAAAAACCTGATACAAAACACTGTGCAGTATTTCATGTGACCTAAACAAGCAATTACCTCTATTCAAAATGAAGAGCCTTGAAGGTAGCAGGGGACTTTGAATATGCTAACACATACAATGGTCACAAAGGACGTAGTTCATTGCCTTAGTTTTAATTCAACAGTTAATAGTTCTTCTCAGAGAATTTCAGTTTTTGGCTCAAAACATCCTAATGGGATGAAATATAAATCCTGACCATGTATAGACCTTAATGCCAATCTAGCACTAGATCATTAGGAACAGCTACATATCTAATTTACTCACACAAAGATTAAACTGCAATGCAATTTACAGACAGCTGGTTTTTCCAATGCACGTCATGTCTTTAAGCCCAACTTATATTTCATAACAAATATTAAACATAACTAAATCTAGAAAAAAAATGTTCTGAAAAAGGAATTCAGTTTCAGATCCACTGAATTTGGGGGAAGGCTAAATTTAACAGTAAAATGTACCGGTTTTGCCCGATTATAAAAAGGAGGTAAAACCGAGCAGAGGGACAGAAGCACCCGATTGCCGCAAGGGTAGACAGTCACCGGAAAAAAAATATATCAGTGACTACCAGATTTTTGTTAGCACTGTCGCTCCGTCGCGTGCACTATAAGCGCTGCCTAAGGCAGCAACACAGCAGTCGGCATGTAAGCTATTTTTACAGTTAGGGGCTGGAATCGAGGGGGGAGGGGGTCGCCTTCTATTCAGGACTGCACTATAATCGGGCAAATACGGTATATTCTGTGCACATCTTGCGCTGTGGAGTTTAATTTGTGCGTCTTAGTGCACTGGGATATATATAATATGCTATAGTACCCACCAACGATTGCTCTATTTGCAGAAGAGATGACTTTCTTGGATCCAGATGGCAGCTTCACTCTGGTTTTCTTGGTTTCAGGATTGTGGGAGATGACTGTGGCATAGTTTCCAGAAGCCCGGGCCAGTTTACCACGATCACCTGGCTTCTCTTCCACGCAACACACTATGGTACCTTCTGGCATGGTGCCAACAGGGAGGACATTGCCGATGTTCAGCTGAGCTAAGAGGTTTAAAAACCAAGTTAGGAATTAATCTGTAGTCATGTTACTACACCAACTTCACACCACTGTTCCTACATAGCAGAAAAGAGAACTGGTCATTGTTAAATCCATACAATCACTACTAAGCGTTGTTTCTTCATTTGAAAATGAAAATCCACAAGCCATGCAATCTGAAACATCAATCTCAATGAAAAAGAAATGCTCATTCAAAATACTATCAATTACCTTTTGTCATTGGTTTGATTAACAGAATTGCTTCCAAAACCTCTAAAGTCATTTTGCTGGTTTCTTCCAGCTACGCAGGTTGAAAAAAAAAAAAAATACTACAGGAAAATGGGCAGACTAGGTGTTTCATTTTTTTCTGCTGCCAAAATCTGTTTCTATCTGTTGCAAAAACTCAGAGGCTATTTGACCCTTGGCTTTCTCTTAGAAAGTCTTATGCCTATCCCACACATTTTGAATTCTATTCTTGCATGAGGCTGCGATTATACAGATGCACTGCAATGTGCGCGCACATCTGTGACATCACATTTGCGACATGTGCACAAGCACATTCTGCGCGAGCGGCTGCAGGGGAGACAAGGCTGAAATCTGTTATTTCACGTGACCGTCACAACCAGAAAACAAATTTGAAAACGCTTCAACTGTCGCCCGCATTGCAGTAGCAAGCAGCATGACAGTCGCGGTAGGTTTAAGCGCTTTGCGGGGATGCATACGATTTGTTTTGGTGCTATGCAGCATTACCGCGCGAGCTTGATATAATCATGGCCTTAGCCTCTACCACCTTCGCTAGAAGACTATTCCACAAATTCACCCCCATTGATGTACTGCCTCATCCCCTCCACCCAAGCCTTCCACCCTCTAGCTTCAGAGCTAGACCTCTTGTTCTTGCACTTTTCAATTAAATATGCATACCTCCTGTATTTAAACATAAAAGCAAACTTTTAATAGCTAGTCAATTAAGTAGTAATACGGTAGACTGGGATTTTAGAGGTAGAAGGCACTGTTCGTATTTCAATTAATGACCAGCCAGTCGTTGAAAAAAAATTTCCATTAAAGAATTTGGCAAATTAAAACATCCCTTCTGAGCACATTCACGTCTCCGACAGGTCTGCAAACCTGCTTTTCACCATCTCCTAGCATACAATGCTTCCACTGCGGCATGGTATTCTGGTAAATGACATGCAAAGGCACACTGTCACCTTTTGCTTCAAATCCATTGACATGGATCCCTATAAGCTTGTTTCTGCCGCATTACACAGCTTGTCAGCATAGCCTGGGTTAAAGTGCATAGTCAGTAAACCTACTCAAAGACAGCTATTTCGACCTTTTAGGTCTCAGTGCGAGGTTGGTTGTACTGGTTTTGCAATTTAAAGAATTAAAGACTTTGGATGACAAATGGAGTGTTGTGAACCAAAAAAAAAAAAAGTTCAACAGCTAAACCGCTGGTTTTTACAAACGACAAAAGTGTGCATTTGCTACCAGTGTCTGGATAGGACTATTTTCCACTCTAGTAAATACTGGGTTAAAAAAAGCTGTGTGTGCTGTGCACGCGCATAGTAAGTGAAACTTCTTTGACTTTTGTTACAGAAATTGTATTTGTGTTGGTGATATTTTAATTAAAAATCAAAATACAATTTCAGTGACAAAACGCAAATAAATTTGACTTAGAATGCGCGTGCTCGGCACACATCCCATGTATTAGCTATTTGCACTAAGTGTGAATTCCTCATGTGTGCGTGCGCGTAACAGAGAGAGCGCGCGCGCGACTGAGTGCGACAGTGTGTGTCTGAGTGCTCGTGTCTGACACAGGAGGAGAGTACGAGTATATAGGAATGACGGATGTCAACGCTGGGCCCCTCCTCCACCTTGATCGGGTGCTCGGTGTAGCAGGAAGAGCCCTCCCTGTAGTCCTCCTATGAAGTTGTCCTGGGATGACTGGGGCCCCCCCTCTTCCCCAGTGTGGGGCAGCTCCTTGGTCCCCCTCAGCTCCTAGGTCTCCTCCCCTGCACGGAGGTCCAGGGGGAGAAGCAGGATCCCGGGACTCGGGTCGGGCAGGATCCCTGCACGTCCGCCTCCCCCCAGATATCCAGCAGGGTCTTCATGACAGACATCCCGCCGGGCAGGGGGTCGGTGACCGGCCCGGAGATGAGCTACCAGCAGGAGGCAGGCATGTGGCGTCCGTGAGCGTCACCATGACTACCGCATGCGCGGCATGTCAGCGGGCGCGGGGAACAGCGCATGCGCGGCATGGCAGTGCACGTGTGGGGGAAATGGCGCCGCTGCCAGCCGCTTCTGCGCATGTGTGGCGTCCGTCAGCGGCGCCATCACAACTGCGCATGCGCGGCATGGCAGCTGGGAACGGCAGCCGTTAGAAGCGGCGCAGCGGCCGGCCGTGTGAGGAGAGCGACGCCCTTTAGTCAGCGGGACACAGGGAAGCGGAGGTAGGGAAGAGGGAGAAGAGAGGCTGAGCAGCGGCTCATCCTCCTCTCTCAGCCGGAGTACTTGCGGGGCTTCCGCCATCTTATTACACCCGCAGCACCGGAAGCTCTGCGGCAGCCATCTTGCTATACCCATGGCAGTGGCCGTGTGGGGGGTAGGAGCAGCCGTTAGGAGCAGCCGGCGGCAATCGCCGCCACATGTCACAGCAGGTGTGTGGGCAGCATGTCACAGCGGGTGTGTGTGGATGAGCAGCGGCTGTTAGGAGCAGCGCCGTGACGTCACTTCCGTTTCACATTTGTCCCCAACTCTCCCGTTTTACCCCATCAGAATAGGTGCAACTAAAGAAGTTTCACTTCAAAAACATTATTTGAAGCTTGATCTATTTTGACAGTGATTGTTTTTTGCCATAATGCACCTCTGGTACAAAGTCCATTATTTAACAAATGGTGCTATGCCATAAGACACCTGCTGACATTAGAAGACTGCTTAAAAATAGAGATTTACTAAACAATGCAAAATTTTAGCACAAGTTAAAGCAACAATACAGGGTTCATTTGTGGTTTTTATTTTTTACAGTACTAAAACAGGGTCTTCGGAGCGGAACTTTAATTCCGCTCGGGGACCCCCTGCTTCCAGAGATGCTCATCTTCATAGAGGTGCTGGTATCTGCCCTTGGCATAGAATCGATTTAATTCCCGACCCTGATTCTGCGCTCGACTATTTCCAATCAGAGTTATTAAAACTCTGTGCTACCCATGCTCCACTACGCAGAATAAGGCCAGGGCCATGGTCAAAAAGACCGTGCTGAGCCGCGCTGAGGGGAAACATCATCCCTATCAGCACGGCTTTAGACGGCGCTTCCGCAGGCATGTGGAATTTCAGCTGACAGCCCAATTTAATTTTTTCCGCTGGGGGAAGCGCAGGGCCGGTCACGTGACCGCAAAAGGCCAATGGCAGTCCGTGACGTTGGCGCGCTATCCCCGCCTCCCTCTCCGCCTCCCACCCGGCACACAAGCGCACTCGCCAACGCTCATGCAGCGACACGAAAAAGCTCCTGCGTGAGCAGTAGAGCATGAGCGTCAGCGATGCTCAGCGCTCTTGTTGTCACCATGTCCGAGGCCTAAGGGTACGGGGGGGCCCACCTTCCATGGGTTACAACAGACCTTATAGCACTCTACCAGTTCAGGGATGCCTTGTGGAAAAGCTGCAAAGTAACTGGCACTACCAAGGATCTCAATCACTACAGATGCCTGCGGAACATGTGCACAAGGCAAACAAGGCACGCAAAAGCACAATATTACTCTGACAATGCCCACCAGAACACATCAAACCCAGCTAACTTCTGGAAGGTTATCAACAATATATTCCAGCCTTCAAACCATCAACAACCAAGTAATATCACTAAGGGGGATATTACTCCGACAAACCCCACTGACATTGCAAATGCATTAAACGATTACTTTGTGGGGTGTGCTACTAACTTATTAGCAAAACGCAACCCAAACCACAAACCTGATTCTCATCCTGGGAGTACCCATATAGCCCCACCACCTCCCGGCACTGCCCACAATTTTCAATTTGGCCCAGTATCCGAAGAGATTACACAAGCGCTCCTCAAATTAAAACTAAGCACCCAATGTGGACCAGACTTACTACAATCTAAGTTCCTAAGACTTGGTGTCCCAGCCATTGCCAAACCAATTGCTTCCATTGTCAACTCTATCCTGTCCGCAGGCCATATCCCTAAGACCTGGAAAACTGCCAGAGTTGTCCCAATCTTCAAAAGTGGGGACAAAAGCACTCTCAAACTACAGGCCAATCTCTCTTCTCCCAATACTATCCAAAATCATGGAAAAATGTGTCCACTGCCAACTAAGCGATTACTATACCAAGACAAATTTCCCTAGCCAATTCCAATCTGGCTTTTGCCCCAAACACTCCACCGTAACTACCCTGCTAAAAGTTTGCAGTGAAATCCAGTGTGGAATGGAACGGGGACAACTCACTGGTGCAGTATTCCTAGATTTGGCAAAGGCTTTTGATACTGTTGATCATGCTATCCTGCTTAACAAACTCCAGAGCTCTGGAATAGGGAAGCATGCTTTAAACTGGTTTCAGTCCTACCTATCAGGTAGATCCCAACATGTGTCCATCTCAGGCTCTAACTCCAACCCCCTGGATATCACCTGTGGTGTCCCGTAAGGCTCTGTTGTGGGGCCCCTACTCTTCTCAGTGTTCATTAATGATCTTCCCACAGCTTGTAAGGAAGCCTCAATACACATGTATGCAGATGACACAATCCTATATGCACACAGCCATAGCCTCTCCTTCAACACATACTTCAGTCTGACTTTTTGAGACTCGAAAACTGGATTTCCCAAAACCAACTGTTTTTAAACACTGACAAGACTGTAACAATGGTATTTGGGACCAAGACTACATTTTAAAGCTTCCAGTGACTGAGCTCCAGATCAGAACCAACGCTAACACCACCCCAACTCCTGTTACTAGTTTTAAATACCCGGGCATGTGGTTTGACTCCCATTTAACATTCGGGATACACATTGATACCCTGACATCCAAAACTTATGCCAAACTAGGTGTACTTTACAGGAACAAATCCTCCCTAAGTCTGCTGGTCAGAAAGCGTAT
The DNA here is from genome assembly GCF_040206685.1 of Ascaphus truei. Classification (NCBI taxonomy): domain Eukaryota; kingdom Metazoa; phylum Chordata; class Amphibia; order Anura; family Ascaphidae; genus Ascaphus; species Ascaphus truei. The sequence continues at coordinate 163,525,627 of NC_134485.1, forward strand.
CGCACAGCAGATGCCAATGCCAATTATCGACTGTGGAGACATAGTATATGGCTCGGCACCTCAAACCCACCTTAGCAAACGAGACACCCTCTACAATTCAATATGCCGGTTTGTTCTCCAATGCAACTACAACACACATCACTGCGAAATGCTCAAAGAACTAGATTGGTCATCACTCGAGTCTAGGCGCAAAGTTCACCTTTCCTGTCTTGCCTTCAAATACTTTCTGGGCAAGCTACCCATTTATTTGAACAAGCTCCTCACCCCTACCACATGCAGCACTTATCTCAGATCAGACTCCAAAAGACTGTTCATGGTCCTAAGGCTCAACAAATTATCCTGCCTCTCCTTCTCTTACCGTGCACCCCAAAACTGGAACAACCTACCGGACGGAGACTCACATCCACCACCAGTTTAAATTCTTTCAAATCTAAGGCTGTCTCACATTTTAATCTGGTCTGTAACTGTTACATACGCCTATAATATATATTTTCTTTAACTGTGCATGCAATGTCTTGTATATAATGTATACCCTGTTCATTAATGTAACTGTATTTGTAACCATTTATTTGTCTTAATTATGCCCAGGACATAGTTGAAAACGGGAGGTAACTCAATGTATTACTTCCTGGTAAAACATTTTATAAATAAAATCTGTGTAGCTTACATGTCTGTCACATGGGCCAATAGAAAGCCACACAGGATGTCGTCACAGCTTCCTATTGGCCCGCAAGACATTTGAACACTGCCATTTCGGTAGGCACAGTTCTTTGGCTGCATAGATACCAGCACCGCTAATGAGGTATCTATGGAAACGGGTCTCCGGAGCTAAAATTAATAACTCGGCTCAGGAGACAATCCTTCAATCCAGTAATAAAAAATATAATGAAGTTTGTATTGCTGCTTCTAATATTAACACAAGCTACACAGACGAACAGCATCAATCTAATGACATACCTTTCTTGCCACAGTACACAAATTGGCCAGTATGAATACCCTCAGCTGCAATAAACAGTTCAGTCCTCTTCTTAAATCTGTAGGGGTCACGGAACGCAACCTTGGCAAGAGGAGCGCCACGGCCAGGATCATGGATAATGTCCTATGTGAAAGAACATACTTCTGAAAATCTGCTCACAACCACACGCATTACATTTAACAAATGTACCCTCACATACATAATACCCATGAACACTTTCGTTGAAACAGCTATAGCATTTAATTTAAAAATTGTGATAATTTAGGAGACCAACATGTGTCTTTTACAGATTAAAAAAAAAGGGGGGGGGGGAACAGAACTTTCAAAATCTCACCGGGTTAAACAAGCATACTATAGCCAGGAAGCACATACCCATCGAAAAATCGGTGTAGAAACGTCTGCATGGGGTCTCTGTAGTTCATCTCCATCTTTACTTTTAGCTCATTTGAATCTATCTGTAGCTCTATATTAATCACACATACCCTTCCCCCGACAATACACCAAGAAACCAGTGCTCTTTCCACTATAATTTTCATAAAGCACTGAAGAACCTACATTTCTCCAGAACAAATACAGCCACTATAACTTTTTATTAAATTTAAATAACAAATGTACTTTAAACAAAATATGCTGAAACCATTACTGTGTGTCCCAAATAAAGCCTGAACAAGGTACTCACTTTCACAATACCCTTGATGTAGCCATGCCTTTCAGCAAAGTCAACAGCCCTGAGTTTAGCGGGACCCTTTCTGTGCTTCACGTGGGCTTTGAAAACAGAACCTGCACCCTTTCTCTGTCCCCTGATCACACGTCCCATTGTGCACTAGACGAATTAGAAACACAAGATTAATAGACTTCCATATAATATAGTTACTTAAAAGGAAGGCACAAAGAATATAACTAACATCACAACAGAACACACCTGTTACGTGGTTTCATAAACCTGCCTAAATATTGTTTCTGTTTAAAACAAGAGCTACAACAGCACACAAATAGATTGAGAAAGGTGTTTTTGGTCACCACGATGAGCCAATTATTTTGTATTACTATTTTGAATGTCTGAATATGCACTATTAAATTGCATTACCTATTTTAATAGTATATGTTCACAAGCACATGAACTATATTAATAAACAACACTCCTTATATTAAATATAGGACACTTGTCGACTCAGATTCCCTTTTTAAGCAAATGAAATTAGGTTAATGTAAGCACGTCCAAGAAATAAAATCGAGTTTGCCCCTAAAACGAAGCAGCCACATCTGTGTGTAATGTGTCCGTTTTCTGCAGCAGCATCCCAGATACACATCCACGTGACAATAGATAGTATTTCTGAGCATTATATAATTATGTCGGGTGTACTTTATTCATCGTTAGAGTATTACATTCAGCCAGCATGTGTCTACATATGTGTCAGTGAATCAAACTCGTGCCCTGGAGTGTATGTTCTGCTATGAAAGGTCTCTGGACTCGACGTATTAACGCATATACCTGCAACTAGTGATCCAATCCCTGTTATGTATTTCTGTAAACTGCTGATTTTATTCTATAAAAACATTCTAAAACATAATTTTGTTATATCAAAGCAATTAAGAGGAGTGAGTCCGGGCTTTCCCGCATCATAAGCTCATTGATTATCTGAAGTTACGCGGCATTTCCCCGGGAGTCTCCCAGCTCTATCCCCGGGAGTCTCCCAGCTCTATCCCCGGGAGTCTCCCTGCTCTATCCCCGGGAGTCTCCCAGCTCTATCCCCGGGAGTCTCCCAGCTCTATCCCCGGGAGTCTCCCAGCTCTATCCCCGGGAGTCTCCCAGCTCTATCCCCGGGAGTCTCCCAGCTCTATCCCCGGGAGTCTCCCAGCTCTATCCCCGGGAGTCTCCCTGCTCTATCCCCGGGAGTCTCCCTGCTCTATCCCCGGGAGTTTCCCAGCTCTATCAGCTCTATCCCCGGGAGTCTCCCAGCTCTATCCCCGGGAGTCTCCCTGCTCTATCCCCGGGAGTCTCCCAGCTCTATCCCCGGGAGTCTCCCAGCTCTATCCCCGGGAGTCTCCCAGCTCTATCCCCGGGAGTCTCCCAGCTCTATCCCCGGGAGTCTCCCTGCTCTATCCCCGGGAGTCTCCCTGCTCTATCCCCGGGAGTCTCCCAGCTCTATCCCCGGGAGTCTCCCTGCTCTATCCCCCACACCCCCGTGAACAGTGAGAAGGCCTCCGGCCGCAACCTCCAACTACTGTATGTCAGCGCTCCCAAAACAGGCCGCTACGGAGGAAGAAAAAAACCTCATATCCCCCATTAAATTATTAAAATGGTGACTGTTAACACGACTTGCAGGCCCCCGGGACTCCCTCCTCGGGGACAGAGCGGTGGATGGCTAATTTAAACCCTGGATTGAAGACGGATTGTGTCGGGGAGCAGCTCCCGACAAGGTCCTACCTAGGCCTGGGCTGTCCGCGAAGAGGAAGTACTCGGGCCCAGACGCGGAATTTCTTCCGGAGAGAGACAAAAGCGAGGCAGGCTGGGTGGTGACGTCACCGGAACGGCGAAATAGACTAGAACACCAGGCTTGCCACGTGCCATGCGTGAAGCCGTCAGCGGCCATGTTTGGTCTGGGCAAAATAAAACCTCAACCTGATTGTTATGTACATAAAGCGAACATCGGGGGTTGCAAATACAGGTGCATGGAGGATACTGTCGTCCCTCTTTACATGCAGTTAAGCATATGGTTTTCAAATGCAGAGTTGTTGCCATCCAAAGCATACCTGTAACCAGGGTTGCCACCTTCGACTGACGGCCAACCCGGAGATTTTTTTTTTTAAAGGACACCGTGTTGCCATGACAACGGGGCGCTATGCAACGTCACGCGGGTCAAGTTGCCATGACAATGATGTCATGACACGTGGCATCTCATGGTCATGGCAACGGGAATTACGTAATGCTGTGACGTTCCTGTTGACATGACAAACAGCGCCATATGTGTGTGTGTGTGTGTGTGTGTGTGTGCGTGTGTGTGTGCGTGTGTATATTTTGTGTGTGTGTGTGTATATTTTGTGTGTGTATGTGTATATATGTGTGTATATGTATATTTTGTGTGTGTATATATATGTGTGTGTATATATGTGTGTGTGTGTGTGTGTGTGTGTGTGTGTATATATATATATATATATGTAACGGTATTTCTGACCCACCCAATCTCACATTGGCCCCTGTGGTCTAACCGGTCCCCATTACAGTGTGGTAGTGTCTGGTGGTGCACCTGTTGGCAACAGGACTCCTGAGTCTCCCGCATGATGGTGTATGGGGAGGACCCGTCCAGACAGGCAGCTGAGGTAGTGTGCTGAGTCCTACCTAGTTCCAGTGCAGCGCCTCCACCTCATCAGGGTCCCTTCGGTCACTTGGGGGTGGTCCTGGTGAGGAACTCCTCGGTGGTGCAGCCCCCTGTGCAATCACTTGACTCTTACACACGAGCGTTTCTGTGATCAGCTTCATCTTTATTGATACGGTGGGCTAGCTGCCCTCCACAATGGGGTGTCTCTAGCCCATCATGGTGCCCGTGCTTCCCTTTGAAAGGTATGTCACCTTGATCAGGGATTCCCTATCCCAGCCGGGATATCTGTATTCTGCGCCAGGTCCCTGGACACAGACTCCTACTGCAGCTATTAGAACATAACTGTCTTAACTACTTGAACTTGAACTTGACAGAACTCCTCCTCCACTTAGACTAACTCTTAGACACAGTGCTGTGCCTTATGTACACTCTGGAAGCTGACACACCTCTGACATCACTAACCATGGAGTCAGAGCATGGGACCACTCCCATCCATACACAGGGCACCCCACCAGGGTGTGAGGGCAAACCTCCATAATTACTGCTGGCATGCCCACAACTTACCAGGCCTTACTGTCAGCAGGAGTATACCACGTCCTCCCTCCGGATGAGAAACCGAGTACTGTCCATCCATGCAGAATACCCTTCAAATAGTGGGGCCCACCAACGGTGCTCTCTGAATTTGTGTGACTCCCCTGAATCGCTTTCATCCCCCTGGGAAAATACCCCCGATGTCCGTGCCGATCGCGGTACAGACCACCTTGATGATCCCGGGGCCTTTTTCACTGGGTCGGGAGCCACAGGGGGCAGCCATCGGCCTACCGCGGCCACTCTCAACTCCCCCCCCCCCCCCGAGAAGTGCCTTCCGTAGCGCAACTGCGCTGTCTCCCCCCAGTCCGTTTCACCTCCTCTTCCGAGGGTATGTCCACCGATTCTAAGCTAGGCGGGGATCCCGTGGAACCGGTGACAGGGGCAGGGGTTTTATCTAGGGCGTGGGATGGAGCATAAGGGCAAGCGATTGGACCCCACGGGGTTACTACCCGTTCTCGGCTGTCCGTAGACTGGTCCAATGAGGATATCTCACCCTCCTCAGTCCTCGAATCGCCCATCCAACTCCTGGGCCTTTGAGGTGATCGGGACCTTCCCCCGATCGCCGAAGCGTCGCTGCGTCTTTCCCAGTGGTTCCGCCGTCGCCACCGGAAGTGATGCCGTCCCCGAAACCGGAAACGCCGCCATCTTGTGTTGGACCCCCATTCGGGATCTCTTCCTCGATGACGACATCCGGAAGCTCCGCCGTCGTCTTCACCGGAAGTGATGCCGTCTCTCCACGTGCGCCTCGGGCCTGGCACGGCCCTTCCTCCGCTGCGCTGTCTGCCGGGACAAGGTAAGTGATGGGGCTGCTTCTCTTACCAGTCCGCAGGGGCGTTGGCGTCTCTCTCCCGTCGCCGCCAGGTCCTGGGACGGCGGGACTCCGTCTCTCGGCTCGCCGATCTGCGGGGGACGCCCTGTTCTCCAGACTGCCACTCACCCCACGGGGTGTCGTCCGTCCTTGGTCCCTCTTGGGTCCCGATTTCGCCACCGTCAGCTCACGGAGATCCTCGTCGGAGTAATCTCCCTTCCCTGATCTCGGGGTCACCGAGCGTGGCGAAAGTCTTTTCTCTGCGCGGTCGGGGGGTGACCCAACCGTCTCGGTTGCTGCTGACCCAGCCGACTTGGTCGACTCCAGTCCCCTTTCCCCGGGACTCGCACGGCTGATCCACAGTGCGCCAGGGGACTCGGCGGAGCGCCTAGCCGTATCCCCCGGAGGGTCAGCAGGTTGAATAGGTATAAATGTGGGCATGGGCCACAAATATAATGTCCCGCAATGTGGGCATCGTGCCGCCGTGTTGACAGTGCCTCCGGGCAGCCCGCATTGTAGGCAGAGCCCGACCACCGTCTCGGTGTTTGCCACCCTTACTACCAGTAGCCCGCCGGGTACCGAGTAGGGCTGGGTGGAGACCATCGTGCCCACAGTGGAGGAGCAGGCCATTCTTTTCACAGGAGCCACTTCCTGTATAGGTCTCTTCAGGTCAGTGGTTCCTCGCAACTGACTGGTAGAAGTTGCTGGATCCGCCACTCCCTGCTTCGGCTCCTCCTTCCACTGACATAGCTGGAACCCGCCCCCAGGGGTTGCAATTATGGGCGGATCCCACAGGGGGATATCATGCCCCTTAATTAAGGCCGCGCCTTTCTCAGTCCTGGTGGGCACGGTCTGCGTTTTCGCGCCAGTTTCCTCATCAGAGTGGGGTTCCTGGGCCGCGGCTAGTTCCCGCCTTCTCCTAGCTGCTGCTTTTCGTGCAAAATACCCCTCCTTTTTGCACGTTACCTCCGCGGCCGGAACTACTTCTTGTAGTGGCGCCGTCTGGATATCAGTCCCTGGGCCCAGTGGGTGCATTCCCACAGGCCATAATTGAAAGTCGCTCCCCCTGGTGGAAATCAGGGGAGGGTCCCATAGACTAAGCGGTTGACTCAGCACAGGGGCCGAGTGAGTCACTGTCCATGAAGGCGCAGCCATAGCTTTCGCGCCATGCCCCCCATCAGGGCGGGGCTCTGCTGTTCGCGCCATTCCCGGCCAGCTCTTTGCAAGTTCTGTATCAGCCATTTTCTCTGCGACTGGCCCATGCGGTCTCCCTAGCAAGCGGGAACCGCCATTTTGGTTGGCTTTTAAGCCCGAAATGTCAGTTTGTTTGCTCTCCTCGCGGGGTTCCCCCCCAGTTATCACAATGTCCTCACAATCTTCAAGGGTGGCCCCTCGGTGTCTCAGACAGGACAAAAACGGGGCAGCCACAGCCTTCGCTCCACTCCAGAGCAGATTAGTTAAAGACAGCTCAGCGACAGTTTGCTCTTCAGTGGGGCGCACGCCACGGGTGCCTTCCCCCTCAGCCTCCAATCGCCATTTTGGATTCTCCGCACCGCGCGGATCCTCCATTTCTTGGGTTGCTATGCTCTCGTACCAATTGTCGTACATGGGGCTCCACTCTGCGGGGCAGCCACCACACCAGTACAATAAAGATTTGCTTCAGATGCACCACCACATGTGTACCTGATCTAGGCTGGACTCATGTTGCACTACCTCAGGCTAGGCTCACTCTCTCAGTGTCTGCTGTAACTCCTTCCTCCCAGTCTGTGCTCCCTATGGTAAGTGTCTGGAATGGGCTAGAGTACTCTGGCTCTGCCATGCAGTACTTGGGGCGTCTACCTCTCTTGGTCAGCCTAGCGCAGACCCTCTCCAGGATTCCTGACCACGTTAACAGGCTATCCCTTCTGGCGTCCTACCAACTAGCACTACCTCAAGGTGACTCGGTCAGCTATAGCCCGGCTCCAAACCCCTCACTCCTTTCAGGCCCCTAGGTCGTCCCTGCGAACTGACAATACCCCGTCAGCCCCCTGACCACCCCTAGGTCCGTCCCTACGCAGCACAGAGTGGCAGCAGACTCTCTCCCTGTTTCCCAGTGTGCCTAGCTAGAGCCTGTCCTGAGGACAGATCTGATCTCAGCAGCTCGCCTCCAAATGTAACGGTATTTCTGACCCGGCCTGACCCACCCAATCTCACATTGGCCCCTGTGGTCTAACCGGTCCCCATTACAGTGTGGTAGTGTCTGGTGGTGCACCTGTTGGCAACAGGACTCCTGAGTCTCCCGCATGATGGTGTATGGGGAGGACCCGTCCAGACAGGCAGCTGAGGTAGTGTGCTGAGTCCTACCTAGTTCCAGTGCAGCGCCTCCACCTCATCAGGGTCCCTTCGGTCACTTGGGGGTGGTCCTGGTGAGGAACTCCTCGGTGGTGCAGCCCCCTGTGCAATCACTTGACTCTTACACACGAGGGTTTCTGTGATCAGCTTCATCTTTATTGATACGGTGGGCTAGCTGCCCTCCACAATGGGGTGTCTCTAGCCCATCATGGTGCCCGTGCTTCCCTTTGAAAGGTATGTCACCTTGATCAGGGATTCCCTATCCCAGCCGGGATATCTGTATTCTGCGCCAGGTCCCTGGACACAGACTCCTACTGCAGCTATTAGAACATAACTGTCTTAACTACTTGAACTTGAACTTGACAGAACTCCTCCACTTAGACTAACTCTTAGACACAGTGCTGTGCCTTATGTACACTCTGGAAGCTGACACACCTCTGACATCACTAACCATGGAGTCAGAACATGTGACCACTCCCATCCATACACAGGGCACCCCACCAGGGTGTGAGGGCAAACCTCCATAATTACTGCTGACATGCCCACAACTTACCAGGCCTTACTGTCAGCAGGAGAGATGACTGTAGCCATTTTACATGACCGCTACATATATATATATATATACACACACACACACGTGTGTGTATGTGTGTATGCAACTTGTGGCAATGTATTGCTGCTGCTGCTACCGCCACTAGTGATTCAAGATGCTTTCCACAAAGTTGACGTTTTGTGAGATTGTCATCAGCGTTGGTTATAAATAATAGAAATGACATAAGGTAATATATAATTCCATATACCATTAACGCAGCAACCGTACCTGCAACAGCAATGTCTTCGGCATCTCCCTCTACAACTACTGTCAATATGGCTGCGCGGCGTAAAATGGCGCTATATATATATATATATATATATATATATATATATATATATATATTAGGAGAAAGTAAAGCCCCAAACAAAAGCACTCTAGTATACCTTTGAAGTACAAATTCACAAAATCTTTGATAAAGATTTTGTGAATTTGTACTTCAAAGGTATACTAGAGTGCTTTTGTTTGGGGCTTTACTTTCTCCTACTGTATTGATTGGCCCATACAGCACCACTGACTTAACACTGTATATTGATATAGAAGTCGGTATTTAGTTACAATACTATTAATCTTATGGACGCGGGGTCCCCCTTTTCCCTCACACAATATATATATATCTACATCCCAGTGCACATATACATCTACATCCCAGTGCACCTTTGTCATAAATAAACAGACTTGAAGCAGGGGAACAGTTGAAGTTAAACACTTGAAGCAGCAGTCCCAGCAGGAGGACAGCCAGAGAGGACGGAGTGAGAGTGTGACTCATCAGCGTGGCATCGCAATGCAGGACAGGAACAGATGAGTGACCTGTAGCTGGCTGCAGTGGAGACAAAGAAAGTCAAGGAGGACTTGACTTCCGAATTGGGGGTACTTGGGAGCGCTCGTTAGCGCACGCAGCACGCTCCACCACAGCCATCCAATCCTCTGCCGCCCGGCTCCTGTCATTGACGTGAGCGCACCACTGCTCACTGCCATCCAGACCACCCGCCCACCCGGAGATTTGAGGGACAAACCCGTAGCCCAGAGAAAGGGATGCCAAACCTGAAGTCTCCGGGTAAAACCCGGAGAGGTGGCAACCCCGCCTGTAACATTTCACAGATGAAAATAGGTACACATGTATCTATTATAATATTCCAACACCACTCACATAGACCTCACACCCCAACCCCTCATATTATAGGGTTGCCAGATGGCTTCTCCAAAAATACTGGATACAATGGTGAAAGGTGCGACGCAATCGAGAGAGAGAAACAAACAGCACCCCCCCCCCCCCCTCTCTCACCTCCATGCAGTTTCCTCATTTCCTTGGCCCCAACCACAGGCTCCTGACACCTCCTCCTGATTAGCTGCTGCTGGGTAATGCAGCCAATCAGGAGGGAAGAAGCTACCCAGCCCCCTAGCAACAGTACTGCTCTGGGAAATCCCGCGCCCCCCCAAGCCGGGCAGGTCACTATGTCCAGAGAGGTAATACCGGACACATCTCTACAGCATTTGACACCGTGGACCACCCTCTTCTCCTTCACATTCTCCATACTCTTGGTATTCGTAACAAAGCTCTATCCTGGATCTCCTCTTGCCTCTCCCATCGTACTTTCAGTGTCTCTTCTGCTAACACGTCCTCCTCCTCTATCGATCTCTCTGTGGGGATACCCCAGGGCTTTGTCCTGGGACCTCTTCTCTTTTCTCTGTACACACTTTCTCTAGGTGACCTAATCAAATCTCTTGGGTTTAAATATCACCCTCTATGCTGACGACACTCAAATTTACTTTTCAACCCCTGACCTTACACCTGCTATACAGACCAAAGTTTCTGAATGTCTCTCTTCAATATCATCCTGGATGCCCTACGTCGACTTAAACTTAACATGGCAAAAACCGAGCTCCTCACACTTCCTCCCAAACCTGACCCTACTACCTCTTTCCACATTACTGTTAGTCGTACTATCATTCACCCAATAGCCCAAGCACGCTGCCTACGGGTCACACTCGACTCCTCTTTCACATTCTCTCACATTCAAAACGTTTCTAAAATCTGTCGCTTTTTCCTCCGCAATATTAAAAGGATACACCCTTTCCTTTGTTGTTCGACTGCTAAAACTCTGATTCAGGCCCTAATTTTCTCCCGTCTCGATTACTGTAACCTCCTGCTGTCCAGCCTTCATGCCTCTCACCTGTCTCCCCTACAATCTATCCTAAACGCTGCTGCCAGAATCACTCTACTCTTTTCTAAATCTGTCTCAGCATCTCCCCTGCTCAAATCACTCTCCTGGCTTCCAATCAAATCACGCATCTCACACTCAATTCTCCTCCTCTCTTTTAAAGCTTTACACTCTTCTGCCCCTCCTTACTTCTCAGCCCTAATTTCTCGCTATGCTCCACCCCGACTTGCGTTCTGCTCAAGGATGTCTTCTCTCTACCCCCTTTGTATCTAAATCCCTCTCCCGCCTTAAACATTCCTCACTGACTGCCCCACACCTCTGGAATGCCCTTCTCCTCAATACCTGACTAGCACCCTCTGTATCCACCTTTAAAACTCACCTTAAGACACACTTGCTTAAAGAAGCATATGAGTAGCACCGTGGATAATACTAGACACATGATACATAAAGCTTAGCCCCCTGCAGACGCACTTACAAGAATTCCCTCCTACTGTTCCTGTACGTTCTTCCTACCTACCAATTAGATTGTAAGCTCCTCAGAGCAGGGACTCCTCTTCCGAAATGTTACTTTTATGTCTGAGGAAAAAGGGGATCCAACGCTCTACGGTTTTGATTATAATGCTAATTTATTGTGCCACACAACGTTTCGACCTAAAGAGGTCTTTCTCAAGTGACTAGGCACCTATTTAGGTCGAAACGTTGTGTGGCACAATAAATTAGCATTATAACCAAAACCGTAGAGCGTTGGATCCCCTTTTTCCTGAGTATTGCCCTGGAATTACTCTGACAGGTACTCCTTGAACCAGCAGCACCGGTAAACTATATGTATTTATTTTTTATCGTTTTGTGCAGCATACTCCTTTATTTATTTTATTTATAAAATATTTTACCAGGAAGTAATACATTGAGAGTTACCTCTCGTTTTCAAGTATGTCCTGGGCACAGAGTTAAGACAAATAATAAATGGTTACAAATACAGTTACATAAATGAACAGGGTATACATTATATACAAGACATTGCATGCACAGTTAAAGATAATATATATTATGGGCGTATGAAACAGTTACAGACCAGATTAAAATGTGTGACAGCCTTAGATTTGAAAGAACTTAAACTGGTGGTGGATGTGAGAGTCTCTGGTAGGTTGTTCCAATTTTGGGGTGCACGGTAAGAGAAGGAGGAACGTCCGGATACTTTGTTGAGCCTTAGGACCATGGACAGTCTTTTGGAGTCTGATCTCAGATGATAGGTGCTTCCTTGGTAGGGGTGAAGAGCTTGTTCAGGTAGCTGGGTAGCTTGCCCATAAAGAATTTGAAGGCAAGACAGGAAAGGTGAACTTTGCGCCTAGACTCGAGTGATGACCAATCTAGTTCTTTGAGCATTTCGCAGTGATGTGTGTTATAGTTGCATTGGAGAACAAAATGACAAATTGAATTGTAGAGGGTGTCAAGTTTGCTGAGGTGGGTTTGAGGTGCCAAGCCATATACTACGTCTCCATAGTCAATAATTGGCATTAGCATCTGCTGTTCGATACGCTTTCTGACCAGGAGACTTAGGGAGGATTTGTTCCTGTAAAGTACCTGTAGTTTGGCATAGGTCTTGGTTGTCAGGGTATCAATGTGCATCCCGAATGTTAAATGGGAGTCAAGCCACATGCCCAGGTATTTAAAACTAGTAACAGGAGTTGGGGTGGTGTTAGCATTGGTTCTGATCTGGAGCTCAGTCACTGGAAGCTTTAAAAATGTAGTCTTGGTCCCAAATACCATTGTTACAGTCTTGTCAGTGTTTAAAAACAGTTTGCTTTGGGAAATCCAGTTTTCGAGTCTCAAAAAGTCAGACTGAAGTATGTGTTCAAGGTCAGAGAGGCTATGGCTGTGTGCATATAGGATTGTGTCATCTGCATACATGTGTATTGAGGCTTCCTGACAAGCTGTGGGAAGATCATTGATGAACACTGAGAAGAGTAGGGGCCCCAGAACAGAGCCTTGCGGGACACCACAGGTGATATCCAGGGGGTTGGAGTTAAAGCCTGAGATGGACACATGTTGGGATCTACCTGATAGGTAGGACTGAAACCAGTTTATAGCATGCTTCCTTATTCCAGAGCTCTGGATTTGTTAAGCAGGATAGCATGATCAACAGTATCAAAAGCCTTTGCAAAATCTAGGAATACTGCACCAGTGAGATGTCCCCATTCCATTCCACACTAGATTTCATTGCAAACTTTTAGCAGGGTAGTTACGGTGGAGTGTTTGGGGCAAAAGCCAGATTGGAATTGGCTAGGGAAATTTGTCTTGGTATAGTAATCGCTTAATTGGGAGTGGACACATTTTTCCATGACTTTGGATAGAATTGGGAGAAGTGAGATTGGCCTGTAGTTTGAGACAGTGTTTTGTCCCCACTTTTGAAGATTGGGACAACTCTGGCAGTTTTCCAGGTCTTAGGGATATGGCTTGCGGACAGGATAGAGTTGACTATGGAAGCAATTGGTTTGGCAATGGCTGGGGCACCAAGTCGTAGGAACCTAGATTGTAGTAAGTCTGGTCCACATTGGCTGCTTAGTTTTAATTTGAGTAGCGCTTGTGTAATCTCCTCTTCGGATACTGGGCCAAATTGAAAATTGTGGGCAGTGTTGGGAGGGGGTGGGGCTATATGGGTACTCCCAGGATGAGATTCAGGTTTGTGGTTTGGGCTGCGTTTCGCTAATAAGTTAGTGGCACACCCCACAAAGTAATCATTGAATGCATTTGCAATGTCAGTGGGGTTTGTCAGAGTAATATCCCCCTTAGTGATATTACTTGGTTGTTGATGGTTAGAAGGCTGGAATATATTGTTGATAACCTTCCAGAAGTTAGCTGGGTTTGATGTATTCTGGTGTACATTGTCAGAGTAATATTGTGCTTTTGCGTGCCTTGTTTGCCTTGTGCACATGTTCCGCAGGCATCTGTATTGATTGAGATCCTTGGTAGTGCCAGTTACTTTGGAGCTTTTCCACAAGGTATCCCTGAACTGGTAGAGTGCTATAAGGTCAGTTGTAACCCATGGAAGGTGGGCCCCCCGTACCCTTATTTTGCGTAGTGGAGCATGGGTATCGCAGAGTTTTAAGAACTCGGATTGGAAATAGTCGAGCGCAGAATCAGAGTCGGGAATTAAATCGATTCTGTGCCATGGGCAGTTGGTAAGGTCATCCACAAACTGTTGTGGGTTAAATTTTCTAAATGTTCTAGTGAGGAGAACTTTAGGGCTTGAATGGGCGGTTTAATTTTCCTTACACAGTACACTATTGCATGGTCACTGAAAATATCACGAAGGATGCCAGAGGATTGGATTCTGCTGGGGTGTGAGGAGAGAATCCAGTCTAGCAAGGAATGGTTGTTCGATTTCATGTTTGTCCGTGTGGGTTGGGAAAGGAGTTGCGATAGGTTAAGTGATTTGATTTGTATCTGGATTTTGTGGTTTTTAGGGTCAAGCCAATTGTAGTTGAAATCCCCAAGAACTAGCAGCTCACTCTTCTCATTCAGAGAGGAAATGGAGCCAATAAACTGGGTGATATCAGTCAGGGATTGTGGAGGGGCTTTAGGGGGGCGGTAGATGCCAGCAAGCAAGATGGGCTTAGAAAAGGGGAGGCAGATTTTGCCAACTAGAATTTCTTTTATTTACTTTTATGTCTGAAGCACTTATTCCCATGATCTGTTTTTTGTATTATTTGTTATTTATACGAATGCCACGTGTATTACTACTGTGAAGCGCTATGTACACTAATGGCGCTTCAGTATATAAATAAAGACATACATACTGTGACAGAGTCACTAACTCAGTAGGCTGGAACAGTGAATTGAGAGACGCTGCAGCCAGTCCACAGTGCGTTAATCTCCTCAGAGAAACAGCAGCAGCTGAAAACTGATTAATCAGGGGCTGGGCTCCTCAGTGAAACAAGGAAGTGTTTTAAAAGACACAGGAAGCTGCTATGCTGAGAGACTGCTTTACTTCACAGAGAGAGGGGAAGTGAAAGTTCTCTCAGCCGGGGAGAGTCTGGCTGTTATGGGCCCTAGAGGAATGTGGTGTGTGTGGTGCTCAAAATTGAACAGGTAACTTCATGAGACATATTTGGTAATGAGACCATTAATTTGGTGGTCCGGCGATGATGGCGTGCCCCTCAATAATGCAATGAAACTGCGTGCTAACTGTAGGTGCGTTCTATTTGTCCTATTTTTGTTCCATGTATGTGTTAGTTGGCTAATACAATTTTGATACTACTGCGGAGTGGCCTGGTTTTGTTTTCCCTGCTTCACATTGCAGGGCGTCTGGAAGCTGTGCTCTATCTACACCAACCACCCTCTTGTTATGGGCCCTAGAACGGAAAGAAGCAGGTCTGCAGGGTCCAGCTGGGAATCACACCAAGGATAAAGAAAAGGACTGACAGATAAGTAAAAACACTTTATTGTTCTGTGCAGATTCGGTTGCCTTGTTCCATATGCCAAAGCATGTTTTGGCTTGGTAACCAGCTTAGCTGGCCATGCAGTTAGTTAGGGCGAAAGCTATGGTGTAGTTAGCTTTCCCTAAAAGAGAATAGGCGTTTATTTCCTATGTTTTATTATGATTTTAAGGGACAGTACCCATTATGTTTGTTTGTGGTTAATAAACCACTACAGTTAAAGCTTTACACAGCGTCTAGTGTCTTACTGGCCCTGCCGCGAGGCTATCCTGCCACAGGTGGTGTCAGCAGTGGGATGCTACGCCTCTGATGGTCAATAGATGAAGATATGTTAAGGACATGAACTAGGGTGACCAGATTTTGAAAATGAAAAACCGGGACACATAAAAAAATTTTATTAATACAACAAATAACATTACTAAAAATGAATATTATAATGATATTTATCTAATAGTGTCATAATTGTTGCTGTATTATTCATTCTACCTCTTCCCATTCTCTCTCTACCTTCTCCCCCATCAGGGCCGCCAACAGAAATTATGGTCTCCCCACCCAAAAAAAAAAATGTAATCGCCCAACCAAAAAAATCTACTCGCCACCTTGCACCGCACCTAGCCCCACACCTTAAAAAAGAAATTGAATAAATTCCTAGTTAGACCTAATAACAGGATTCGTTTCTTACCTAAGTTTATTTGTTGTATTACACTTATACTTTACTACAATTAGTCTTTGTTACGTGTGTGTGTGTGTGTGTGTGCGTGTGTGCGTGTGTGCGTGTGTGCGTGTGTGCGTGTGTGCGTGTGTGCGTGTGTGTGTGTGTGTGTGTGTGTATGTGTGTGTCTGTGTGTGTGTCGGATGACCTCACTAATCGAACAAAAAAAAAAAGCCTGATGTGAATTACTGGTTTCCTGAACCCATTAACCAGTGTCAGGATGCCCCCACAATATCTGGGTGAAGTAGGGTCTGGATGACGCAAGATGGGGGCAGAAACGAACGCCCTCAAGAGACTCGGAGGCCTGGCATGCTTCAGGGGGCCAGGAGGAAGAATCCGTGCCCTTCTTAGTCAGGGCAGTGATAGGAGCCACAGTGGCAGTGAAATTACGGATACATTTACGGTAATAATTGGCGAAACCAAGGAACCGCTGAATAGACTTGAGAGAAGTGGGTTGGGGCCAATCAAGAACGGCTTTAAGTTTATCGGGATCCATAGCGAACCCTTCATCAGAAATAATGTAGCCCAGAAAGAAGGTAGAGGTTTGATGAAATATACACTTCTCCATCTTGGCATAGAGATGATTCTCACAAAGGCGAGAGAGTACTAACTTTGTATGCTGGATGTGTTCTGATAAGGACTTAGAAAAAATGAGAATGTCATCAAGGTACACGATGATAAATGAGTTAAGGACATCACGGAAAATCTCATTTACAAACTCCTGGGAACCACTGGTGCATTACAAAGTCCAAAAGGCATAACCAAATATTCGTAATGACCGTCTTGTGTATTAAAGGCCGTCTTCCATTCATCCCCTTGACATATGCGTATGAGGTTGTGAGCCCCACGAAGATCAAGTTTTGAGAAAATGGTAGCGCCTTGCAAACGGTCAAAAAGTTCTGAGATAAGGGGCAAAGGCTAGTGATTTTTCAGGGTGATCTTGTTAAGACCTCTGTAATCTATGCACGGGCGAAGCGACCCATCCTTCTTAACGAAAAAGAAACCAGCTCAGGCTGGAGAAGTGGAATTTCTAATAAAGCCTTCCTTTAAATTCTCTTGAATATATTCGGACATGGCTTTAGTCTCAGGAAGGGACAATGGATAAGATCTGGCTTTAGGAAGGATGGACCCGGGCAAAAGATCAATAGGGCAATCGAAAGGACGATGAGGGGGAAGGGCCTCTGAGCGGACTTTATCAAAGACATCAATGAAGTCGGCATATACTTCAGGGAGATAAGTTTTGACAGGATTGATGGTTTCTAGACCAGTGAGAACTTGAACCGGGGACACAGAAAGTTTCTTAGAAGGTAACTCCCATTGTATAGGTCTTTTATCAGTCCAATCTATCAGAGGTTTGTTTTGTTGCAGCCAAGGAAGGCCCAGGATTACCTTCACGGAAGGGGAGTGGATTACGTACAGTGAAATCCTCTCCATATGTCCGTCCTTTGTGGAGAGTGAAAGAACAGGAGTCTCCAAGGAAATGAAAGCTGGCTGGAGAGGACATCCATCAATGGCCTCGAGACCGACAGGTACAGACTTCTTTATAAGAGGAATCTTGTGTTAGATGGCAAAACATACAACAAAAAAGATCTACCACAGCTCACCTTAATAGGTGTTAGTAATTAATATATATTATGGATGGTGCAAATAGGGAGAGCCAAAGGCACATATATAAACGCAACGGATGAAATAGATTCATCCAAACAGAACCTTATTTATTGCACTCAGTCCAGAGGAGTAAATAGGTAGTGTAATACTAATCTCTTTAACTCGCAATTGGATTCACAAAACTAAAGCAACCGCTCCCAGCCCTGTGGGAGGACGGATACCACTAAAAGCCAGATTGGCAAAATAATAAAGTTTTATTTAATAATACAGACAACGACGAATGGACACAATGACAAACATTAAAATCAAATTCGAAATGTTACTCTCTTATGGTGCTAATGTAATGTATTAAATCACCATGTATACACAATAATAGGGGTGTAGATATAGCACCTAGAATCAAGCATACAAATTACCACACTATTAATATAGTTGGTCAACAAAGGGGAGAAGTATTCCAGTGTCTTTCAGTGTACAGCACTATCTGGCAAAGGTTTTCAAAACAGGACCTGTTTTTACTCAGTTGATGAAAAGTACCATGATATCCTAGAGTAACACGTGTAGTGTAGTTTGATGGCAAAATCCTGATCCACAAAATTTCCCCCAGACCCGGAGTCGATGAATACGGAAGCAGGTACTCTGAAGTCAGAACTCTCGCGGAAGATGGGGAGCATAATCCTTTTCGGCAAGTTCCTTTGCATAGAGGGGGAAGAAGACATAGGGCTCTATGCAGTAAGCGGCGAAAAAGTGCGATTGCCAAGGGTACCTTATCGGCATGATTCTGGCGATTTTCCCTCTCCGTATGCAAGAAGTGCTGAATCCATTCCGAATGCAGCCGAAAACATTAGTGCCGACTCAGGCGATGATTTGCCGATCACACACAGGTGTATCGGCGTGCATAGCGGGGTGCTGTTAGGTCCGCCAATCAAACTTCTTGCTGAATCTGCCGAAGCAACAATGTATTGGATTGAGCAGCCTATTTAAAGGCACCGTGTACTGTTATTCATTCTCTGTGTTGTTGGGAGTGAGAGAGAGAGAGACACACAGAGCTGCCCGATTTACTAAGTACATATTGACTGAGAGATTTGTAGTGTATTGTGAGACGTTTGTCCAGTGCATGGGCGTCCACAGGAGGGGGCAAGGGGGGGCGCTTGCCCCCCCCTGGATCACTCGCAGCCCCGAGATCCCGCAGGGCAAGCAGGGTGTCCGGCCTGCTGCCTGTGGGCCTACTCCCCCTCCCAACGTGGGACGGAGGGTGGGGACCCAACCCAGCCAACCCAGCATCCACCGCGCGTGCGCCAACCCAGGTTCCCCCGCACGTGCCTCCTGTCCCAGGCAGCAGCCGCAGGGGATGCTGGAGCCGCCTGCCAGTCTGACGTGTCCCCCCCCAGCCCACCTCCGCGCGCCAACCCAGCAGCTGCTGCGGGAGATGCTGCAGTCGCCCGCAAATCTCGCCCCCCCCTAGCCACCCACCTCCAGGCGCCAACCCAGCAGCATCTGCCAGGGATGCAGCTGCCCACCGCCAGTCTCGCGCCCGCCTCCATGCGCCTACCCAGCAGCAGCTGCGGGGGATGCTGCAGCCGCCCGCTAGTCTCATGCCCCCCCCTCCTAGCCGCCCCCCCCTCTCTCCCAGCCCCCCCCTCCCTCCCAGCCCCCCCCTCCCTCGCAGCCCCCCCCTCCCTCCCTCCCAGCACTGGGGAATGAGGTGGCTCTCATTGGTAGCACTACCAATGAGTTAAAATTATGCCCCCCCTCCAAAAAAAATATTCTGCGGACGCCCATGGTCCAGTGTTGTTTTGTTTACATCTTTGTCTTGTTTTATATTTGTTAGTGTTCAGTGTGATTGGCTTTACATTTGTTTTATTTTTTTTGTGAGTGCTAGAGGTATGGCCGCAAGGCGTAGGAAGAGTGATGCTGGTGTGACTGGTAGTGCTAGTGGTGCGAGTACGCGTCGGAGAGAACGTAGGGTTCAGGGGAGTGATGTTGCTGCGAGTGCGAGTGCTGTTGTTGGGAGTGCGAGTGCTGTTGCTGGGAGTGTGAGTGCTGCTTGTGGCTCTGTTGCTGGTGCTGCTGGTGTGTCTGGTGGTGGGGTGGTTGCTGGTGGCACGCTTTTGGAGTCTCTTCCATTGGAAGGAGAGTCCAGTCAGCAGCACTCAAACTCTGGGCCTGCACGTGTTCACAAGAAACGTGTTTAGCGGCCACGTAATCCTCGGTTCAATGAACAGGAAAATACAGCTCTTGTCACGGGGATTCTGGAGCACTATGACTATCTGTATGGCCACTTAGTAGGTAAGTCTATCTAAGCATTCATTCTTCAAACACATGTTATCCTAGGTCATGTGTGGTGTCTTAATATCTAAATTTTATTCCCTAATATATGAAAATTGTAAATCATTGTTACACACATTTGCCTTATGCTTGACAACGACAATAACAATCAGTCGAACAATTGTCATCAAGTTCATACAATATTCATGCAAGCTTCCTTACATTTGTATGTTTCCACGTAAATGCTCATGTGGTACACATATTACAACTAAACCAGCATGTTTCATATTTATTGGAACAGTTAGCAATTTATGAAAATGTTCGTTTTTATATGACTAATGTACGTCATATATGATGTATGTATTTCAAGGGCGGACAAGTTCAGCATCAAGAACAGAAAAGTGGAAGCAAATAACATTGGCTGTGTGTGCGTGTGGGAATCATGTCAGGGACCGGAACAATTGTCGGAAAAGATTTGACGATATCAGGGCAAACTTAAAGAAAAAAATACAAGCACAGCGGATGCATGTTGCTGGCACTGGAGGTGGGCTGCCTGCACAAGCTCTCATATTAACACCATTGGAGGAGCAGATGCGGGAGAAATTTCTTCCCGTGGTCGTGGAGGGTTTGCCCGGGGACAGGGACATTGGAATTTATTCTGCTCCATTTCCACAAGGTGAAAAATGTTACTGTACTAGGCGTGTCGTAGGTTACAGTTCTTATCTATATTTCCCCTGCTACTGATACTTTCTTCACAATATAAGCATACTAACATATATATCTGTATATATGTCTCTCTCCCTATATCTATATATCTATCTATTTATATGTATATCTAGTTGTACCACAAAAAGGTCAATATTAATTAATATGGTGGCATATGTTGGCACTGTGTTCTCATTTGCATGTCATATCCCACAATCCCTTGCCGCAGTGGAAACCCTGTATGCTGGACGATGATGGGGAACTACAGGGTTGCAGACCTGTCTGAGACATGCATATTATCATACAGTAATATGTAGTGCTGATGTAAATATATATATATATTCATCATTGAGTGTTAATCTATGTAACACCTACAAACATGACATTACTGCCTCATCAACTCTTGCATGGCAGATAGTGCATTCAAACGGCAACATACAGAAATTGCACTCACACATTCAGTGATTTGTAATTAAACATCCTTTGTAGCTTCATGTCATATACACATGCCATAATTTTGACCATGTAGCACATGTTATTCATTTTTGTTCATATGTAGCTCACTTCAGATTATGAATTGGCTCATATACCACTGTGTGGAACCTGCTGCAATTAATATGTTATCACATCGTAGAGGAGAACACAGGGGGTGGGGTTGGCCACCCAGCCACATCACAGGGTCATGTTACGGTCAACGTTTTAGACACGCCTTACAGCTGCTACAACTAAAACAAAATCAGGGTTCTATGACGCCGTGGGGGAGGGACTACAGTTCTTAGAAGGTGCCAAGCTACACAGAAGTTCATAACATTCATGTGAAATGTAAATTCTATGTTAAATGTCACCCACCAGACCACTATGTATGAAAACGTACGTAAGTCATTGGTTCACTCATATGTTCTTGCAACATTATAGAAAAGGCACATTATCACACCATTACCATCTGTGACCAACACACTTCATGTGTTGTTCAGTGTTAGGCACATTCAGCGCTACAGTTGCTTGTATTAATTGTTCACACATATCCCATTCAAATTTGGTTACCATTTCAACCATCACATACTGAATTATAAGCAGAGTCAACCTTGCTGTGATGTATTGATGTACATTTTCATTTGTATCTTACTACACAAGATATGCATTGTATGTCCAATTGTCAAAATGTTTATAATAACCATAACGTCATAAACATACTTTGTTGTATGGTATTTACAAAACAACAGCACATTAGTCACACATTTAAATTTAAATGGATAATGTACAGCTTTGCAGAAACATCTTTTCATTTCATGAAGTCATGTTGTTATGTTAACATAAATACTCCAAATACACAAACTCTATGTTAATTATGTACACATGGCAAACTAAATCTTATGTTCTTCTTTTATATAGTTGCTCCTGGAGCTCATGTGTCACCTCATACTCAACAAGTCTCATCACCTGGTTCATCCAGCTCCTCGTCAACGATGGAAGGTGAGTGTATGAGGTGCATGACATTTAATGTGTACCTTTGTAGATGTTATGTTGCCATGCTAACGAAATGCCTTTCACATGGAATTAACTTCCCATCAGGTCTTGTCATAGAAAATGTAGTTTACAATGTCAACATGTATTGTGTATGATATGAACTATCAGCTATGATTTGTGAGGTTACAACAACCTTTCATTCATTCTTCATTCACACTGAGTCCAAACATCATTGTTACTTCAAAATACATTTTAATTTGACACAACAGAAAAGTTATAACATGTTATGTGTTACACTGTGAGAACAACTCTCATTATATTGACAAAAGAAGTTACATGGCAGTTCATAATATCTTTATTTATTTATAGAACCTGATGTTCACAATGAAGGAAACATTCAATTAAGTCAGCATGAACATGTTTCCACTCGACCAGTAACACAGCACTCAACTGTTCCTGCTCGTGACACATATTCAGCTATTGCAGCTTCTGAAGAAAGAATCGTGGTTGAAGAAAATCGTCGCCACTCAGATATGATGTCAGTGCTTGAAAGGATGATATCACAGCAGGAAAGGATGATATCGCAGCACGACAAGATGATATCACAGCAGGAAACTTCGATAGCACAAATGTCACAACTAGAAAGAATCTTCATCCAAGTTCCTAAACAAATACAAAATGTAAACAGGACATTACAAGCAATAGTTCATAATCTAAGACAAGCTAATCAGTTGAGAATGACTGCTAGAGAACAACTATTTCACTTTACCCCATCTGAGGATGGATCTTTACATGGTGAAAAAATTTCTCCACAGTCATCAGTTCTTCATTCCCCAGTTCGGGATGATACCGGTACAGTAGCTGCAAGTTCTGTGCAGGTCCCTGTCAACATGGAACCGCTTACATCTGGTCAAAATCAGCAACTGACACCTACAACTGAGACAAGAAAAAGAAAATTAGGCAAACAATTATTACTAACCAGTTTTTGGAGCAACTTTAAAAAACCTAAACAGGAAACGGCTCCACCATCAGTTGTGCAATGTGTATCAACTCCTTCACCACTGCCACAGCCCACACCCAGTGGCCCTGAACTGGCACAGCCCACACCCAGTGGCCCTGAACTGGCACAGCCCACACCCAGTGGCCCTGAACTGGCACAGCCCACACCCAGTGGCCCTGAACTGGCACAGCCCACACCCAGTGGCCCTGAACTGGCACAGGCGAGTACATGTCGTACAGTGAAGTGCAAAGTAGTTGGCAAACGGAAAACGCTAACACAACAGGCAACAAACAGGCCTGTGACTAGATCTCAAAAGGAAAATAAATAAAACATAATTACAATCACTAAATCTGTAGTTGGGCTTGTGGTGTTTAAAGCAGAAACTTAAATGAATACAGTATGTATGATTAAGTCCTGATACTTCTAAACATTCAAGTATGTCCTTGTATACTGTACATGAAGGCTTAGAAATGTTCCATGTGTGAATTAATGGTTACATTTTAAAATATATTTAGGAATTAATAATTTGATTGATGGTACAACATTACACAGTTGCCATGTTTCTATAAGCTGCCATTCACTTACCTGTTAAACATTGTATGTATGTGTGTGTGTGTGTTAGGTAATGTAGATAGTAATTGCATGCTAATATTATTGGCATCAAAAATTAATTAACTATCTATATCACAACATACATTGTCAAGATGTTTTCAGGAGTGTTCACTCTGTAACACATTACTTACCTTCACCTTGGTTCATACTTCATAATGTTGTCATGTCATCATGTATGAGTAGTGCTTACAATAACATCTGATAGTGTGTATTAATATTTCTGAAGTGTGTATGGATATACAGCAGCGGCAGCTTTTATTCGAAGTAATCACCGGCTTGTACCTGGCATGTTCCTGGAATGCCACGCTGTTCACCGGGAGCATGCCGCGCTCCCAGCCAGGGTCATGCCTGGCTGACACGCGGTTGATGTGTTTATTGATAATGGTTCGGATTTTAATAGGCTGCAATGCGTCGCGTGTCCGCCAGATGGGAGAAATTCATGAATTGTAATGCGCCGAATCAGTAATGTGTCGGCTTGCAGGTGTTTCGTTTAAAAAAGATACCGTACCACAGTGTGCTATTGTAACTTGGCCTTGGCCTTGAGAATGAAGGAAGAGGTTGCAAAAATGTATCAATTTAGGCTTTTCATATTAAAGAAAGACAAAGACCAGTTTCAGTTTGTGTGTTCAAGTGTAGCCCGCTTTCCAAAAACCAAAAACAAATTACGCGTATTTGATATGGGCCGCGATTAATGCAACAGAAGATAAGATGGCAACAGTTGCTCAAATTATCAGTATTTTATCGAAAACTATGACTTTTACAAATTTTCGCCAACTCCTCATACGTGGAAGCGTGCAGTAAGGAAAAGGTTATGTAGTGACCCCTGTTTTCACCGTATTGAGCCCCAATTTGTTGGAGGGTATTGGTGTGTGTCACCGGATTTTTCCCGTATCTATGATCATGGAGGCGACAAAAGGCAAAGGGTCGTGTTAAAACCAACTAAGAAGTGACAGTCGCTGCCAAGCAATGCACCAGCACCAGCACCGGCTTCCAATGACGGTCCCACTGTCAGTGACAACCCTGAGCCTGAGCCTGAGGCTGAGCTGGATTTTGCGTGCAGTTTTGATGAAGCTTGCATGTACCTAAGCGATTTCCAGCCTCACCTGCTGACTACAGGTGGACTAGTCCCGCTGCCAACTATCGACGTGGATGATGAAGAAAGCTGGACTGGCAGTGGACCGGCGCCGGCGCCAGCTGAATGGGAAGTTCTATGGTGAGTACTGTCTTGTTGCCGTATTATTTTGGTGGGGCTGGCTGGGTACTTCTTTAGGGGGCTGACCATTACTGTACATTAAAACTTTTCTTTTTGTTTTTCCTCAGAAAAGAAAATGGCTAATGGGGGGATTTCGATGGATAATATTGTACTGTATGCTGATGTTTTCCGGCCGTACAGTATACTGTGTAATAAACCCGAATAAATAAAACTATGCATTTATTCTACATGTTCAGTATCGTTTCATTATGTGTCTTCCACAGTATACTGTACAGTGGTATACAGTGCCTAACATATATGGGCAAAAAGAATTTTATTTCTAGGTGCCCTAGAACAGAAGTTCCCACGCCAATTGCCCGTGAACTTGACCGAGGCCCTAAGTAGTTCCCACGTCAATTGCGCGAATATAATGTAAAATAATCCGTTCTGTGAGTCTGAGCGGGTTGAAATTTACCTGGTCCTCATGCGGGAGGACCCTTGCCATAGTGGCAAAATATCAGCCTTGCACAACCCCCGGAACCGGAGATACAAAAGACAGTTTAAAAGCACATTACCAAAGTGGCTTTTTTTCTGCCATGCAAGTCAATGGCAGAAACCTGAACTTTAACATCGCCCTGACTCCGTTCTGTTGCCAGGAGAGGGTCGCAATTTGCCATGCAATCCTGCCGCAACTAGGACTACATGGTGACCGAATTTGAGCCCTCTAGGTCAAACAGAAACAGAGTTGTGGGTTCCAGATTTCTGCTCATTCTGACTTAGCCGGTTCAAAGCTTTCTCCGCCATTGCGCTCAATGGTAGGACCCTCCTCGCCGGCGTGACCATTTCTCGCCGCCTTTACTGCTCGGACCCTGTTGGGGTCAAGTGAGGGGGTTCCTAACATCTAGGGGCAAAATTTAATTTCTAGGTGCCCTAGAACAGAAGTTCCCACGCCAATTGACCTAGTTCCCACGCCAATTGACCTAGTTCCCACGCCAATTGCCCTAGTTCCTACGCCAATTGCGCGACCAGGCAGTAAAAAGCAGTGCAGCAAGCCTCTACATTTGTTACACTGGCAAAGGAGCAAATGGAAACAATGTGAGGCAATTCAACATGTTCTTTTATTGGTGGAGTCAGTACAAAAACATTTATTCACAAATACTGTACAATGTTGAAACATTTAAAGTGCACAGCAATTCTAACCATCAACACACAATAATACATTCTGCAGCCTTAATTAAATTCTACTGCCACAAAACATTTTTGGTGCATGGGGCAAAGGGAGTTAAAGGGACTTGCTTTTTATGTACTGTATTTGGGGGTTGTCTTTGGGGGTTTATTCATCAAATTATTATGATGAACTGCCTTTTGAAATTACAGTGCTGTTAACTATTTCAGCCACACACCTCCAGAGTTTTTAATCCCTCCCTAGCCAAGCGTCAATCGGCTGAGTCACCCTATCCTACCAACCCCCTCTCTCCACTGGGTCGTTAACCTTCTGCATATTGCCATTGTGTTCTTAATCCACCCATAGCCGAGCTACAAACACTCAGTACGCCTGCGTCTAATCACACCATCCCCTCCCCCAACCCTTAGAGGCCTGTTGTTTGAACGGTAATGCTTTGGAAAATCCCCTCTCGAATTTGAAATGTAAATCTGATGTGCACAGCACTGTGAGAATTGAGAGTACACTGATACAGTATTTCATCAGGGTGTGAAAATATTTGTCAGTCACTATGGTTTACAGTCACATGTTTTTAATACAATACAGTACATTCTTTAATATCTTTAAAATAAAAATATATAAATCCTGGTATAAATCCTGGTAAAATATTTTATAAATAAATAAAATCATTCATTGGTGCACTGTAGGGGTGGCTGTCAATGAGTATGATTCGCAGGAAAGTGAATAAATGTTTATTTTATTTTATCAGGAACCAAAAAATACAAATATAAAAATAATCAGGAATAATACATACAGTAATGCAGTCTTTATTAAGTTATTTTGGCAGCTTGAAATTGGATAACCATTTGGAAAACCTTTGTAAAACATGGGGAAACATGAGTAATGCACATTTATAAGAATATTATTTAATACTACAGTATATACAGTACAGTACTGTAATGTACTGTATAATATACTGTATATACTATATACTGTATAGTAAAATTATTTTTTCTTTAGTCTTTATCTTTTCCTCATTCTGTCTGCAGTACAGTAGTTCATTGAGAGAGGAGAGGTTTTGTGTACATCATTGCTGCTGTTTATATACTGTACATTTGACTGTACAAGCAGATTTGACTGGACACAACGCCCCCATCCCCCTAGGCCACCGTTTTTCCTGGAACGACAAGAAAACCAAAAATTTGTGCAGTTACTGTACTGTATTATGGCAGAACTACTGTAGGTGGCTGGTGCAGCTTTCTCTGGAAAGAAAAAAATGGAGCAGTTAGTAGGCAGTTACTGTAGTACTGTCAAACTAGTCTACTGTATACTGTACTGGAACTACTGTATACTCTGACTACTGTTAAATTCTATGTACTGTAACCTGATGGCTGGTGCTGCTCTCTCTGTAAAGAAAAAACTAACTACTGTATACTCTTACTATCTGGAAAGAAAAAATCTGTGCCATACTTACCTGTAACATACTGTACTTACAATACTACAGCACAGTACTACTTTCCTGATGCTTGCCCATTACGCGCGATGACAATGGGCAACACAGTGGCAATATGGTCTATATATTTATTGCAGCGTTCCACGGTGAGTACATCGTTCCAAAAACTCAGTAAGCCTTTCAACAATTCGTCCTTTTTGGAGGGTTTCGCCACTTTCCGGATATGGTCCTTCAGCTGATGCCAGACCATTTCGATCGGATTGAAGTCTGGCGACCTGTCATTGGAAAGAAAGGACAATTGGTTTAAGAGCTAAAAACAGTGGGGAACAAAAATGGGACACGGTCTACTGCACTTACTCCGCTGGCGTCTTCACCCAGTTGATGCCGCGCTCAAGGATAAGCGCCGTTGACGCAGTGTGCTTGGGATCGTTGTCCTGGTAGAAGCGGTGACCATTGGGGAAGTCGCGTGTGATGTATTGCACAATGTTGTCTTGGAGGAAAGCTTTATTCATGATTCCTATAGCAAGAAAAGAAAAGTGCTCAAAAAACTGCACAATAGTACAGTACAGTGCATACGGTAAGGCAACACTAGTCAAGTACAGTGCATTAGGCGACATTATATTTGATACATTTTACCTTCAAAGATGACAATGCATCCCGGTCCACGCCTAGAGATGGCACCCCACACATGCAGCTTCACAGGGTGTTTTGGCCGCGGCTTCAAAGATAAGCGGCCTTTTTTGTGGAACGCAAATCTTGCAAATCTCTCCAGCGACACAGTAGACTCATCAGTGAAGATGCAATCCTGGAAAGTCTCCCCACTGTCGATCCATGCCTGGGCCTGGACCACTCTTTTGATTTTGTTTGCGTCCCGTATCATGGGGTACACTCTGTAATGACAAGGAAATTTTTTTTTTAGCGGCACAGTGCAGTACAGTTTGCTCAACAACACTTTTACCTCCTGTACTGTCCAGTACTGACCTCACACGTCCATATTTCCATCCAATGCTGCGTCTCATCTTCTTTATGCTGGTCTTGGATACAGTCAGATTGTGCTTTTCCTGCAGAGTGTTTTTAACCCTTAATGCACTCCTCTCATTATTCTCCTCACTTATTTTGTCCATCAGAACAGTTGTCTCCCTACAATGTAAAGAAATTATATTGTTTTATTAATATGCAGCAATATAAAATGTATGTATTAATATACAAAATAAATATACTGTTGTAATATAAATATAAATATACAGTACATCCTATACAGTATATAACGTTGTAAGATTAATTGAAATATACAAAAAATGTATACTGCTGTACTATAAATATAAATAGACAAAATATATATATACTGTTGTACTATAAATATTAATATACAAAATAAATATACTGTTGTAATATAAATATAAATATACAGTACATCCTATACAGTATATACCGTTGTAAGATTAATTAAAATATACAAAAAATGTATACTGCTGTACTATAAATATAAATAGACAAAATATATATACTGTTGTACTATAAATATTAATATACAAAATAAATATACTGTTGTAATATAAATATAAATATACAGTACATCCTATACAGTATATACCATTGTAAGATTAATTGAAATATACAAAAAATGTATACTGCTGTACTATAAATATAAATAGACAAACTACTGTATGTTGTAATATAAATCAACAGAAATAACAACAGTATTACAGTAGATACAGAACTGTACTGTAGATGTACAGTACAGTTTTCTATATTTTTTTTGTTAAGTTTTATAAATATACTTACGCTTTTGTTACCCTTGGTGCCTTTTTCCGGTCTCTGTTTTTTCCGTGTGCATGATAGCTCACGGTGTTTAATGGCACAACGAGGCCAGAAGTAGCTAACCAGCATTGGATAGCAGCAATTCGGTGTCCGCTCGTGTACATCTCCTTAATTCGCATGCTGAGATCCGTTGAAATCTTTTTAACAGGCATTGCTGCGAGTAGAAAGAAATACAAACACAAGAATGTATGTTCGATGTTTAGTCGATGTGTATTCTATGTGCAGTCAATACACAAAATGGATGGTGTATTTATACGGTAATGACTCACACGCCCACTTTCAACACCTGTACCTGGTCGCCATGCATAAAAGGTCACACACTTTGCATAGGCCACCACTCCATGATCTTTATCTGAACTTGCCCTTGTCCAGATACTGTACTGCATTGTGCCACCTGCTTCCATGGAGCATCCCCGGTTCTATGGACGCAAGAACCCTCTCACCTCTGCCGTGCCTGTCATGCTGAAAAAGTGAAAGGCGGTTGCCGTTTCCACGGCAAGGGCAAAGCGACAGGCTAAGGCCAATAAAGAAATCCTTCTGCTGACCCCAAAGGTTAAGGGTTTTCTTAGACGTAAGCCTCATTATGTGAAGAAGATATACGGTGATGTACTCTCGACGCAGAACGAATGGCAGCCAACCCATCGGACCCGCAGACCACTTCCTCCCATATGCTTCGACGACTCTGCTGTAGCTGTCCCGGAAATCTTCATCCCGTCTTCTCCACCCCCATCTTCTCCGGTTCCATCTGACGATGCTGCCGCCTCTGAAATCCACGGGTCACTGTCTCCTTTGCGCTTAGACGACTCTGCTTCTCGCCCGGAAATCCAAAGGTCACCTTCTCCATCCCTCTTCGACGACGCTGCCGCTTCTCCTCTACCGGGTATCCACAGTTCACCTCCTCCACTCTCCATCAATGCCGCTTCTGTCCATGGAACCCCCATCTCATCCTCCGTTGCACCCATCCCCCCAGATGTCCAGACGCCATGCACAAGAAGCAGCTCGTTGGACCGGATGCTGAATGGGATAAGTGTGGATCTCCCCGGGAATTCTATTGTGCTGGCAAAGATAGATCTGCTTCTGGAGACAATGTTAAATGTGGAGCAACGGATGCTACAAATGGAACAACGGATGTATCAACGGATGGAGAAGATAGAGGCTGACATTGCGGGCATACATTATTTGCTCAGTGCTAATGCCCCTGTTTCCCCGACGCCGGAGCAGGGGGGTGACATGAATGGGACCTTCGACCCCCTTCCATCACCAAGCGCCCCCCCTCCACCAGAAGATGTAGTGTACATGTATGCCGTTGAGGAGGACATGACAACCCCGTCAAGACCACGCCAGGAGACAACAAGGCAACCATGACCGGAGGAAAGCTTCCTCCCAGACATCCTACCATCGCCCGTCGCCACAAGCACACCCGTTCCCAAAAGACCTACACCTGCTCGCATCGAAACAGTGCCCAACATCACCCTGTGCGATCTGCCACCGGGGCTCAGGGAGAAGTATAGGGTGATGAGTGCTGGTGTACCCCACAAATATGCCTTGATCATTTTTAAGCACCATGTTCCCTACACGTTGTACTGCGAATGGGTGTTCAAAGTGAACTACGAAGGAAATCGCGTTAAAAAGGCCCTTCCTGCCAATTTAAGGAAAAACATTTTGGATGAAATGCGCCGCTTTTATACAGAAAAAAAGAAAGGTGTGAAACAGTGTTAATAATAAAACTGAATAGTGTAAAACACAGGCAGCCAAGTAAAAAACTGATAGTACAATCAGTCAAAAGAACATAGCAAACAAAGGATATACCGGCGCCACAAAAGGTTAATAAAATCAAACCGATTGGTGTACAGTCCAAATGGAGTCCTTTAAATGATGGAATTCGAGGAGTCCTTTAAATGATGGAATTCGAGGATTCTCACATCAACGGAGTATATGTGGAAAAAATAGAAAAAGAAACAAATGATAGTGCAGTAAATCAAAACTACTGCACCGACACATTTTATTCGAGCAAATACCCAGTATGTACCTGGCAGATACCTGGAATGCGCCGCTCCTCACCTCTGACAAGCCCCGTTGCGTTTGCCTTCCCAGCCTGGGTTCATGCCTGGCTGACGGGCGGCTGATCTGTTAAATTATAATGATTAGGATTTAATAGGCTGCAATGCTTCGCGTGTCTACCAGATGGCATAAATTCATGAATTGTAATGCAGTATATATATATATATATATATACTGTGCAGTATTGCAGCCAGCGGGAATAAAATGCTTCAATCCCTGCCTGGAAAATAACCCAATGCACTCGGGCAGAAAACAGTCACAAACCTCAATACACCCGGGTATACCCGAATTCGTGGGACTAGCCGAGCTCGAATAAAGTGTGTCGCCAGTGTATGATGGTGGGGACAAACTGACAACACAAGACATACAGGACATACAAACGATAAACACTAGCACGGCCTAATATTAATGAAAAGCAAATTTATTTAAGTGTGAAGAATACATAAAACGCATCCAGAGGGGTAAAATTACAACCCTACTCACAAGATGCTGGATAATAACAGGCAACGAACTGGATACATGCAGCTAGGCTCCCAAGATGGCGACTGGAGCACTCTGGTTGGAGTCCTCACGTGACCGGAGTGGAAGGTGGGTAACTCAGAATGACAGGACTTCCGGGCGGATATGACGTCACGTCCACTGATGTCCCACTACAGACGTTCCTCCTCTAATCCTCCTCTGCAGGCTCACCGCGATGCCACCACGAATCAGTTGTTGCACTTAAAAGACTGCAAATTTCTCCACAGAGAGCTGCAGACTTCTCCACAGCCTAAAAACAAACTCTAATAACACTCGAAACTTCCCGACGCGTTTCGTACGCATGCGCGTACTTCTTCAAGGGATATGCTAGCCTTTTGGACTCTATGGTATATATACCGTCAGTCCTGAGTTCTCATTGGTTAATTTGATAATTGCAGTATATTAACCCCATGTTGGACTGACTTAAGGCAGCACATAGGATGGGCCTATGCTAAACAAAACATGATGAACAAACATAAAACACTTAATACATAAAACATAATAACATTAATACATGAAAACATTAAAAACATTAAAATGGCATTAAAAAAATAAATAAATAAATATTAAGAGGCAGAACTTTAAAAAATGGTAAAAATTACAAAAAGGCTTTAAGTTCAAAATCAATATTCATTCCTTTTGGGGAGAGGGTTTTAAGTTCATATATCCAGTAAGCTTCACGCATACTGGCTTGTTGGAGTCTACTCCCCCCTCTGGGATTAACATCAACCTGCTCAATGGCCTGACAGATAAGACCCTTAGGGTTTTTGTCATGGCACAAGAGAAAGTGATGTGAGACACTATGTGTCACCAAGCCCCTCCTGATATTGTAAATATGCTCGTACACACGTCTTTGGAACGTTCTCCCTGTTCTGCCTACGTACTGTAAGCCACAAGGGCATTGTAATAGATATATAACATACATTGAGTGGCAGTTGATGAATTTTTGTATAGAGTAGCTCCGATTGGTGACGTTAGATGTAAATTGTCTGGCATTTTTACTAAAGGAGCATGCTACACACTTAGCACAGGTGAAAAAGCCTTTTAAACTCCCTCCTTGTTTCTGCTTTTGTTGTTTTACCGGACAACTCGGAGCTAACTTTAATTTCAGGTTATTGGCCTTTGAGAATATGATGTTAGGTTTTTTTGGGAGAATATCCACTAACACTTCATCTTGTAATAAAATTGGCCAATATTTGTTTATAATTTGTTTAATTTTTGGCGCCATCTCGTTGTATTGAGTGATGAACGCTACCTGATTGTTACACCTTTCTAATGTGTCCTTTTTTTTGACATTATATTGAAGTAAAGTGTCCCTATTAATCCTACTGACCTGATTAAAAGCCTCATTCAAATCAGACTCTAGATATTTTCTATTAATACATTTTTGTTTTAAATCTTCTGCTTGTTTCTTAAAAGTCTCTTCTTCGGAACAGTTACGTTTAAGACGCACAAGTTGGCCCTTTGGGATATTACGCAGCCACTGCGGATTATGCTGACTGTCTGCGCGTACATAGTTATTCGCCTGCACAGGCTTAAAGAAGGTCTTAGTGTGCAATATGTCATCTTTGACGTATATGTGAAGGTCCAAAAAGTCAAATGTTCAGTGCTAAAACTACAAGTGAATTTAAGATTAAGGTGATTGTGATTTAAGTATGTGCAAAAATTATCTAGTGAATCCTGTGTGCCTGACCAAATAAAAATCACATCGTCAATGTAGCGCCGCCAGAGCACCAGGTTTGCTCCTAGAGGACAGTTGTTCCAGATGAACTCCTCCTCCCAACTGTCCATGAATAAGTTGGCATAACTAGGAGCAAACCTCGTGCCCATAGCGGTACCACATTTCTGAATGTAATAGTGAGAATTAAAGGTGAAATAATTGTGCGACAAAATAAACCAAATACTGTCAATCAAAAAATTCCTTTTGGTAAGTGAATAGCCACTAGAGTTCTCCAATTTGCGAGACACGGCCTGGCAGCCTTGATGATGGTCAATAACAGTGTATAAAGATGTTACATCGGCCGTAGCAAGAATGTAACCATGCTGCCATTTTAGGTCTTTCAAAATTTGTAATATATATCTGTCGTGTCTCGCAAATAGGATCTACCACCAGTGACTAGGGGTTGAAGATGGTGATCAATAAATTGTGAAAGGTTTGAAGTGAGGGAAGAAATACCAAAAATAATAGGTCTCCCCGGGGGTGCAGATATATTCTTGTGTATTTTAGGTATAAAATAAAATAACGGTGTGCGGGGAAACTGAACTGACAAGAAATTTAACTCATCTTCACATATCGCCCCACTATCTACGCCAGAAGTCAGCAATTCTCCCAGTTCGGCCTTGAATTGCACCAAAGGGTCACTGGTAAGGGGGAGGTATGTGGTCTTGTCTCCCAGTAATCTCATGGACTCTTCTAAGTAATATTCTTTGTCCATAACCACAATACCCCCACCCTTATCAGCCGATTTGATTACAATAGAGTCATTCTTCTCTAGGTTTTGAACTGCCTCTTTTTCTTGAATGTTAAAATTATCTTTTTTAATTTTATATGTTCTACACGAATTCTCTAAATCCATACTGACCATCTCAACAAAGGAGCTCACCAAATGTCCTTGTGCAAACTTTGGGTAAAAGGTGGATGCTTTCTTAAAAATCTTTTCTTGAGGGTCAGTAGTGCTGCGTACCTCTTGAATTGGATTTATTTGATTGGATATTGCATCCCTAGCAAAATATTTTTTCAAAGAGAGTTTACGGGCAAATTTGTGGACATCTATAAAAAGATTAAAACTATTTGGTCCACAGACAGGAGCAAATTTAAGACCTTTATTGAGTACCTTTTTCTCAATATCAGTAAGATGATACTGACTGATATTGAAGATATTCGGATATTCCACCTTGGACTTTACCCGATTTCTACTAATACCTCCTCTTCTCCCTCGGGTCCTGTCTTTCTTTTTTTGTAGTTTGTAGGAGGTTGGATTTCTGATGTATGTTTGACTATTTCCACCTCTGGGAAGATATGTTCTCTTTCCTTCCTCCATTCTAAAAAAGAAAAGTTGGATTTAGTGACTGGTGTGGGGAGGGGTGTGTATGAGATGCTCTCTGCATCACTCTCAGATCCTATGTCGGACAGCAGTGTGTATCTATTGCTGACCGGGATAGGCATTGACTGAGGTAATGCGAGTGCATCATACCGTTCCTTGGCTCTTTTTTGTTGCAGATATAGATTTTTATCATGCAAGGGTGGTTTGACCGGTATAAACGGTGTAGGAACTAGTACATTCGTAGTGGGTCTCTTTGGGCCATTTTTCACTTCCTTTTGTATATATTTGCTCCTGTTAGCCTTGGGTTCTTTGGATCCTATCATTGGATTAGGTTTCTTATTTTCTGCCTTCATGACATTGGTCTCTTTGGATTTCTTTGCCCAGTCTCTTTGACAACCAGTGTCATAGTCCTGCTTGTCCCTAAAGAACTTTTGTTGTTTAATTTGGACTATCTCCAATTCTGCCTGATCTAACCTTTTCTTAATTGTCGGTTCTAGAGCAAGCAACTCTTTGTTGTCTTTGTATGGATCAAGCTGAATTTTCATATCTAAAATATGATCATCCAACTCGACTAGGGTTTTTCTTCGCTGGTGCACCAATAACTTCATGAGAGCGAATGAACACTGATCTAGTATTTCATTCCACTCTTTCATGAAGCTCTCATTGTGTGCATCAGCGGTAGGTTTTTTCCGAACCCTGAGACCCCTTGGGATACGATGATTTTCCAAATACTTGCTCAGTGTAGTGGCCTCCCACCATTGTTTGCTTTCTAGCATAAGTGTTTTCTCCAACTGAGCAAGTATTGGATGAAAATCTTCGGTCACATTTTCTATAAATTGGACTGAACTTGGATCACTGAAGATGTGATCAACATTAACATTGTGACGAGATCTCATAAATAGAGAACTCATGATGACACTTATTAAAAATAATTAAAATATAAAATAAAATATAAACAGCAGCTAACAGCAATTGTACAAAACAAAGCAATCACAGAAAAAAAGAAAGGTGTGAAACAGCGCTAATAATAAAACTGAATAGTGTAAAACACAGGCAGCCAAGTAAAAAACTGATAGTACAATCAGTCAAAAGAACATAGCAAACAAAGGATATACCGGCGCCACAAAAGGTTAATAAAATCAAACCGATTGGTGTACAGTCCAAATGGAGTCCTTTAAATGATGGAATTCGAGGAGTCCTTTAAATGATGGAATTCGAGGATTCTCACATCAACGGAGTATATGTGGAAAAAATAGAAAAAGAAACAAATGATAGTGCAGTAAATCAAAACTATGATGGTGGGGACAAACTGACAACACAAGACATACAGGACATACAAACGATAAACACTAGCACGGCCTAATATTAATGAAAAGCAAATTTATTTAAGTGTGAAGAATACATAAAACGCATCCAGAGGGGTAAAATTACAACCCTACTCACAAGATGCTGGATAATAACAGGCAACGAACTGGATACATGCAGCTAGGCTCCCAAGATGGCGACTGGAGCACTCTGGTTGGAGTCCTCACGTGACCGGAGTGGAAGGTGGGTAACTCAGAATGACAGGACTTCCGGGCGGATATGACGTCATGTCCACTGAAGTCCCACTACAGACGTTCCTCCTCTAATCATCCTCTGCAGGCTCACCGCAATTGGTGTTAGCTGCTGTTTATATTTTATTCTATATTCTAATTATTTTTAATAAGTGTCATCATGAGTTCTCTATTTATGAGATCTCGTCACAATGTTAATGTTGATCACATCTTCAGTGATCCAAGTTCAGTCCAATTTATAGAAAATGTGACCGAAGATTTTCATCCAATACTTGCTCAGTTGGAGAAAACACTTATGCTAGAAAGCAAACAATGGTGGGAGGCCACTACACTGAGCAAGTATTTGGAAAATCATCGTATCCCAAGGGGTCTCAGGGTTCGGAAAAAACCTACCGCTGATGCACACAATGAGAGCTTCATGAAAGAGTGGAATGAAATACTAGATCAGTGTTCATTCGCTCTCATGAAGTTATTGGTGCACCAGCGAAGAAAAACCCTAGTCGAATTGGATGATCATACACTGGCGACACACTTTATTCGAGCTCGGCTAGTCCCACGAATTCGGGTATACCCGGGTGTATTGAGGTTTGTGACTGTTTTCTGCCCGAGTGCATTGAGTTATTTTCCGGCAGGGATTGAAGCATTTTATTCCCGTTGGCTGCAATACTGCACAGTACATACATATATACTGCATTACAATTCATGAATTTTTGCCATCTGGTAGACACGCGAAGCATTGCAGCCTATTAAATCCTAATCATTATCATTTAACAGATTAGCCGCCCATCAGCCAGGCATGAACCCAGGCTGGGAAGGCAAATGCAACGGGGCTTGTCAGAGGTGAGGAGCGGCGCATTCCAGGTATCTGCCAGGTACATACCGGGTATTTGCTCGAATAAAGTGTGTCGTGCAGTATTTTAGATATGAAAATTCAGCTTGATCCATACAAAGACAACAAAGAGTTGCTTGCTCTAGAACCGACAATTAAGAAAAGGTTAGATCAGGCAGAATTGGAGATAGTCCAAATTAAACAACAAAAGTTCTTTAGGGACAAGCAGGACTATGACACTGGTTGTCAAAGAGACTGGGCAAAGAAATCCAAAGAGACCAATGTCATGAAGGCAGAAAATAAGAAACCTAATCCAATGATATGATCCAAAGAACCCAAGGCTAACAGGAGCAAATATATACAGAAGGAAGTGAAAAATGGCCCAAAGAGACCCACTACTAATGTACTAGTTCCTACACCGTTTATACCAGTCAAACTACCCTTGCATGATAAAAATCTATATCTGCAACAAAAAAGAGCCAAGGAACGGTATGATGCACTCGCATTACCTCAGTCAATGCCTATCCCGGTCAGCAATAGATACACACTGCTGTCCGACATAGGATCTGAGAGTGATGCAGAGAGCATCTCGTACACACCCCTCCCCACACCAGTCACTAAATCCAACTTTTCTTTTTTAGAATGGAGGAAGGAAAGAGAACATATCTTCCCAGAGGTGGAAATAGTCAAACATACATCAGAAATCCAACCTCCTACAAACTACAAAAAAAGAAAGACAGGACCCGAGGGAGAAGAGGAGGTATTAGTAGAAATCGGGTAAAGT
Organism: Ascaphus truei; assembly: GCF_040206685.1. Taxonomy (NCBI): domain Eukaryota; kingdom Metazoa; phylum Chordata; class Amphibia; order Anura; family Ascaphidae; genus Ascaphus; species Ascaphus truei. The sequence goes on from NC_134485.1 coordinate 163,563,636, forward strand.
CCAAGGTGGAATATCCGAATATCTTCAATATCAGTCAGTATCATCTTACTGATATTGAGAAAAAGGTACTCAATAAAGGTCTTAAATTTGCTCCTGTCTGTGGACCAAATAGTTTTAATCTTTTTATAGATGTCCACAAATTTGCCCGTAAACTCTCTTTGAAAAAATATTTTGCTAGGGATGCAATATCCAATCAAATAAATCCAATTCAAGAGGTACGCAGCACTACTGACCCTCAAGAAAAGATTTTTAAGAAAGCATCCACCTTTTACCCAAAGTTTGCACAAGGACATTTGGTGAGCTCCTTTGTTGAGATGGTCAGTATGGATTTAGAGAATTCGTGTAGAACATATAAAATTAAAAAAGATAATTTTAACATTCAAGAAAAAGAGGCAGTTCAAAACCTAGAGAAGAATGACTCTATTGTAATCAAATCGGCTGATAAGGGTGGGGGTATTGTGGTTATGGACAAAGAATATTACTTAGAAGAGTCCATGAGATTACTGGGAGACAAGACCACATACCTCCCCATAACCAGTGACCCTTTGGTGCAATTCAAGGCCGAACTGGGAGAATTGCTGACTTCTGGCGTAGATAGTGGGGCGATATGTGAAGATGAGTTAAATTTCTTGTCAGTTCAGTTTCCCCGCACACCGTTATTTTATTTTATACCTAAAATACACAAGAATTTATCTGCACCCCCGGGGAGACCTATTATTTCTGGTATTTCTTCCCTCACTTCAAACCTTTCACAATTTATTGATCACCATCTTCAACCCCTAGTCACTGGTGGTAGATCCTATTTGCGAGACACGACACATATATTACAAATTTTGAAAGACCTAAAATGGCAGCATGGTTACATTCTTGCTACGGCCGATGTAACATCTTTATACACTGTTATTGACCATCATCAAGGCTGCCAGGCCGTGTCTCGCAAATTGGAGAACTCTAGTGGCTATTCACTTACCAAAAGGAATTTTTTGATTGACAGTATTTGGTTTATTTTGTCGCACAATTATTTCACCTTTAATTCTCACTATTACATTCAGAAATGTGGTACCGCTATGGGCACGAGGTTTGCTCCTAGTTATGCCAACTTATTCATGGACAGTTGGGAGGAGGAGTTCATCTGGAACAACTGTCCTCTAGGAGCAAACCTGGTGCTCTGGCGGCGCTACATTGACGATGTGATTTTTATTTGGTCAGGCACACAGGATTCACTAGATAATTTTTGCACATACTTAAATCACAATCACCTTAATCTTAAATTCACTTGTAGTTTTAGCACTGAACATATTGACTTTTTGGACCTTCACATATACGTCAAAGATGACATATTGCACACTAAGACCTTCTTTAAGCCTGTGCAGGTGAATAACTATGTACGCGCAGACAGTCAGCATAATCCGCAGTGGCTGCGTAATATCCCAAAGGGCCAACTTGTGCGTCTTAAACGTAACTGTTCCGAAGAAGAGACTTTTAAGAAACAAGCAGAAGATTTAAAACAAAAATGTATTAATAGAAAATATCTAGAGTCTGATTTGAATGAGGCTTTTAATCAGGTCAGTAGGATTAATAGGGACACTTTACTTCAATATAATGTCAAAAAAAAGGACACATTAGAAAGGTGTAACAATCAGGTAGCGTTCATCACTCAATACAACGAGATGGCGCCAAAAATTAAACAAATTATAAACAAATATTGGCCAATTTTATTACAAGATGAAGTGTTAGTGGATATTCTCCCAAAAAAACCTAACATCATATTCTCAAAGGCCAATAACCTGAAATTAAAGTTAGCTCCGAGTTGTCCGGTAAAACAACAAAAGCAGAAACAAGGAGGGAGTTTAAAAGGCTTTTTCACCTGTGCTAAGTGTGTAGCATGCTTCTTTAGTAAAAATGCCAGACAATTTACATTTAACGTCACCAATCGGAGCTACTCTATACAAAAATTCATCAACTGCCACTCAATGTATGTTATATATCTATTACAATGCCCTTGTGGCTTACAGTACGTAGGCAGAACAGGGAGAACGTTCCAAAGACGTGTGTACGAGCATATTTACAATATCAGGAGGGGCTTGGTGACACATAGTGTCTCACATCACTTTCTCTTGTGCCATGACAAAAACCCTAAGGGTCTTATCTGTCAGGCCATTGAGCAGGTTGATGTTAATCCCAGAGGGGGGAGTAGACTCCAACAAGCCAGTATGCGTGAAGCTTACTGGATATATGAACTTAAAACCCTCTCCCCAAAAGGAATGAATATTGATTTTGAACTTAAAGCCTTTTTGTAATTTTTACCATTTTTAAAGTTCTGCCTCTTAATATTTTTTTTTTTTTTTTTTTTAATGCCATTTTAATGTTTTTAATGTTTTCATGTATTAATGTTATTATGTTTTATGTATTAAGTGTTTTATGTTTGTTCATCATGTTTTGTTTAGCATAGGCCCATCCTATGTGCTGCCTTAAGTCAGTCCAACATGGGGTTAATATACTGCAATTATCAAATTAACCAATGAGAACTCAGGACTGACGGTATATATACCATAGAGTCCAAAAGGCTAGCATATCCCTTGAAGAAGTACGCGCATGCGTACGAAACGCGTCGAGAAGTTTCGAGTGTTATTAGAGTTTGTTTTTAGGCTGTGGAGAAGTCTGCAGCTCTCTGTGGAGAAATTTGCAGTCTTTTAAGTGCAACAACTGATTCGTGGTGGCATCGCGGTGAGCCTGCAGAGGAGGATTAGAGGAGGAACGTCTGTAGTGGGACTTCAGTGGACGTGACGTCATATCCGCCCGGAAGTCCTGTCATTCTGAGTTACCCACCTTCCACTCCGGTCACGTGAGGACTCCAACCAGAGTGCTCCAGTCGCCATCTTGGGAGCCTAGCTGCATGTATCCAGTTCGTTGCCTGTTATTATCCAGCATCTTGTGAGTAGGGTTGTAATTTTACCCCTCTGGATGCGTTTTATGTATTCTTCACACTTAAATAAATTTGCTTTTCATTAATATTAGGCCGTGCTAGTGTTTATCGTTTGTATGTCCTGTATGTCTTGTGTTGTCAGTTTGTCCCCACCATCATAGTTTTGATTTACTGCACTATCATTTGTTTCTTTTTCTATTTTTTCCACATATACTCCGTTGATGTGAGAATCCTCGAATTCCATCATTTAAAGGACTCCTCGAATTCCATCATTTAAAGGACTCCATTTGGACTGTACACCAATCGGTTTGATTTTATTAACCTTTTGTGGCGCCGGTATATCCTTTGTTTGCTATGTTCTTTTGACTGATTGTACTATCAGTTTTTTACTTGGCTGCCTGTGTTTTACACTATTCAGTTTTATTATTAACGCTGTTTCACACATTTCTTTTTTTCTGTATAAAAGCGGCGCATTTCATCCAAAATGTTTTTCCTTAAATTGGCAGGAAGGGCCTTTTTAACGCGATTTCCTTCGTAGTTCACTTTGAACACCCATTCGCAGTACAACGTGTAGGGAACATGGTGCTTAAAAATGATCAAGGCATATTTGTGGGGTACACCAGCACTCATCACTCTATACTTCTCCCTGAGCCCCGGTGGCAGATCGCACAGGGTGATGTTGGGCACTGTTTCGATGCGAGCAGGTGTTGGTCTTTTGGGAATGGGTGTGCTTGTGGCGACGGGCGATGGTAGGATGTCTGGGAGGAAGCTTTCCTCCGGTCGTGGTCGCCTTGTTGTCTCCTGGCGTGGTCTTGACGGGGTTGTCATGTCCTCCTCAACGGCATACATGTACACTACATCTTCTGGTGGAGGGGGGGCGCTTGGTGATGGAAGGGGGTCGAAGGTCCCATTCATCACATCCATGTCACCCCCCTGCTCCGGCGTCGGGGAAACAGGGGCATTAGCACTGAGCAAATAATGTATGCTCGCAATGTCAGCCTCTATCTTCTCCATCCGTTGATCCATCCGTTGTTCCATTTGTAGCATCCGTTGCTCCACATTTAACATTGTCTCCAGAAGCAGATCTATCTTTGCCAGCACAATAGAATTCCCGGGGAGATCCACACTTATCCCATTCAGCATCCGGTCCAACGAGCTGCTTCTTGTGCATGGCGTCTGGACATCTGGGGGGATGTGTGCAACGGAGGATGAGATGGGGGTTCCATGGACAGAAGCGGCATCGATGGAGAGTGGAGGAGGTGAACTGTGGATACCCGGTAGAGGAGAAGCGGCAGCGTCGTCGAAGAGGGATGGAGAAGGTGACCTTTGGATTTCCGGGCGAGAAGCAGAGTCGTCTAAGCGCAAAGGAGACAGTGACCCGTGGATTTCAGAGGCGGCAGCATCGTCAGATGGAACCGGAGAAGATGGGGGTGGAGAAGACGGGATGAAGATTTCCGGGACAGCTACAGCAGAGTCGTCGAAGCATATGGGAGGAAGTGGTCTGCGGGTCCGATGGGTTGGCTGCCATTCGTTCTGCGTCGAGAGTACATCACCGTATATCTTCTTCACATAATGAGGCTTACGTCTAAGAAAACCCTTAACCTTTGGGGTCAGCAGAAGGTTTTCTTTATTGGCCTTAGCCTGTCGCTTTGCCCTTGCCGTGGAAACGGCAACCGCCTTTCACTTTTTCAGCATGACAGGCACGGCAGAGGTGAGAGGGTTCTTGCGTCCATAGAACCGGGGATGCTCCATGGAAGCAGGTGGCACAATGCAGTACAGTATCTGGACAAGGGCAAGTTCAGATAAAGATCATGGAGTGGTGGCCTATGCAAAGTGTGTGACCTTTTATGCATGGCGACCAGGTACAGGTGTTGAAAGTGGGCGTGTGAGTCATTACCGTATAAATACACCATCCATTTTGTGTATTGACTGCACATAGAATACACATCGACTAAACATCGAACATACATTCTTGTGTTTGTATTTCTTTCTACTCGCAGCAATGCCTGTTAAAAAGATTTCAAAGGATCTCAGCATGCGAATTAAGGAGATGTACACGAGCGGACACCGAATTGCTGCTATCCAATGCTGGTTAGCTACTTCTGGCCTCGTTGTGCCATTAAACACCGTGAGCTATCATGCACACGGAAAAAACAGAGACCGGAAAAAGGCACCAAGGGTAACAAAAGCATAAGTATATTTATAAAACTTAACAAAAAAAATATAGAAAACTGTACTGTACATCTACAGTACAGTTCTGTATCTACTGTAATACTGTTGTTATTTCTGTTGATTTATATTACAACATACAGTAGTTTGTCTATTTATATTTATAGTACAGCAGTATACATTTTTTGTATATTTCAATTAATCTTACAATGGTATATACTGTATAGGATGTACTGTATATTTATATTACAACAGTATATTTATTTTGTATATTAATATTTATAGTACAACAGTATATATATTTTGTCTATTTATATTTATAGTACAGCAGTATACATTTTTTGTATATTTCAATTAATCTTACAACGGTATATACTGTATAGGATGTACTGTATATTTATATTTATATTACAACAGTATATTTATTTTGTATATTAATATTTATAGTACAACAGTATATATATATTTTGTCTATTTATATTTATAGTACAGCAGTATACATTTTTTGTACATTTCAATTAATCTTACAACGGTATATACTGTATAGGATGTACTGTATATTTATATTTATATTACAACAGTATATTTATTTTGTATATTAATATTTATAGTACAACGGTATATATATTTTGTCTATTTATATTTATAGTACAGCAGTATACATTTTTTGTATATTTCAATTAATCTTACAATGTTATATACTGTATAAGATGTACTGTATATTTATATTACAACAGTATATTTATTTTGTATATTAATACATACATTTTATATTGCTGCATATTAATAAAACAATATAATTTCTTTACATTGTAGGGAGACAACTGTTCTGATGGACAAAATAAGTGAGGAGAATGATGAGAGGAGTGCATTAAGGGTTAAAAACACTCTGCAGGAAAAGCACAATCTGACTGTATCCGAGACCAGCATAAAGAAGATGAGACGCAGCATTGGATGGAAATATGGACGTGTGAGGTTAGTACTGGACAGTACAGGAGGTAAAAGTGTTGTTGAGCAAACTGTACTGCACTGTGCCGCTAAAAAAAAAAATTCCTTGTCATTACAGAGCGTACGAAACAAAAGAAGAGATGGGGGAGCACAATGTGAGGGGGATGTAATATCTTTCACTGACGGTCAATGTGGTGTTTTAGACTCTATTGATCCCTCATAGAAAGAAAAACTCCTTGGATAGGGAGTTTGCGTACAGATGTGTAATCACAGGGTTAGATGGAATAATAAATAAACTTACACGGCCTTGTGTAAGTTGTATCCCATCAAGGTTTCTTTTACTTCTTTTCGTGTCTTGCTTCTGAATGGTGGTGCTTCTTTCTTTCTGGTCCTTTTTTCTCCTTTGGGTCGGTGGATTCTTGACTGTTGTTCACCTCTCGTGCGGATGTAAGTGTAAACAATAAAAGAAGGCAATTAGGCACATACATACACAAGTCTGCTGCGGTATGGGGGTGGAGCAATATGATATTGCATGTATCAAATACTGATGGATAATATCCCACTCACAAGGCCTAATGTGAGTGATCTCCTGTATCCGTATCTTGTTAACACCAATACGATTAACCAATCCTTGGGTGGATAACATATAGCCAATGACCAGGGCTCAAATGTTCAAACCTGGTGGGGGAGGGATAAAGGGATATACCAAAATACTCACACGGGCCAGTGTGAGCACACACTCATAGAGGTATCTTTGATACTCCGGTAGCAATGATGGTAGGTGAACACCTAAGGGCCACACACAATCTTAAGTGGACTCAGGGACACTGAACACTATGGGAGGTGAAATCTTTATTAAAACTAGCATAGAATAAGCAATACACTTTTAAACAGTAAGGGGGTAGGAAATATAAAAACAAAGAAGCCACTGCTGCTTCTTAAATAGGGAGAATAAAACAGCAAAAGGAAATTCTAGGTGGTTAGTGGGCACAAAGTCTCTTTTCTCCGCGTCCGGATGAAGAGAGTTTCCACAGCACCTCCGGTTCCTCACTGAGTGCTGCACGGTTCCAAAGTCGATGAGCTACGCGTTTCGCCCTGAACAGGGCTTCCTCAGGCTCGTTGAAGGTGGAGTGGCTGGTTTTTAGTCCCTTTAAATAGGCACTGGTTCTATCCTCCATGATTGGTAATTGTCTTCTGGCTCCCTGCTCGACGGAGAGCCGCCATCTTGATTGATGTGTGCATTTCCTGTGGTGGGCGCCCGGTATGACGTCAGTGGTTTGCGTCCTCGTGGTTGAAAGGGTTCCTGCATGAATCACTGCGCATGCGCTTTGCAGATCAGTCCGTAATCCCATAGTGTTCAATGTGATCTGTCCCATAATCTTTCTTCTGTTGAACATCCTCATATGTCCTGTTCGCTCTCGGTCTTAGTTTTAAGTCCCTCATGAGATTCTAAAATACATAGACAGGGGTTTGTGTATATCCATCTTTGTGGTGTTAAAAAGAGCAGATTATTTTCATCATGGTGATAGCAGAATATGCAATGCATCATATAAAATACATTAGACTCAATGGGTGATCCTTATAATGTATGTCTTACTGATTTCAGAGTTTCTATAACAGAATCTCAATATAATTGTTGTTCAATTTGTTTTGATATTAATCAAATTGTCGTGCAATTATGACAGTCATATAATATAACATCCATTCATTGTTAACAAATGAAGTCCAGACTGTGGTAAATGCAGGCTATGGTGAAATCCATATATACATAAAAGTTGATGCTATAGTAGCATTTTCATATGCCATGTGTGTTCAAATGCCCATGTTGCTGTAGGTGTTGTGAATAGGATATGTGAATAGGATATGTAATCGAACATAATGAAATTTAAAAAGAGTTTTAAAAGATACGTTAAAAATATGTGTATAAATGTTATTTAAAAATTTTTTATTTCTTAAAAAAAAAAAAAAAATATTTCTTAAAAAAGGACAATGAATATAGAGATTCTAGGAGTGGAACTAGGTTGTGCCCCTACTCGATGTGGGACCCTCTTGGTGTCAATTTATGCCATAAAGGATACCCTAAAGGAACAGCGCAATTTTATCACAGACACTATTAGGTTTATTTTAACCCATAATGCATTTTGGTTTAATGGCATTTTTTACCTCCAGCTGTGCGGTACCGCGATGGGGACCAGGTTTGCACCCAGTTACGCCAACATTTTTTTGGCGGAATGGGAGGAAGCGAACATTTGGTCAACACATCCTTATAGTGCGAACCTGGTCTCCTGGCACAGGTACATAGACGACATACTATTCATATGGAAGGGGGAAGAGACAGAACTACTAAATTTTATCAAATACATTAACGATAATGACGTAAATTTGGAGTTCACCTCAGAATACAGCAAATCGAATATAAATTTTTTAGATCTAACTATCTACATAGATCATTCAACTATTAAAACCAAAACCTTTTTTAAACCCACTGATGCCAATAATTTTTTACTTACATCAAGCTGCCATCACCAGAAATGGCTTCGAAACATACCTTATGGCCAATTCAGGCGTATAAAAAGGAATTGCACTGATGACAGTATATTTAAGGACCAAGCCCAGATTCTGGAAGAGAGATTCAAAGATAGAGGCTATGAGCCAGACCTCATAAAATCAGCACTAGAAAAAACGAATAATTTAACACGTACTGATATATTAGAATCAAAAGTAAAAGTTAAAAGTTCCGATTTCAAGACACCGTTCATCACCACATTTAATTCGGATGCCAATAGGATACAACACATCATCAAACGACACTGGCATGTAGTACAAACAGACCCTGTTCTGAGAAATCATATTCCAGATGTCCCAAGAGTAATCTTCAGAAAATCCCCCTGTATAAAATCAAAACTAGCCCCCAGTGTCTTCAAGAAAGTGGAAGTGACTAAGACTCAAAACTGGCTACCTTCGACAATGTTTTTTTTTAGTTGCTTCGGCTGTAAGGCTTGTAAACAAGTCACGAAAGGGGAAAAGACGGAATTTACCTCTAATATCACGAAAGAGGTTTTTAAAATTAAACAAAACCTAAACTGCCGTACAGATTACATTGTATACCTCCTGTCATGCCCATGTGGTCTCCAGTACGTGGGGCGTACTACAAGACCTTTGAGAGTCCGCGTACTGGAACACATGGGAAATATACGGAAGCAGCTAATGACACATAGCGTCTCCAAACACTTCAGTCTAGTACATGGGGGTAATCCAGGAGCATTAACCTATAAAGGGATTGAGAGAGTGGATGCCCACTGGAGAGGGGGGGACAGGCTGCGTAAATTATGCCAACGTGAAACATTCTGGATTTACAAATTAAAAACTTTAACACCAAGGGGGATGAATATTGACATAGACCTAGGGGCTTTTATGTAACATCTTGCTCTCGCCTCTTTATGCATTTATACATCCCGGGATCCATTTTATATAAGCGAATGGGATTAGGGTATCCTTTATGGCATAAATTGACACCAAGAGGGTCCCACATCGAGTAGGGACACAACCTAGTTCCACTCCTGGAATCTCTATATTCATTGTCCTTTTTTAAGAAATAATTTTTTTTTTTTTTTTTAAGAAATAAAAATTTTTTAAATAACATTTATACACATATTTTTAACGTATCTTTTAAAACTCTTTTTAAATTTCATTATGTTCGATTACATATCCTATTCACAACACCTACAGCAACATGGGCATTTGAACACACATGGCATATGAAAATGCTACTATAGCATCAACTTTTATGTATATATGGATTTCACCATAGCCTGCATTTACCACAGTCTGGACTTCATTTGTTAACAATGAATGGATGTTATATTATATGACTGTCATAATTGCACGACAATTTGATTAATATCAAAACAAATTGAACAACAATTATATTGAGATTCTGTTATAGAAACTCTGAAATCAGTAAGACATACATTATAAGGATCACCCATTGAGTCTAATGTATTTTATATGATGCATTGCATATTCTGCTATCACCATGATGAAAATAATCTGCTCTTTTTAACACCACAAAGATGGATATACACAAACCCCTGTCTATGTATTTTAGAATCTCATGAGGGACTTAAAACTAAGACCGAGAGCGAACAGGACATATGAGGATGTTCAACAGAAGAAAGATTATGGGACAGATCACATTGAACACTATGGGACTACGGACTGATCTGCAAAGCGCATGCGCAGTGATTCATGCAGGAACCCTTTAAACCACGAGGGCGCAAACCACTGACGTCATACCGGGCGCCCACCACAGGAAATGCACGCATCAATCAAGATGGCGGCTCTCCGTCGAGCAGGGAGCCAGAAGACAATTACCAATCATGGAGGATAGAACCAGTGCCTATTTAAAGGGACTAAAAACCAGCCACTCCACCTTCAACGAGCCTGAGGAAGCCCTGTTCAGGGCGAAACGCGTAGCTCATCGACTTTGGAACCGTGCAGCACTCAGTGAGGAACCGGAGGTGCTGTGGAAACTCTCTTCATCCGGACGCGGAGAAAAGAGACTTTGTGCCCACTAACCACCTAGAATTTCCTTTTGCTGTTTTATTCTCCCTATTTAAGAAGCAGCAGTGGCTTCTTTGTTTTTATATTTCCTACCCCCTTACTGTTTAAAAGTGTATTGCTTATTCTATGCTAGTTTTAATAAAGATTTCACCTCCCATAGTGTTCAGTGTCCCTGAGTTCACTTAAGATTGTGTGTGGCCCTTAGGTGTTCACCTACCATCATTGCTACCGGAGTATCAAAGATACCTCTATGAGTGTGTGCTCACACTGGCCCGTGTGAGTATTTTGGTATATCCCTTTATCCCTCCCCCACCAGGTTTGAACATTTGAGCCCTGGTCATTGGCTATATGTTATCCACCCAAGGATTGGTTAATCGTATTGGTGTTAACAAGATACGGATACAGGAGATCACTCACATTAGGCCTTGTGAGTGGGATATTATCCATCAGTATTTGATACATGCAATATCATATTGCTCCACCCCCATACCGCAGCAGACTTGTGTATGTATGTGCCTAATTGCCTTCTTTTATTGTTTACACTTACATCCGCACGAGAGGTGAACTACAGTCAAGAATCCACCGACCCAAAGGAGAAAAAAGGACCAGAAAGAAAGAAGCACCACCATTCAGAAGCAAGACACAAAAAGAAGTAAAAGAAACCTTGATGGGATACAACTTACACAAGGCCGTGTAAGTTTATTTATTATTCCATCTAACCCTGTGATTACACATCTGTACGCAAACTCCCTATCCAAGGAGTTTTTCTTTCTATGAGGGATCAATAGAGTCTAAAACACCACATTGACCGTCAGTGAAAGATATTACATCCCCCTCACATTGTGCTCCCCCATCTCTTCTTTGTTTCATATATATCAAGGGTCCAGGATAGACCCTAGTGGGGTAATTTGAGTCACACGAGGACTTTTCAAGAGAACTTCGATTAAGGTTGTATTATACCCTTTCAATCTTTAAAATACACATCGATTAACCAAGTGACGGTTAGAGCTAGCGCCCGAGTAACACACAACAATTACAGAGCGTACCCCATGATACGGGACGCAAACAAAATCAAAAGAGTGGTCCAGGCCCAGGCATGGATCGACAGTGGGGAGACTTTCCAGGATTGCATCTTCACTGATGAGTCTACTGTGTCGCTGGAGAGATTTGCAAGATTTGCGTTCCACAAAAAAGGCCGCTTATCTTTGAAGCCGCGGCCAAAACACCCTGTGAAGCTGCATGTGTGGGGTGCCATCTCTAGGCGTGGACCGGGATGCATTGTCATCTTTGAAGGTAAAATGTATCAAATATAATGTCGCCTAATGCACTGTACTTGACTAGTGTTGCCTTACCGTATGCACTGTACTGTACTATTGTGCAGTTTTTTGAGCACTTTTCTTTTCTTGCTATAGGAATCATGAATAAAGCTTTCCTCCAAGACAACATTGTGCAATACATCACACGCGACTTCCCCAATGGTCACCGCTTCTACCAGGACAACGATCCCAAGCACACTGCGTCAACGGCGCTTATCCTTGAGCGCGGCATCAACTGGGTGAAGACGCCAGCGGAGTAAGTGCAGTAGACCGTGTCCCATTTTTGTTCCCCACTGTTTTTAGCTCTTAAACCAATTGTCCTTTCTTTCCAATGACAGGTCGCCAGACTTCAATCCGATCGAAATGGTCTGGCATCAGCTGAAGGACCATATCCGGAAAGTGGCGAAACCCTCCAAAAAGGACGAATTGTTGAAAGGCTTACTGAGTTTTTGGAACGATGTACTCACCGTGGAACGCTGCAATAAATATATAGACCATATTGCCACTGTGTTGCCCATTGTCATCGCGCGTAATGGGCAAGCATCAGGAAAGTAGTACTGTGCTGTAGTATTGTAAGTACAGTATGTTACAGGTAAGTATGGCACAGATTTTTTCTTTCCAGATAGTAAGAGTATACAGTAGTTAGTTTTTTCTTTACAGAGAGAGCAGCACCAGCCATCAGGTTACAGTACATAGAATTTAACAGTAGTCAGAGTATACAGTAGTTCCAGTACAGTATACAGTAGACTAGTTTGACAGTACTACAGTAACTGCCTACTAACTGCTCCATTTTTTTCTTTCCAGAGAAAGCTGCACCAGCCACCTACAGTAGTTCTGCCATAATACAGTACAGTAACTGCACAAATGTTTGGTTTTCTTGTCGTTCCAGGAAAAACGGTGGCCTAGGGGGATGGGGGCGTTGTGTCCAGTCAAATCTGCTTGTACAGTCAAATGTACAGTATATAAACAGCAGCAATGATGTACACAAAACCTCTCCTCTCTCAATGAACTACTGTACTGCAGACAGAATGAGGAAAAGATAAAGACTAAAGAAAAAATAATTTTACTATACAGTATATAGTATATACAGTATATTATACAGTACATTACAGTACTGTACTGTATATACTGTAGTATTAAATAATATTCTTATAAATGTGCATTACTCATGTTTCCCCATGTTTTACAAAGGTTTTCCAAATGGTTATCCAATTTCAAGCTGCCAAAATAACTTAATAAAGACTGCATTACTGTATGTATTATTCCTGATTATTTTTATATTTGTATTTTTTGGTTCCTGATAAAATAAAATAAACATTTATTCACTTTCCTGCGAATCATACTCATTGACAGCCACCCCTACAGTGCACCAATGAATGATTTTATTTATTTATAAAATATTTTACCAGGATTTATACCAGGATTTATATATTTTTATTTTAAAGATATTAAAGAATGTACTGTATTGTATTAAAAACATGTGACTGTAAACCATAGTGACTGACAAATATTTTCACACCCTGATGAAATACTGTATCAGTGTACTCTCAATTCTCACAGTGCTGTGCACATCAGATTTACATTTCAAATTCGAGAGGGGATTTTCCAAAGCATTACCGTTCAAACAACAGGCCTCTAAGGGTTGGGGGAGGGGATGGTGTGATTAGACGCAGGCGTACTGAGTGTTTGTAGCTCGGCTATGGGTGGATTAAGAACACAATGGCAATATGCAGAAGGTTAACGACCCAGTGGAGAGAGGGGGTTGGTAGGATAGGGTGACTCAGCCGATTGACGCTTGGCTAGGGAGGGATTAAAAACTCTGGAGGTGTGTGGCTGAAATAGTTAACAGCACTGTAATTTCAAAAGGCAGTTCATCATAATAATTTGATGAATAAACCCCCAAAGACAACCCCCAAATACAGTACATAAAAAGCAAGTCCCTTTAACTCCCTTTGCCCCATGCACCAAAAATGTTTTGTGGCAGAAGAATTTAATAAAGGCTGCAGAATGTATTATTGTGTGTTGATGGTTAGAATTGCTGTGCACTTTAAATGTTTCAACATTGTACAGTATTTGTGAATAAATGTTTTTGTACTGACTCCACCAATAAAAGAACACATTGCCTCACACACAAAATTGCCTCACATTGTTTCCATTTGCTCCTTTGCCAGTGTAACAAATGTAGAGGCTTGCTGCACTTTTTTTTACTGCCTGGTCGCGCAATTGGCGTAGGAACTAGGGCAATTGGCGTAGGAACTAGGGCAATTGGTGTGGGAACTAGGTCAATTGGCGTGGGAACTTCTGTTCTAGGGCACCTAGAAATAAAATTCATTTTGCCCCTAGATGTTAGGAACCCCCTCACTTGACCCCAACAGGGTCCGAGCAGTAATGGCGGCGAGAAAGGGTCACGCCGGCGAGGAGGGTCCTACCATTGAGCGCAATGGCGGAGAAAGCTTTGAACCGGCTAAGTCAGAATGAGCAGAAATCTGGAACCCACAACTCCGTTTCTGTTCCACCTAGAGGCTCAAATTCGGTCACCATGTAGTCCTAGTTGCGGCAGGATTGCATGGCAAATTGCGACCCTCTCCTGGCAACAGAACGGAGTCAGGGCGATGTTAAAGTTCAGGTTTCTGCCATTGACTTGCATGGCAGAAAAAAAGCCACTTTGGTAATGTGCTTTTAAACTGTCTTTTGTATCTCCGGTTCCGGGGGTTGTGCAAGGCTGATATTTTGCCACTATGGCAAGGGTCCTCCCGCATGAGGACCAGGTAAATTTCAACCCGCTCAGACTCACAGAACGGATTATTTTACATTATATTCGCGCAATTGGCGTGGGAACTACTAATGGCCTCGGTCAAGTTCACGGGCAATTGGCGTGGGAACTTCTGTTCTAGGGCACCTAGAAATAAAATTCTTTTTGCCCATAGATGTTAGGCACTGTATACCACTGTACAGTATACTGTGGAAGACACATAATGAAACGATACTGAACATGTAGAATAAATGCATAGTTTTATTTATTCGGGTTTATTACACAGTATACTTTACGGCCAGAAAACATCAGCATACAGTACAATATTATCCATCGAAATCCCCCCATTAGCCGTTTTCTTTTCTGAGGAAAAACAAAAAGAAAAGTTTTAATGTACAGTAATGGTCAGCCCCCTAAAGAAGTACCCAGCCAGCCCCACCAAAATAATACGGCAACAAGACAGTACTCACCATAGAACTTCCCATTCAGCTGGCGCCGGCGCCGGTCCACTGCCAGTCCAGCTTTCTTCATCATCCACGTCGATAGTTGGCAGCGGGACTAGTCCACCTGTAGTCAGCAGGTGAGGCTGGAAATCGCTTAGGTACATGCAAGCTTCATCAAAACTGCACGCAAAACCCAGCTCAGCCTCAGGCTCAGGGTTGTCACTGACAGTGGGACCGTCATTGGAAGCCGGTGCTGGTGCTGGTGCATTGCTTGGCAGCGACTGTCGCTTCTTAGTTGGTTTTAACACGACCCTTTGCCTTTTGCCGCCTCCATGATCATACATACGGGAAAAATCCGGTGACACACACCAATACCCTCCAACAAATTGGGGCTCAATACGGTGAAAACAGGGGTCACTACATAACCTTTTCCTTACTGCACGCTTCCACGTATGAGGAGTTGGCGAAAATTTGTAAAAGTCATAGTTTTCGATAAAATACTGATAAATTTGAGCAACTGTTGCCATCTTATCTTCTGTTGCATTAATCGCGGCCCATATCAAATACGCGTAACTTCTGTCGGGTTTTTGGAAAGCGGGCTACACTTGAACACACAAACTGAAACTGGTCTTTGTCTTTCTTTAATATGAAAAGCCTAAATTGATACATTTTTGCAACCTCTTCCTTCAGTCTCAAGGCCAAGGCCAAGTTACAATAGCACACTGTGGTACGGTATCTTTTTTAAACGAAACACCTGCAAGCCGACACATTACTGATTCGGCGCATTACAATTCATGAATTTCTGCCATCTGGCGGACACGCGAAGCATTGCAGCCTATTAAAATCCGAACCATTATCAATAAACACATCAAACGCACAGACTGTGTACTGTAGGTTTAACCGCGAAGGTATTAGACTTCAAAGACAACAGCTCACAAACGCCCCCATGCGTTTTTACACGGCATTGCAGTATTGCAGCCAGCGGGAATAAAATGCTTAAATCACGGGCGCGAAATAACGCAATACACTCCGGGAGAAAACGATACTAAACCGCACATCACCGGGATATTCTGAAATTCGCGGAACTAGCCGAGTTTGAATAAAGTTGGTCGCCACTGTATGTGAACAAACACATTGTGTGTGAGAATATATATATATATATATATATATCTCAAAGTGTAGTCAGAAAACAGGCCTTGTGTTAATCACATATACATGTTAGGACACTTGTTTAAATGCTGTCAATTATATTATGAACACAATACTTCACTCACCTGTATTACACTTTCCCTATGCTATAAACAAGGCCTACTTACACACATCAGTGGATTTAGATAACCACTTAATTACATATGTATGTGATTATTTAACAGTACAGGCCTTCATGGCTATAAAGAGGCGTTGTTTGCTGTTAATTAGTACTTATACACACCTTACTCTAATAGGCACTCAAACATACTCACCCAGTAATGTTATAAGCTTTCATGACTTACTAACTAAATAACAAGGCCTGTTTACATCTAAGGCTTTTAATCTATACATATATACACACATAGATCCATATATATATATGTATGTATGTATGTATGTATGTATATACATGTATGTATGTATGTATGTATATCTAAGGCTTTTAATCTATACATATATACACACATAGATCCATATATATATATATGTATGTATGTATGTATGTATATATATATACATACATACATACATACATACATACATACAGACACACAATATAGTTTAATTGTAACACATACACACACATATATAGATTTAGATATAGATATATATAGGTGTCAAGAGACAGTAACAGACAGTGTAAGAGAGAGACACATATAACCAGACACACAAAAATAGATAGATATTTAAACATTGAGAAACAGAGATACACAAACACAGAGACAGGTATGTATGTGGGTCATTATAGGTCAGTGTAAGCAGTAATCTGTTCATTCTATCACTGTTGAATCTTTCACACACATTTTTATTTTAATTGCAAATGATAACTTGTTTTACACATGTTCATTAACAAGAAAAATAAGTTTCGTTTACAAGGAAATGATTATCTAACACAAAGAATGTGTTTCAATTATGTAGTTACATTTGCAGTGGGGGGAAAAACAACGCCGGGCAACATTGAGCTTGTATTTTAACCTTGAACAAACCACAGAGATAAAATGTAACTATTTTCTCAGTCAGCACAAACATTTGTGCGCTGTACTTACACACATCACTTCAGCTGAGCAGAAATGGCAGAAGCTTTGGCATTTCACAGCCATCCAGGTAAATCATATAAATTTATGATTTCACAAGCAATAGAATCAACTGAACCCAAACAAGCTACCGTTGCCCACATCTATAACTTGATTCAAAACAAATATCCATACTATAAAGAAGCGTGCCGAGAATCGAATTTTAAAACTTCAGTACGATTCACTTTATCAACAAATGCATGTTTTGAGCGTGTCCATGATCGCCTAGACCAACGATATGGATGTTGGCAGATTGCCCCATCATTTAAAATTACCATGGAACATGGAACATATTTTCTGTTAAATAGCATTTTTTTGCCTAATAACACTTACAATGGAGCCGCAATGACTGGCGCGTCAGCTGCTACACCTGCTGCAATAGCTGCACCCTCAAGCCATGAAGACCAGATGCAAGATGCACATAACTATGATATGTCTCCAAACTTATATGGGCAATACCTATGTGGATGGGAAAACAACCAAGAACTGTACGTACCTCCGGACGTCTTGTTTGAAGACATTGCAGATCCATATGAGCGCCTCATGGAGATGTGTGTGATTCAGGATTCAACGGTTGCCTCAAGCATGGATGAGACTGCTGTGGCTTTGTGGAGCGACCAGTTGCAGCCAAATAACTTTTGAATTCTACAACAATGGTAAATACAATAATCGTTATGCGTTTACTCAGTGTAAATGTCTATATTTGTAAGATCCACCATTTCATAGACAAATGCGTGGATACAGCTTAACATTGCAGACACCCTTACATGTAGCGTGCACAAACACATTATTTCATTTAAGAATATAGTACATGACAAAGCATTAAGACACATTGTTGAGGGACTCACAAAACCTACTCAAAACTCTTTAAAACTATAATTTCTACGTTACACTAACTGTAACACACACACATCATTGTTTAGCATGCAACATAGTAAAAACTAAAGGGTCGGCCACATATGACGTGGGACACTTGTCATGATACAAGGCGTCCTTAAAAAGGTTTACGGAAGCAAGGCCCGCCCCCAAATGACGTGCGCACGTCAAAGTGGATTGGCTGTGACCGTTGCTTATTGTTAGGGTCAGTGCAGTGTGTCATGCGTGCGCGTCGGTGTTTATGTGCGTCCACAGCGCTGGCGGGAAAAGTTCATTCAGTGGGAGGAGTGTTTGCGTGCATTTTACGGTGCCTTCACATGACGTCACACGTCTTTTGATCGCTCATTGGCTGATCGGCCATTATTTGCGTGTACACACGTCCGTTACTGAAAGTAATATCAGTACGTGTGTCTAAGTGAATTAGTTTAGCTACCATAACATTACTTCCAACCATTAGGCTGCGGTACCAGTACAGTGTGTGCGCACGGCGTGCTGTGTGCGTGTAAGCACCGCCCCTTAATGGGGCTGTGCCCACTACGCACCGTGACGCAGAAGGTGCAGGCGCGCCGTGCGGCAGGGTTTTTGCTAACTCATTACAATCTCTTTGACTCTTAGCGATGGGGGCGTGGCCACGCCCCCACCGGCGGTTCACACAATGAGGGCGAACCAGCCGCGTGATGTATTGGCCCCGCAAATACCCGACCACGCCCCCTCCCATTGCAACATTCTCCTCTCCTCACATAACGCAGATCGCGGTTAGCGCTGTGACATGTGCCGCCCCCCCCCCCCCCGCCGGCCGTGCGTGTCACAGATATTACTGGGACCGCAGCCTTATATGATTACTGCTAGCAACACCATTGAGGGACATGTATTAAACGCACAACGTACACATTGTTTTGCGCATGCGCTAAGACTTAGTCAACACAATGGTTAAGTGCGCGCGCAACTGAAGTTCTGCACGCACATTATTATGTATACTGTACAGGCACCGGAAATATCATATCCATAGTAATGGCAGCAAAGCCATTATCAAAATGACACTTCATTATCTGTGTTTTGATCGTTTAACTTAAAACATATACGTTAGTTATGCGTGAATATCCAGACTCATATAGAGATGTGTTAGGCGTTGTCATGCACATACATATATAAATGTGCCATATTTGACCATTATGTGTTTGCTATATTTCACAGATGTCGCGGATGAACACATGTGATCAATGTATGATTTCAGAAGATATACTCGTTATATTAGATGATTCTGACGACGAACAAAATCCTTTTATAATACATATGTTACAATGCTTTCAGTGCTTCTTGCGCTCATTAACTATGAAGCCATAATTGTATCCGCTTAGGCCTATATTAAGTATGCACTTAATTAACATTATGATGTTTCTAAACACTGAAGTTAGAACATTTATACTTTTGTTTATATGTTATACTAACATGATATGTGTTGGTCTGTGAAATATGCAAACTACTTTCTCACTCGTCCAACACATTTGTGTAGTACATTGTATAATGTCCCGTGTGACATAATGTACATGCTACATAACAAGTACAATACATTGTATGTCAACCTACACAATAACAGTTATAAGTTATAATGCTAACATAACATTCATGAGCTTTTGATTATTAATTACACAACCTGAACAAATTAACATTAGTGTGTATATTTTATAATTATGACTAACTATAGTTTAGTGTTTTTATGAAACGTTCAACACAGACAGAACAAACTGAGTGTGATGAAACAATCAACATTAGTATGTGTATTGTTGTTAATTTTTGAGGGAAAACATGCATGACACAAAAAGTGCCACACACACACACACTGCTGCTGTTATGTGTGCCTATTCAAATGTGACGCAAATTGCCGTTCTCATGTTGACATTAGTACTCAAGTATCATGATAATAATAATTATCTTACGTGAATGACATTAAAATTATATTAACAGCATTGTCACTGTGTTAAATGAAGTTAGAAAACTCGCAAATATAAATAATTTACATTTTATTTGGTATTCACTTTGAAACACATGTGACATGTATGTCAAATCAACACCCATGTGTGACTTACACATACACATGTTATAAAGAACATGAATATGCATTGATAGAATAACTAATAACATACATAGTAATGTAAATAATGTATAATACATTGTTGTCTTTACAGGCAACCATGCTTTGAGTGTCAAAATGTCTCATGTGCATCCGTGGATGTTATCCTCCATAATATAAATTTATACACGGTTTCTCCCCTTCTCTCCACCCACCCCTATATTACAGGAATGAATTGAGTAAAGTTTGGTACATTAATTGTAATGTTATGTCCCTAATGGTTTTCTTCAACAAATCACATTAACCACCAAGTGTTGAAAAAACCACTTACACTATACTTAAAACACATATTTCTATAGTCACATTTATTTATGTCCGTTGTGTTTACACATCCTGTAACTATACCTTGATAGATCTTGTGACATCTTATGACACATGTGAGTTGAAATACATACCATGAGCAGTCATTGACGTGATTTACCTAGAACAATAAAAGATGAATGAATAGAAAACATTAGCATGACATGTTCATGAAGGGAAGCAACACAACAAAGTGTCTATTTATTGTTAGATATTAAACACCATGTAGATTTTGTTAAATATAATATGAAAAACACAGTGCTGTACACATCATTGTGATGCATATGTCACACAGCTAAAAATTTTTTGTCTCTAACCATACTGCAGTAACTAATGAGTATGGAGATAGTAGGTGTATTGTGTATGCATAATCAAAAGGAGCATGTACATAAAATATTAATGTAGTAAACATCATTGTTGCAGATACTCACAACAAGTTACAATTATAAGAATGGTAATAGAACGTGTGGATGAAT
The DNA here is from genome assembly GCF_040206685.1 of Ascaphus truei. Lineage (NCBI taxonomy): Eukaryota > Metazoa > Chordata > Amphibia > Anura > Ascaphidae > Ascaphus > Ascaphus truei. The sequence goes on from NC_134485.1 coordinate 163,584,800, forward strand.
GACATACCGGTGCCACAAGCATTTGTCCATACAGCAGAGAAGATAAAGAAATGCGACCCATATTCATCTGTTTCCTAAGTGAATGGTATTTTGAGAAATGTATTTATCATAAAAAACAATGAATAGATGTATGTAGTAGTATGAACATATATGGATTTGCTTACATGAAAAATATGTGTTTATGACATTGAGACGTGTCTGAACACCACTGGCTGTTTGCTCTGTGTCAGCTGGTACATTGACGGGATGGTCCTCCTCCAAACCCTGAGTTATGTCTGTTTGCACATTATTTCTGAGTGCCACATTGTGCAAAATGCAACAAGCAATGATAATATCAGACACTTTAGCAGGATTATATTGAAGTGCCCCACCAGTTCTATCGAGACACCTAAATCTTGTCTTGAGAAGGCCAAATGTCCTCTCTATAACGGATCGCGTCGATATATGGGCAACATTGTACCTCTCCACTGCTTCATTTTGCAGTTATGGCACCGGGGTCAACAGCCACGGCCTAATTCCGTATCCTGAGTCACCTATAATCCATGGTGCACACATATGAAACAATTAGTGCTAACATTATAACATACAACAATTCCTATAAAAGCAAGAGTTTTGTTTAACCACATCATAATATGTACTCACCCACCAGCCAACCAGGTCCAAAATAGCCTTCTTCGAAAGCATAGAAGACTGAAGAGTTTCTCAGGATAGAGGAATCGTGACAGGAACCAGGGAATTTGGCTACCACATCCATAATCTTCATCGTGGCATCGCATACCACCTGTATATTCAGGGAATGGTAGTGCTTACGGTTGCGGTAAGCATGCTCACTCTGACTAGGCGGGATCAAAGCAACATGGGTGCAATCGATTGCACCCAGCACACATGGTATCCCGGCTATGGTATAAAAGCCATTCCTGACTTCCAGCCACTCTGTGTGCTCTGTAGGAAAATGAATATAATTCCTAGCGCATCTATTGAGTGCACATAGAAACTGGGTAAAGGCCTGCGAGAATGTAGATTGCGAGACCCCACCCACTATGCCCACTGTTGTCTGGAATGACGCGGAAGCAAGATAATGTAATGAGCACAGCATTTTAACAAGCCCAGGGACTGCACGACCTCTGGCTGTCACAAAATCTAAATCTCCCCGTATCTCTTCATAAAGAGCTAAGATTGCTGCTGAACTGAATCGATAGCGACTTACAATCTCCTCCTCACTCATCCCATCTAACAGGGTTCTCTCCCTGTACAAACGAGGACGAGCCATAACTTCTCTCCTCTCTCTTCTCTCATCTCCTTGCCCTCTCCCTCTCCTGTCCGCGTGACTGTCCCTGTCACTGTCCCTGCCACTGTCCCTTGCTCTGTCCCTAGGTTGGCCTATGACATCCTCTCCATCAGCAAGGATCTCGTTCACTAGAATGTTCCTCCGTCTCCTAAACAATCGCATCATTTTGAGGTCTGTAGCTGTGAATGAGCAGGTAATTGCCCTCCTTTAAATACCTATGTGATGATGTCAGGTGAGATGCTAAAGTGCAAGTTTGTACATTAACATATCCAAGTAGTTGAGTCCCAACCTGTATCCATTTGATCTAACAAGTATTATTGATCTTTATTCAGCAGCCAATCCTGATATTTCACAATGATGTAACGTTAAGCTTTGTTGAAGCATTTATTGTAAAGTATTTGTGGAATGTGTAATGCATGTACCACTTCTGAACGCAACACTCAGTCATCTAATTAGGATACAAGCATGAGATTGACGTGGAAAAAGTTAATTGCAACATGTGTAATTTGCAATGTTATTGTCACATGTTCACATCAATTAATGATACTGTGCATATTCATACATTTCTGGCATCAGGATAGTTGCTGTTGATTCAGTATGAAACGTGTAAGAATGAGTAACTATTGTAGATGTGTGTATAAGGTAGCATGAAGTGCTTGTAATGCATGGTGTCCAATGTAAACATGCAATGTGATTGAGTGTCCAATAGCGGACGTCATCAAAAAAGGGAGGACTCAAAGTACATGTAAACATGCAAAGAAACAGCTACATTAACGTTTGATCATACGTTACACACTGAAAGCAGTGTGTCATGTATAGCAACATAACTATACGCTGCATGTGTTATATGTGTGAAATGTGGAACATCATTTAATAAATTGAAGCACAGTTAAGTAACATGTTGGATATGATGCGACCTGTTCCTTTAAGAGTTGAGTATAGGATTTTCCCTATACACATCATAACATGATGAGTAATATGACACGCAAATGATGATAACATCTAAAAGTACAATGTTATGCAAATAATAAACTTAAGGGGTGACACGATGAAATGAATGCCCTCCACACTGTAATGCTAAGCACATTTGTATTGTGACCAATTAAACGTTAACAGTAGTATAATGTTATACGTCTCCGCTCCATTGACTCCACTGATGTAGAGTTGAGTTTTTTTTTCTAAGTGCCGTTCCGGCAATCTTGCCGATCGTTCTCCCCTCCAACTTGCCAACTTTAGTTGGCGGGACGAATTCCCGATGAAATCTCCATTTTTGAGTGCCGATCAGCAACGATAAGCTGATCTGGGCTACTTGAATACAGCTGAAGAAAAAAACTGGCCATACATGTCGAAAAGAGGCATTTCGGCAGGCGAATGCCGATAACTTGTTTTCGCCAATAAAAATTGCCGATTTTGAACACTTATCGGCGCTTACTGAATCTGAAACCCAAATTTGCCGGAAAAATGCTGATAAATGCCTTATCGGCGCTTACTGCATGAGGCCCATAGTACCCAATGAGATTCCCCCATACCTTATTGGGCATTTGCGTTTCCCGGCCTCGTGGGACAGTGATGTGCCAGATGCCCAGGCAATCCGCAGGAGAGTCATAGACCTTCATTCCTCCGATGTTGTTTCTCTGAGAATGAGAGTTGATAACTCCCTAACTGCATGGGTTTTGGAGCTTCCAAAGCAGGGAAAGTGATAGGAGTAGGACTGCGGATAGGAGGCATAGAGGTAAGAGAGCGTGAATGATGGCGTTCAACCCGCCACTTCTGAAGGCGTTGATCCACCCTAATACATACGGCTATCAGATCCTCAAGCGCAGGAGGTCGTTCCTGGACGGCTAACTCATTTTTCAGAGTCTCGGAGAGACCTTGCCAGAAGGCCGCTGATAGAGCTTCGTCGTTTCAGCCCGGCTCCGCAGCGATGGTCCGGAACTCAAGAGCATATTTTGCAATGGATCTGTGGCTCTGTGAAAAGTAAAACAAGGAAGAGGCAGCAGTGACATTGTAATGTCACTGCTGCCTCTTCCTTGTTTCACATTTCACAGGGCCACAGATCTGTTGCAAAATATGCTCTTGAGTTCCGGACCATCGCTGCAGAGACGGGCTGGAACAACGACATGGAGTGTCAAAAACCTGTTTGAATTCTTTTTGAAAACTTGCGAAGTTTTGCATAAGTTCATGTCTCTGTTCCCAGATGGGAGAAGCTCATGCCAAAGCATCTCCAGTTAATAAAGTAATAATATAAGCCACTTTAGATCTGTCGGAAGAAAAGCAAAAAGGGGTTAAATCGAACTGAATGTCGCATTGGTTGAGGAAACCTCTGCACCCTTGTGGGTCCCCTGCATAGCGATTCGGAGTGGTGCGTCGTGGCTCCAGAGGGATATTAGGCTTTGGTCCCACTGCGTCCGGCGACACGCGCGTCCGCGTGCGCGTTCCCCACCAGCAGGGGTATCCTTTCCTAGCCGGTTCCAGTCCCCCCTCGCTGCACGGCTCACAACGTGCTGTGACGCGTCAGCCGCCAGGGGATGCAAGAAAATTGTGATCCCGAGTGGTGACGCGTCACGTGGTGCGCTGATGAGCCTATCAGCACCGGGGGCGGGAGCTGTCAGACAGCTCCCTCCACAAGGTAGGGGGTGGTGTGTGTGTATGTGTGTGTGAGGAGGGCATTTGCGGGGAAGAGGGAGGGAGCGGGAGCTGCTTACCTTCCAGCAGCCCGCAGCAGCTCCCTCCTGCAGCCCGGGAGACCGAGCCCGTGGAGGGAGGGGGGGGGGGGAGTTGCGGGTCCCTCCACTCAAACCACGCCCCCCCCTCCCACTCCCACCCCTCTCCGGCTCCCGGCTCCCTACAGACCGCATATCGCGGTCTGTGCCTGTCAGCGTGCCGCCTGTCTGCAGTGCGGGCGCGCTAACTGAGGGAGCGAGGCCTTAGCCTTAGGCTCCGGATTAGAGGAGGAAAAAGTTGTAGGCCGGAGAATTCTAGACTGAAACTGTTGGTGTGAGACTGCGGCTAACGGAGCGACTTGATTATCCAAGTACTGGAACTGCTCGGAAATAGAAGACAGTGCTTGGCCCACCTCAGGGGGGTCTATGTTTGTTGAGCTCAGCATACTGTAACACTCACGCTACCCACAAACAAGGCAAGACCCCGGCACTGAGGGGGGGAGGTACAAAGCCACGCACCCACAGCAGCGGATGCGTGCCTGGAAGGCGGATTGTCTAGCGTTGCCGGGTCTGGGTTGGAGAGAGAAGGTTAATCGGTATACTTGCAGGTCCTGGGATTGGAGAGAGTAGAATCGTAGAAGTCCGTTAGCCGTGGTCTGGGATTATAGATGGTAGGATAGTCCAGGTCTGTTAGACGTGATAAGGGATTGGAGAAGTCGCCGTAGTCGAGGGTAAGCCGAGTTCAATATCCAGAGGAGTTCACTTACAAGCCAGGTCGGTTCAAAAGAGGTTAATCTGAAAGACAAGACTGGAACAAGGCAAGGCACAACTGTAGGATATGGAAACAAAAAGAAAACAGCGCACAACGCCAAATAGTGAAGCAAGTAATAAAAATGTATTACAATATTTGAGGGGTATAAAATCTGCGTACATCAATTTGAAAAATCATAAGCATTTAGTGTGTATCACACTCAGTTACCACTCCATGGTTGTAGATAGGGGAATCTGGTACTCAGCTTTCTCTACAGGAGCCTCTGTGGAGGCTCCTGTAGAGAAAGCTGAGTACCAGATTCCCCTATCTACAACCATGGAGTGGTAACTGAGTGTGATACACACTAAATGCTTATGATTTTTCAAATTGATGTACGCAGATTTTATACCCCTCAAATATTGTAATACATTTTTATTACTTGCTTCACTATTTGGCGTTGTGCGCTGTTTTCTTTTTGTTTCCATTTCTTAGAGTGTGTGGGGTGCTGAGCCACCCCCAATGTTTATAGCAGCAGACGCCCTTATCAACCACACGGTTATGATATAATTTATTATATAATCACTTATTCACTTGGTATTGTGGTTTATCCAGCACATTTATGGTTTAGTCACTGCACTTTATTTATTTATAAGTAGGAGTTAGATAGTAGCGCATAGTTTATTTTTGTTCACAACTGTAGGATGCAGCGAGGCTACACCGAATTATGCTGAGCACTGACTAAGAGCAGGAACAGGGTATATGTAGGCAGGTAGAACCAATGGGACGGGGTGAAGCGGAGGCGCGGTCCCAGAGGAAGTTGGGATAGGCTGCAGGAGACAAGAGGCACAAATGATGCTTGACACGCAGCTGGGGATCGTTGCACGTAGTCACGTGCTCTGCGTGGCGCGTCCGGGGGGCGTAGCCAAGCTCCATGGCTGGGGCTGAAGAGCTGCGGGTGCGCGCGCTCTGTAATCAGAGCGGGGTTGCGCGCATGAGCGGAGAGTGGAGCAGAGGCAGCAGCAGCACTATGTAAGGAGGGTACACGTCGCAAAGGACGTGTTCCCCGATTCCTTACAAAGGACTAAGATAAGCAAAACACTTTTTATTGTATGCAAAGACTGTGTTGTTACTTTATTGCCTGTGCCAGGGCATGTTTTGGCTTGGGAACCAGCTTAGCTGGCCAAGCAGTTAGTGAGGGTGAAAGCTACAGTATAGTTAGCTTTCCTTAGTGGAAATAGGATTTTAATTTTATTATTTGGTTTTCTTGAAGGGACGGTGGGCCCGTTGTTTGATTTAATCCCTGTAAATATACCCCTGCTTAGAAGATACAGTGTTTCTGGCCTTAAATTGGGATAAAAGAGACTGCAACGTGGTGTGGGCATCACCATATATATATATATATTATGTAACTGGGTTTCCCTCCCCCCCCCCCAATCGCAGATAGAGGCCATTATAGGGTGTATGTGGTGCATACCTGCTGGTAACAAGAGGTCTGAGTCGTCCGCGATGACTTTGGGACACAGGAACAGGCTTCTGGGGTCCAAACCCCACATAATATTTAGCAGTGCAGCGCCTTCATCTGCCGTAGTCTCCAGGGATATGGAGATGATCTCCCACGGTAGAACTTGTACGTCTCCCCCCAGTTAGATCACACACCAGGCCGGAGGTATATTGCAAACAGGAACGGTTTATTACTAAACACTTTGCAGTAACAATACAGCTACGCAGCAGTCTTCTGCTGGATACAGTCTCTTTAGATCAGCTCTCACTGGAGATGGTCCCTGGGCCGTCACTACAGGCCAAGGGCACCTGCAGCCATCCTAACTCTTCCCCACCTCCCTAGCGGAGGCAGAGGTATGGGTTCACACTCACTCCTCAGCACATGGGTAGGCCCCAATCTCAGGCTCCCATATCTCAGGCTCCTAGATGTGTGATCTGCCTTCCTCCAATGGAAGGAACAAGAACCAAATTTAGGGCAGTCCTGCCCTTATGTACAGCCAGAAGGCGGCACCCTGTTGTCCCAGCTACAACAGGATGTACCACCCCCTGCTGTCACTCAAGTGCAGTACCAAAGGTGAAGGGGAAAATCCCATACCAACTACTGGCAAGCCTGTAATACCAGGGTTTACTGCCAGCCCATTGGGTAGAATAGTAGCCAGGGGGTATCCTGCTACACTTATAGAAAAATATGACAAAGTCCTGTGGGAAAGATCATGTAACCAGGCAGTCACTAGATACAATTGAATTCCTGCACTCCTAGAGAGATGGCAGGGCTCAAAAAGGGGTGTGCCAGAGCCTGTTTCAGAAGAGGAAGGGGGTGTGACTTTGTAAATTGTTGCTATAGAAACAAAGAAGGCATGTTACATTATAATACATTAAAAATGTAATTCAGAGTTGTTTTTTAAAAAATGCTATAAGTTTTCTCATATTACAGAACTGATTTATAAAAAAAAAAAACACATGTAGGATATTGCTTGATCTGCAGCT